>NC_135697.1:4207500-4541666 GCF_964276395.1 Gasterosteus aculeatus
AAGTATGCACGGATGCGACTGGCACCTAGAGTGATGTTTATGTAGCCAGAAGGCCTTTTCTGTTCAAACAGTGGTTTGAATCCATAAACGATGCATTAGAGACACCTACTGGAGAACACTGGCTCCTCCACTTCCCTTGTGAATGTTATAAAGTCATGCACATGTCAAGATTGAAGTAACGCTGGCGAGGTATTTATGACATGTGACTCTTTGTGTTCACAAACAAATATGTACGAGTTGTAAATGAGGGGAATGGATGCAGAATCCTTCTGCTTGAGTTTCACGAGGTACGCAGGCAGACAGCTGAGCAGCAACGGATCTGCACGTGAGTGTTTTTCTGTGCACGTATCGCATTCGAGTGTCTGTGCCTGTGTGTGCTGCTCACGTGCTGCCAGGTGATGCCCTCTCTCTGGTATTCGCCCTGCTCCTGCCTGAGGATCAGCTCGATGAAGAGCTGCTGCAGCTTCTCGTTGCAGTAGTTGATGCAGAACTGTTCAAAACTGTCCGACAGCAGAGGAGCAAACACCTGAGCGACGGCGTCGCCGCTTTCTTCCCCCCCCCCCCGTGATATGTAAGCGCGGCGGCAGCACAGACCTGTTGTTGTCAAAGATCTCGAAGCCGTAGATGTCCAGCACGCCGATCACTGTGTTCTTCCCGTGGAGCACCGGGTCGTAGTCCTTGACTTCGATAACGCTGTTGATGCGGCTCACAATCCAGCCGAAGAGCCTCTCATACAGAGCCTGAGGACGGGCGGAGGAGAGAGGGAACAACGGGGGTTGAAACGACGCAACACTGAAAATGAGCCAGAAAGACGGTGTGTCACAGTGGTGATGTTGACATCATTGTCTTTTCCTAAAGAACCTGCAGAGCGATCACGGCCTGTTTGAGCAGGAATCTCATCCTGACAGGCTGCTGATTGTGCAGCACGGTCTGTGTTACAGCACCTTGACGAAAGCATCTCTTCCACAGCAGGTGTCCTGCTCCGTGTGGCCCTTCTCGATGACCTCGCCGCCCCCGGTGGCCACGGTGCGGAACAGCAGGCTCTTGCGGACGCTGTCCGCCTCCGTGGCCGTCAGCTCAGAGACGTGTCCCACGGCTTCGAGGCCCAGGATCTGGACGCTCTCGCCATCGCTCTCAAACTGGAGGTTTCCCTGAGAAACGGAGCGGCCAGGGTTCATTGCAGAGCCGCGATCTCATCACCACTGGATGCTTTTGAATGAACTAATTAATGCCACGATTTCTTTGTTTTTCGTTGTTTTATACACAGTGGTGGATTTGTTTCCGGGGTCAACTGCGTTAAAATATTTTACTGCTTTCATCTCGGGCACTATGTTGCATAGATTGACGCGTTAAGGACGACAGCCGTGATACACATATATAATAGTTTTAGTCCTAGATGACCTTTCCCTATTTTGAGCGCCGCATGCTGTGACTCACCAGCAGAAGAATGGAAGCCAGGATCTGATAAATTGAGTTAATCTCCTCTGCTGAGAAGCCGATCACTTCCAGGGCACTCATCACTGCTTTGTGGCTTGCGCGGTCGTTGTTGGAGGTCTTAACAAAGCAAAAAAAAAAGGATTTGGGATTATCATCATCAGTCAAAAGAATATGAGCCGCAGTTCAGAAGGGGGCATCTGGATGGAATTATTTCGCGAATGATTTATTGCAAATGTGTTTATCGAGAAGATGGTTTTATTTCGCACCAATAGCCGTTTCTCAAAAAGCCCATCCTGTCTGCAGCTAAAAGTGTAGAGGTGACAAACTCACAGCAGTTGCAGCTCCCTCTTTGGTATAAATAAAAGCAGCAGGATCGTTCTGTAGATGTAACGACTGCAGCAGCTCATCTGAGCCTCCACGCAACAACTGTGAAACATGTCAAGCAAACATGCGAGTTCAGATCCAATTTAACAGATTTGGTTCATTGTGCAGGAATGCGGCAATACAGTATCTTTGATTGGATTTGATTTGGCCTCCCTCTGGGCATGTGTAGGAGCACAGATTGAAGCTTACCTGGTAGAAGGAGTGGAAGTTCCTCTCCCCGTTCTGCTGCTGCACCACCCTGGACTGAAACAGGAGGACATCCATCCTCATCACACACTCTCAAACTGCCGTGTTGTAGGTTGGGCCGGGTCCTGCATTGGCTGCCCAACAGACCTGAACTGCTTTCAACTAATCTAAATGGTTCTAAATTTATATTAAGCTAAATAATATCAATAGCGTGAGTGAGTTTGCTACGTAACAACAAAAAAGTTTGCGAGTCCACACGCAAAAAGTTTGCTTCATGTCAGTGACAAATCGTACATCTAAAGATAACTGCCCTGTGCTTTCGTTTTTGAGGGACCAAAACGCGGATCGACCCACGTTCAGGACAAACCCACGACCAAGCAACCAAATCCTCACCGTCGGTGTTTTTTACTGTAATAGCTTTGTGTTGAGACCCAAACTCATCTACATCTATAACCTATTGGGAACAGCGTGGTTCTTCCTGCCCTCTGAAAATGAAGCATGGCCCAAACATTTACACCACGATTCACACCAGCTATGAGTGCCAGACAGTGGATTAATACAGCGGCATCACGGCGCCCCGGGGCGACTATTAACACCCAACAACAGCAGCAGCACGTCGGCTTCACAGGTACATTCTATTCACGGATGTTCCCTCTCACCTCTTTGTCATCACCTCATGAAACACTCATTTTCTGGAGGGAAGATAAACTTTCCTGTACTTTCTTTCAGAGGTGGGATCGTTGCGTCTCCGACGAGTTATAACTAGTTTGTTTGTGTGTTCCTTGGACCCGAGAAGGTCAAGGCCATCATCCATCCTGCCCACCTTCTCCAGCAGGTAGTTGTTGATGTGCCCTCCGGTCGGTTCCCCGTTGAAGTTGAAGTTGATGTCCATGTACTTGCCGAAGCGGCTGGAATTGTCGTTGCGGTTCGTCTTGGCGTTGCCGAAGGCCTCCAGCACACAGTTGGATTTGAGCAGCACGTTCTTCACGCTGGATCATCGTGGGAACCATTGATGGGGAACGTGTGAGACACGGCGATCATAACGGTGGAAATGGGGTCAGAGAAAAAGAAATTCAGCAATAAGATTAACGTTAACGCCACCGCGATCCAACAACCTATTTGACTTTGATTTAAGGACAGAAATGTACGTTTCCGATTTCAGCACTGATTTAAGGAGTTTGTAGTTCTACTTATCAGTAAGCAACACTCACCTCTCGACCTCCGCCCTCTGGCTCGGGTTTGTGATGGCTGCAATGTACTGCATGATGTATTTACTGGCTTCTGTTTTTCCTGCCCCACTTTCGCCTAAATGACAAAACACACACGTTTCACGACAAAAGATGTCACTGATGCAACAGATCACCACATATATATAAGTATACATAATACATGTTAGCATTGTATGTGTGTGTATATATAGTAGCATACGTACACGTTTATAATGTGAATATTTAATGAACTTTTTGTCTTATAAAAAGCTGCGTACATATTCTTTGAGACGGACCCAACAAGAAATAGAAATGTGATGTTGAGCTCAAGGCGGCAGAGCGGCGTGTGGGTTATGTCACGGCCCTTCATCTGGCGCCACACACAGGCCAAACAAGGACATCGCCAGAGGTGATGATAAAAGACACACTGATCCATCCAGAGGTTTTGTGTTCACATGTGTTATCAGGATCACTTTCCAAGGTGAACGCGTCAGATAATGGAGCTATGCATGAACTGAAAGTGTGCGAGGTCCGTGTACACTCTGAGGCAGCAGCAGGCGAGTGTGACAGACCTGATATGACAATGCAGGTGTCTTTGGCCCGTCTCTTCATGGCCTTGTAGGCGGCATCAGACACTGCGTACAGGTGAGGAGGGTTTTCGTACAGCTCCCGGCCCCGGTACGCATCAATGGTGTCTTTGCCGTAAATCTCCATCCGTCTGTACGGGTTAACGGAGACGACTACCTCTCCAATGTAAGTGTAGATGCGGCCCTTCTCAAACCTGTGCAAACAAAACAAAGGGCACGCTGGTGGCATACTTCACATGCATGCAGAGATATCACATGCTGGATGTGTCACCTATGAAGATGCTGGGGCTGCACGCCACGTCTCTAAATACTCTATGTTGCTGCATTTATTCAGACGTTAAGTTACAAGTAAAAAACAGAAGTTCAACCTCAAAGGCATTTTACCATCAATGCTGAAAAAAAGAAGCTTGAACCACAAAAGATCATGCACCTTTACATGACACGTAACTTCCTGACAGGAAGTGACAAGCGTGTGGACACAACAAGAGCAGGAAATGAAACTTGCGGTACAAAGGGCGGCACAGCCTTGTGTCACCTCATGGGGTTCTGTTGAGCTGTGAGAGGTAAAACTGACGTGTCACAAGAGTCAATGAAGCCAAATAAAGTATTGTTTCACGTGTCACACGTGAACTCTGTGGCAGGCCAGGGGAACGATCATCTACGGGTTGAATTCTAATTTCATCAAAACGCCGCTGAACGACCTTCAGAGGACGCAACCAGTAGAGTCAGCTGTTTATTCATCTGGTTCTTGCTAGCAAGCAGATGTTGGAAATGCAACCAGAGATATCGTACATTTCTTATCTTATTTTACTGATTTTATCCTTTTCATTCTATTATCTCCTGTCATCCTAAATCCTGCATGTGAAACGTTGTGGCAATGTTACACGTCCTATAGACTGTATGTGTTATCGGCACACAGTTGTCTGTTGTCCTGCTTAATTACTGTTCATTGTTTGAGACAACTAGAAGAGCCTGAATGCACCGTTAGTCAAGAGGATTTTATACATGTCTATTTGTTTCTCACGAATGGTTAACGCCACCCCTTAAACCAGCAACCAGTGGCGCTACAGAGAGACGCTCCTCGTGGCAACAGTTGGGTTTGGGGCGAAACAAATAAAGAGAAGTCCGTCCAGTCTTCTTCCTGGCAATCTGTTGACCAATCGGTAACAAGAGTTCATGTGAGACATGTGAGACTACATCTGACACGAGGTGTAAATCAAAGATCACAAATCCTCTGGTCCCTGTGAATGTTACAGTTCACTGTCACATTGAAGATATCAGTTTCACCCCTTAAGTACCGTTAGTGGAAAACTTTTAAACTGTCCAATCAAGTGTTGATCATTGGTAACCATGGCAACAGATCAGAAACGAGGCGCCTCCGTCCACAAATGTTTAGCTTTTGGTGGCGTTCTGCTGACAGAGAGGCCGACATGGTTCATAGGTATCAGTACTGTAAAATAAGTAAAGAACACTGATACAAAAACAAACATCAGCGCAAACTTAAGTGCCGGCTGACAAGTCTGATCAAGCTGTGTATTGAATCCAAGCTCATCATTATTATTGTCCAACCGACACTGGACCACAGAGACTTCTGTTTCCCCCAAATCTACAGCTCAATCAAGACGTTTCACATTTCGTCCTGAGATGACTGTGATTTCTGACAGTCCCAACTGAGGACATGATGCCTACTGCGAAAGACACTGAGGAAGTGAGACTGGACGGGACTGGACTCTGAGACAGACAAGTGTAAAGTTCCAAAAGCATTTCCCACACACAGCGAGCGAGAGAGAGAGAGAGAGAGTAAAAAGGTCACCACATAAGACCCCAGAAAAGGGACATCTGCTCATAAACTGACCCAGGGATCGGGGACAGGGGCGGCGTGGGGTTTGACATGTGCTCCATTTGCCCTCACATGGCAGCCGGTGTGCAGTGCGCTGATGATCACATCAACCACAAGTTCAAACCAAACTCCCAAAGCGGGAAAGCTAGAAGTGACGCCTCGCCGTCTCTTTTTCCCCCTCATGTCTCATCTTCATGTCTCACTCGACCCGACCCGCCTAGATGATGTCATCTTGGTGGTTTAGTGCTACTGGGATAAATTAGGTTGATGTCAGATCCATTTAAGTATCAGAATATACATCTCACTATGTAATATAAGCATTGTTATTCCCTAATACATGAGGTGTGTATTCAGCGTTGGCGGCCGACATCCGGGTTCTTCCTCCCCTCTTCACAGTATCTCACGCCGCTTACCTCAGCTTCAGGTTCTCCATGAACTGCTCCATCGTCACCTCATCCAGCAGCACAAAGTCCGACTTCCCGAACTCGAGGCCCTCCAGCTCCGCCATCCCCTGTCCGTCTTCACCGAACACACCAAAAGAAAAAGAAAACAGTGGACGGGCGAGACGTAGAGGAACAGAAAACCGCCCAAGGAGGAAGAAAGAGAAGTATGGTTCGACTTCTGGGGCCCCGGTGGTGTGTGTGTGTGTGTGTGAGTGTGTGTGTGCTGTGGGCGTGACCGGCGCTGTAGTGGATCGAGGGCGTGCGCTGTGCTCTACACGCTGCAGCACGTCACCCTGTCAGTCAGCCCGTGCCCTGCTCTATATAAATGGCACCAGGCTATCTTTAAGAGCTCACACGTCGCTGCATCCTCCCACATGTCGCTCTCTTCCTGCCGCAAAAGGCCTTCACTTGTCTACGGCTTTCCTCCCCGGAAACAGGCTTTCTGCCTGGCAACAAGCGGTTAACCTTCCCCAAATTTGGGGGTGAAAAAATTGCCTTTATCTCGTGGGACGGATCGTGGCATTTCCTTTCTTGACTTTGCATTGGCAGTACAACGTGTCCCTGAGGGGCTTCGGCTCCCACAGTCAGGCTGCAGCGTGAGAAACCTTCTCTCAGTGGGGGGGCTGTTTGTCATGTAGGACAAATGTAAGTGTGTGTGTGTGTGTGTGTGTGTGTGTGTGTGTGGGGGGGGGGGGGTGGTTTGTGTAAATCCAGAGCGTTTACGGGAGTGATGACTAATTCTTCACCCTGGACTTTTCAGAGTATGGGTGTGATTCCGCTCTATGACTGAAACTGAAAACTGATGCAGTAATGAAGTTGCTTTTGAACTGTGATGCGATGCATAATCACTACAATCACTTGGGTGAACAAACAAATCCTCCTAATAAACCGTTATCTTTATGCTTCCTGGTTTTGGCTTTAAAATAATGTTGCAAGGATGAAAATGTCCGCTCCAAATAATGAATCGTTGGGCAGCTTATGTGTTTTAGATGCCATGGTGACTGCCAAGGACTCGGAGGGGAAACCCACAGCACTGACTGTGTGGGTGCGGAGAGCCTTCCGATCACACTTTTAACGGTTAAATGCAAGGAGTCATTGTTTTAGTCACCGGTGCAGCCCTGTTAGAACGATGTCCTTAATACATCCGTGATACAAGAAATGGTAACAAGCTGAAACAGAAATAATTAGTCAGAAATACACATACCTACTGTAGAGAATCTGTGGCTTGACTGACGTTTTAGCCTGAAGTTCAGTTTTTATTGTGTCCAGTCCAACGTTTAGTTACTCTTCCTGTAAATACTCTTTGGAGTTAGATCCTCCTCTTCAGTAAGCAGTTCCCCTCCTGGTCCCGCTTCCTCTCACTTCTGTTTCTGTCCCCATTTAGATGATGCGTTCAGGTGTTTCAGTGACAAGTAGAGTGCAGCTCTCTGCAAGGATACTGGACTTAACAGTATAGGGATGTGAGAGCCGGCCTCATTTCTGACGGCGATGACAGAGAATAAAGGGAAGTGAACCAGGACTTCATGGGGCGGTGCCAGCAGAACCGTCTCCAGAACAACTCTGGTAAAAGCAAAGAGATGGACTTCCGCCAGGGAAAACGGTTTCCTGGAACCAGTCAAAATCCAAGGAATGGACATCCAGAATGACAGATCTTATAAGGTCAATTGGGCAATAGGCTGGACTAGACTGACAACACAAATGCACTTTACTTCACAGGGTCATAGCGGACTCTATCTGCTGAGGACACGGAGGTACATTGGAGATCAGGCAGCACTGCTGACGACCTTTTTGGACTCTGTGGTGGCATCAGCCATCTTTTACAGAAGTCTGTTCTGCAAACAAACCGATCAAGAAGGGCAGCAGTGCGGAGGTGGTGGGAGACGGGATGATGATGGTGAAGCTAGACAACGACCCCCCCTACAGGACCCCCGGCTCTGTACAGCTCCTTCTGCCCCCCTGTGTGTGAAAGAGAGGGGCCGCAGGTCCTCCCATGCTGCTGCTGTCAGGCTGCTCTGCTCCCAGTAGAACACAAAACAAATTGTGCAACATAAACACTAGTTCTGATTAGAAAAATTGAGGAAAAAAAACAGCTACAAGTGACGACCAGATAACGTAACTATGACAGTTAGTATTGAATGAATCGCTATTTTTATTCTTCAGTCTTTACAATTCACATAAATTTTGTCTTAGCCATTCAGTTCATCAGCGACGTTTATAGTCAGAGCAACTGGCAATAACAAAACACAGGAGATTTATATCAGATAATAACTGGCGTGAGCAAAATAACTTGAATGAATGTTATTTTTGCTTGATTAGAGTAGAACGTTCGATATCAGAAGCATATCATATTTCAGTCAGTATAATATCAGTTTATTGCACTAAGGCAGGGCAATTTTATTTGTACAGAACATTTTATGTGAAGCAATTCAAAGTGCTTCACATAAAATATCCAAAACAAACACAAAAGCAAAGAGATTTAAAAACAGTTAAGAACATTCATTGAAACATAAAAGATAAAAATGACAATGTTAAAAACTAAAATAGAGTACAATTTGCAGTGTAGTTGAAAGTACCACAATTCAGCAGATCAGAACCACTGGGCCTAAACCCTTCAGTGCTTTATGAACCAAGTGCAGGATTTGAAGTAAGTTCTTTGTTTGATTGGAATGCATGGACAAGTTTTTCCAAATCTTGTTGAGACATAAGTCCTCTAATCCTTGATATATTCTCAGGCTGATTTCGTAACCGTCTGTTCAGGTTGAGGTCTGAATACATAACAACACAACAACATTAATCCGACTGAACCATTCAAATGTTACACTTCATCAATAAGGAAGGAGTCTTTAAAAAAGACTAAACAACATCCTTTTCCTATTTCGATTTATTACAAATACGGTATATTGCTGTATCTGTGTACAAATAGAAACAGGCTACCCCTGGAAACAGTGGGCTTTGTTCCCAGGACATCACCGGTTGAAGCTCTAGATGGTTCTGGAGGGCAAAGTTTGCACCTCCCCCCTGTGTGTGCTAAGCTAACCAGTTGCTAACGATACATAGCTTCATATTTTCTGTAAATAGACGCTTAAGTGGCGTTAGTTTTTTTTTTCTTCTGAACTCTAACAAAGCAATAAACTGCAACTTCCTCAGACATAAATCAGTAATTGCTATCGTCCCTAATCAGACTATAAATCACCGCGTACTCACACCTGTTAGACAACAAGACGCCGCCATTCGACTCCTAACAGGAAGAAGATATAGTGCTAACAACGTCAACGTAGTGCAAAGAGAACGTGTTGAGTGCTGTCTCTGCCTTCACGAAGAGCACTTCACTCATCATCTTTCATTTTCTCAAGGATCCTCACTTCTTCCTTATATCCTTTCGCTTCAGACCCCCTGGTACCTCGCCACGGCGCCGCCATCCCCCCCTGTGTCCTTGCGTTGGACCGGCAGAGAGCTGCTTCTACTCCTGGAGTTTGTCTCCGCTGTCCTCGCCGCGCATCCGTCCGCCCTACCCAGCAGCCTCTGCTTCAACTGGTGGCTCTCGGCGGACGGTCCTATCAGGTGAAGCTTGTCGTTCAGCGGCCACACCACCACCGACTGGTGAACGTCTCCCTTTGCACGAATCCTCGTGGAAAGAGCGTGACCTTCCCGACCCATGTCCTCCAGAGGAACGTCCTGTGTGCGCAGCGATACGCTGAGATCATTCATGAGGCTCTGCAGTTTGCCGGCAGCTGTTCTTGCGCTCTTCCCCAGTAAAGCGACGACGCAGCTTTCGCCGACTTCCTGCGCTTCCATTTCCACATTATGGCTGGACAGAATTTCTTCAATGTTCTTTTTACGGAGCCGGTCTGCGTACCTGAAAACGTCCACGTCGACCACAACGGACTCTCTTCTGGGCCCGGAGGAGCCGCGCTGGTCCGGTGGTGGAGAAACGGAAGCTCCGTGATCTGGAGAGGATGGATGTTTGACGGGTGGAGAAGCCCAAGACGAGGTGGCGCCCGGAGAGGGCGGCGAAGCACGCGGAGGCTGGTCTCGGGGCGCTGAGCGCTCGGCGGCGGGGCGTTTGGAAATGGCTCCGGAGGAAGCCTCTGGATCCCGAGAGATGGCTCGCCTGCTGAGAAGCGCTTCCAAGGGGGCCCTCGCGGCCCTCAGGCTCCAAAGGGAGCCCTTCACGCGCACCCGATCGCTGCTCACATCCGTCAACGCCAAGCCATGCGACCTGAGGACGTCTCGCACCTCCGCCCTGTTGGGGAAGAGGTCCAAGCGCACCGTTGCCTCCACTGGTAAGTCCATCTGAGAGCGAGAGGTGGAGGAAGACACAGGAAACAGGCGCATGAGGCGTCTCCAAAAGCAGGACTGGTCGGACCTAACATGGCGAGCTCAATTACCTCAACACTCTCAGGTGACGTCGACGGGCCACGGTTCACCGCCAACACACGAGACGTCTTTCAAAGAGACTCGCGCGCAACTGTGGAAACAAGAACGTGACGTATGATCGTGAACCTGCCTTTGTGGTTTTCTGCCTGCGGTTTGTTTTACACGAGTTCTACACGTGTCCGTATTATTGATTGAAACGTGTATTAATAACACGTCTGTACATGTTCTTTGTATAAGTCCATCACCTGTAAAAGCTGATTCGTCGCGGATTGAAAAGAGAAAAGACGTAAACAGTTTACCGCGGGAACTCACGTCAGCTTGTATTTATTTTACATGCGAACAGTGTTATTACTGATAAATACATGAATCGACGCACCAAAGCTCTCAGGTAACTTACTTCCATTATACTTACTTTATAGTTCATTCTCTTCCATGAACTTACGTTTTGTGAGCGCGGATGAAAGTGAAAGTGGTGTCGTCACTTCCGGTGCATTTTCAGTTTCGACGATTCCAAATAAAATAAAAATAAATTGCATCTTACATTTAAATAAGTTAAAGTGGTGCACGGTCCAGCTGCATGGCCTCAAATCGAATGCAGCTTAACTCGAAAAAGAGCTTGTGTGTGAGGATTCCTGCGTTTTATAGTGATTGTCTAATGAGTTGACAGGCAGGGAGCCTTTAACTAGTAATTCGGTTCATATTCGTCTGTTATAAAGGGGGATAAATTAGAAACCTTTGCAACTGTAGGATTGAGCAATGGTTGATCAAGTAGGCAACAATAAGCCCAAAGGGGGGAAAAAAGGCTGTCAGGTGGTGCAATAAAATTACCAGATTGATTTCAGCATTATGTTAAACATTTCAAACCACATCTCTGGCTTAACAGGATACATGCATGGCTCATCACTATCAGATTCAATGGAACATTTGGATTACTGAGATTTTAAACTTGCCCATAACCCATATTTTGTACCTCAATGTGGCACTCAGTTACATATGTGCAGCACGTCCGTTGAGAGAATCAGCCTCAACTAAATTGGTCCTCTACTGTTAATGTAGAGTTTACTACAAACTAGAATTTATTGGATACTATACATGTACGTCAAGGTTTAATTTGTCAACTTCGTAATCATATTGAAATATAAAATGTGTAACCCTTTATGAAGACAGCAAGGACAGTTATTTGAACGCAATCCAACATTGGCCCAAAAATCCTTTAACTAGCAGAGCCTCCACTTGTCCCTCATTGTCTGACCAACGTGTCCATCAGCGCATGTGAGCGGCACCAGTGCTGTAATGTATGAAGTTCTTCGGTGCCGTACAGTGTTCTTGTTGAGCAAGTGAAAGTTAAACGTCTGGTCTCTGCATTGTCAAAGGCGAGTGGCCTTAACGGTCTAATGCAGAACTCACCAAAACATTGAGCCAACAGCACATCAACTAACATCATTTCACTAAACCCAACGTGAGAAAGACCAGGGAAGCCATTACAAGAATGTTTTTTATATTTAGAAGCAGAATAACAGCAACTGTACACAGAAATGCTACATTTGTTTTCCTTCAGCAGATGAACTCTCCAACTCTGATGAAATCTGCAAACAAATAAAATATTATCAATTTTTTACTGTAAAAAATAAGCCATCAGCCTGTTTGAATACTGCATGCTCACCTGCGTCAAAGTTCTGCTTATGGACACTTTTAGTTCTCCGGTTCAACACAGCAGAAGACCATGAAACGGCTCATTGAACCCAGCTGGAAGCTGTGCACTGAAAAAGTGAGGAATATAAAATAAGTAACGTTAGGGATTAAGAAATTCAATAAACGCTACAAGTTTATGTTCTATGCTTAATTTTCAGTTAAGAAAAAACATTCAGGATAACATACCAATGGCGTAAGTGGACTCAACGGCAGCTCAAGGCCTCAGATTTGACTGGAATCTGTTCCTGTGCAGCAAAAAAAACAGGATTAAAGAGTGAAGAGACAACTGAGCAGCAAGCTGAGAACATCATCCGTCTGGAAGCACAAGACAGTAAATGTCGGAGGTTTACCTATAACCAGGCCATAAAGAGTCACGGCCGGGCCTCAAACCGCCTCACGTCTCTCTAGCAGACACTACAGGAAAGGACGGAGCCACGGCAGGCTGAGCCTCGCTGGAAAGGTCTGCATGCACCCAATGCACCGTCACCACCAGCTATAAAACTAAACTTACTTTAGCAACTCCGTCATAGTTGAGTCCCAGCTGTCAAGTCAGGTCTGAGGAATTCATCTCTGCGGTCCTGTAAAGAAGTTTAATAAAAATTAAAAAAAAAAAAACATATCTTCCTTCAGGGACACAGTAGTGGAAATATGTGACTAAGTACTTAAAATCACCCACGTAAAGCAGTTGTGAGCACACATGTATACATAGTGTCAATAGTATAAAGCCATCAGACAAAATGTTATTGAAACTAAGAGGGAGGCAAATTCTCCAAACATTTGTGACGTCTTGTTATAATATACAAATGTTGAATACATTCAAATTAGATTAGTGGTGGCATTAAAGTACCAGCTTTAGTGAGACTAAATATACCTTCAAAGAGGTGTACTTAGTGATTTTAACAAATTACATTCGTAAACAGCTATTTGTGATGTACCTGCAGACTCGTTCCTTCGCGGCACGGCGTCTCCTCACTGGCTCACGGGACTCCCACATCACGTCCATGACTACAATAAGAATGAATACAGATTGAAACCTGGACTGGTTTCCTTTAACCAACACATGGAGGTTTCCTGTCCACGTGTCTGAGGTTTTCCTATAACCCTGCAGCGAGGGGCCACAGCAGGGCCTCAAACAGCCTCACGTCTCTCTAGCAGACACTACAGGAAAGGACAGAGCCACTGCAGGCTGAGCCTCGCTGGAAAGGTCTGCACGCACCCAATGCACCGTCACCACCAGCTATATGACTAAACTTACTTTAGCAACTCAGTCATAGTTGAGTACCAGCGTTCAAGTCATGTCTGAGGAATTCATCTCTGCGGTCCTGTAAAGAGTTAATTTAATTAAAAAAATTAAGACATTTCCTTCAGGGATACAGTAGTGGAAATAATGGGACATTAGACTTAAAATCGCTCACGTAAAGCAGTTATGAGCACACATGTATACATGGTGTCAATAGTATAAAGCAATCAAGACAGATTGTTATTGAAACAAAGGAGGCAAATTCTCCAAACATTTGTGATGTCTTGCATACTTCATAAGTTATAATATACAAATGGTTTAATACATTCAAATCAGTGGCGGCATTAAGATACCAGCTTTAGTGAGACTAAATATCAATATACCTTCAAAGAGGTGTACTTAGTCATTTCAACAAATTACAATCGTATACAGCGATTTGTGCTGTACCTGCAGACTCGTTCCTTCACGGCCCGGGGTCCCCTCACTGGACTCCATCACGTCCATGACTACAAGAGGTAAACAGAATGAACACAGATTGAAACCTGGACTGGTTTCCTTTAACCAACAGATGGAGGTTTCCTGTCCACGTGTCTGAGGTTTTCCTATAACCCTGCAGCGAGGGGCCACAGCAGGGCCTCAAACAGCCTCACGTCTCTCTAGCAGACACTACAGGAAAGGACAGAGCCACGGCAGGCTGAGCCTCGCTGGAAAGGTCTGCACGGACTAATTACGTCACACAGGACGGACCTCACTGGATGAGGTCCACACAGACTAATTACGTCACACAGGACGGACCTCACTGGATGAGGTCCACACAGACCTCACTGGATGAGGTCCACACAGACTACATCGCGCGAGGGCTCATAACAGCAGCGAGTGAGCGCACGTGCTCCGCTCATGACAGGCATAAATAACTTACTGAACGAGTCAAATATGACATTAAATAAGCTCTATAGTACATGTATATACAGGTCAGTAAATTAATATATAAACTAAATACCAGCTGTGTAAAAACGACAGAGCGCTGTAGAGCGGACAGACGTCACTTTGGTCTTTTAACTGACTGTTTCCTCAACAACAGTTTAATTTCATTACAACTTTAAACTTCAAATAGTTTCACGATGTCAGAAACCGATGGCATGTAACATTACGGTTGGATGGAGACGGATCTTTTTTTTCGCTTACGTTACCTTTCACGTGGTGCTCCGACTGCTCAACAGACCTAGCTGCCCGGATGTGACGTCATTTATACTATGCGTGACGTCTCCTTCTTCTTCTTCTTCTTCTTCTTCTTCTTCTTCTTCTTTGGCATTTAATGGCAGTTGGAAAACCGCTCGTGGTGCATTAGCGCCACCCACTAATCTGGAGTTTGGATTTACGTTGGATGTAAAATAAAATAAGCACCCAAACAAAAGCACTAATTCTAGTTTTCAGTCTTCCAAAATACTCGCAAGGAAGTTTTCCACATGTTCAACTTTTATTTAGTACATTACTGGTATTTTATTCCGCATAGTCTAGTCTGCTTAAAACGTCTCTTGCTGAATAATTGTGGCATATCTTTTTGACGTGTCCCTTAATCACCACATTAGCTTCGGACTTACATTCATGTTATTTCTCCTCTTCAAAGTCCAACTCCAATATGGGCAGGGGCCACAAAAAGTGTGAGGAAATAACTCAAGGCCTTCATGTCACCTGCAAACACACAGAAATCACCAAGTATCTTCCTGCTGCTGCGGCTCTGCGTGTTTCAGGGTCTTTAGATCCATCCGTATCCATCTGTAAAGAACTGTGGTAATTCCTTTGGATGTAGGACTTAAAGATCCTAGTTTCCCCCTCGCTCCTTTCTTATCATTTCAAAGAGGCCACTTCAATTTCTGGCTGTGGCAACCAAACCAAAAGGGAAATCTGGCAGAATCCCAGCAGGAGAATAATTCCTCACCAGCCCTTTCCTTATTTATATGTAGGTTTCCTCCTTCTTGGATGCAGCCTGTGGTTTCTGAGGATTTACGGCAGTTCACAGGGTCCCCAGCAGGGAGCGATACGATACCAAAGATATCGATCTGAGTTTGAAGTCTCTGATGCTGTGTCTGTACAGCCGTCTGTAAACTGACCTCTGACTGTACTACATTCATGCAACGCCTACTAAACTCACTCCTTCACGAGGACATTCCACAATGACAACCAATGGAAAGATCTTCACCTTCAACATAACGTAGAAAATAACGGACAGAATGGAAATTTCCATGAACTTACGATTCGATTTTCTCATGTGGAGTAATAACATTGATTTCTGGAATCATACAGCTCATTTATAAGACAAACTACCACATTTTTTTGAGGAAATTGCAAGTTGTTGTGCATTTCTAGTATTGTTGACAGGTTTAATTGAGCAACAGTTTCCCAGATTGTTTCCACGGGATCTCAGGGTGAAACCATCTGCGTGGTGTGTGAAGCGCTCTGGAGCCACTGCAGCTTGTAGGAGGGCTCTGATGAGCAAAGCGGACAGCCGATGCTGGTGGGAGTCGGGAGCCCCCACGAGGCGGTTTGCTCGTGGTGGATGACTCACCCTGCGTTCCCGCTCAACAATAGGAGCCATAGAGGAGCAGGCTCCTGCTTGGGCCGCCCGCCGCGGGATGAATCTCAGCTTTGTTTGGCCGCAGTGATGCCCAGCTGACCAGTGTTTCACACTGAATGTGTGTTTGGACCCAAACACGAGCCGCCTCAGCTGCTCCTCTTGTTCCTCTGTGTGACTCGGGCCTTTACAGGAACGTCTGTGTCCCTTATGACAACAAGAAAGTGGCGCCATCGCAGATCTGGGCTCTGTTGGAGCTTTGAATGAGGAAAGGCCAGGGTATCGTTTCAAAAGGCCCATTGGGACATTCCCACCGCGTCCTCATCCCATCATGTCTGTATAATAACAACAACAATAGAAAAACATGCACAATGAGATCAACCGGACCTCTAAATTTCTCAAGGAATGAGAGAGCCGAGAGAGAGAGAGAGAGAGAGAGAGAGAGAGAGAGAGAGAGAGAGAGAGAGAGAGAGAGAGAGTCTTAATGCAGCTTTTATTCCAGCTACAAGCAACAAGAGGGTTGCTTTCAGCATTTTAAGACTTCGGCGAGTTATGTAAGCGGCATTAGAGTCGGCATGTGAATAATGCCTTTGTGTGTGTGTGTGTGTGTGTGTGTGTTTGCCAAAGTGTGTGTGTCTTCAACAAGCTGACCGACATGAGTGATGTGCTATGAGATGCCACCTTATCTGAGACTAAATGGATAGCAAAAAATTCTCACATTTGAAGAGCGGGGTTATGTAAACACTTGATAAATGAATCACTAAATCCTTTGAAAGAATAAAAAAACGCTCTGGGCTTCTGATCTAGTAAGGCTTCTGACTCTGACACAAATTATAATCCATTTGCACCATTACATTGATTCATGAAGCTTCTTTTAATCAGCGTCAGGATACACCACCTAAAGACTTCATTTTCTGGATTGAGTGCACACCATGTGGTCAAATCTAGCTCAGGCTCCTCAAACTCTGGGATCTTCTGGACATTTCCCGGCTGCACATTGTTTGTTAGTCACCGTGGATCCTGCAGAGCTTCAGTGCATTCTAACATAATGTTTGTCCCGTTACGTAGCATGTAAAACATGTCCGACCACATCCGGAGCCACTCTGCAGGATGCGAGCCGGCTCCTCTGACCCACAATCCTTTGGGGCGGCCTATTGATGAGCATGACGTCCAAAAGTCAAGCCAGTAGAATGTCCCCTTTGAATGCATACTACACGCACCGGTACACACTTTGTCAGGGCGGCTGCAGTATGCACCAAAAGTAAAAGAAAAAAAAGTATCCATTTAAAACATAGTGAGGGTTTAGGAGGTTAATCTGTGTACATTCAGCAAAGCACTTCACTGCATTTCTGAGTATTTCTTTTATACTTCTAAGCCACCAGATCTAAAAGGCTACATTTTACTTTCTAGGGGAGCATAAATAAATGTGATATGTACGTACTCTTTGCTAATTACATGAAATAAGCATATGGAGTATGATAAGAAGCACTAATTCACCCTGTAGCGTACAAAACGTCTTAAAGTGGCTCCAGTATTTGTTTACTAGTGAGCAGAGTAGTTTAATAATCCATCTATTCTATACAACAGCACAAGAATGAAGACTTTTTACTTTTGATAATAAGATAAAACTTTATTTATCTGGAGGGACGCAGTGTCAGTAAAACATGCAGAGACACAACCGTAGTACATTCTGCTGATTACACCTCTTGAACCTCAATGGAGGACGTAGGAAGTAGTTTTCCATTGCATGACTTTCCCCCCGTGTGACTCGGCCTCAGGAGATTATCTGGGGAGTCCAGCGTCTCCAATGGCCTTATCACATGACACGGGGGCGGGGCTTTGTCTTCCCTTTGAAATCCACTTCACGAGCGAGCAACAAGTCACCACTGGGCTTTTATTTTATTTTTAAATCCAGTGTTATCTCAGAGTCTCGGCGTTCACTTTCTCAGCAGCACAAATGGATCAGAGGCATCAGCGATAAGTGCACATTTACGTATAGTCGGCTGCAGGACTTCTATCGAGGCGCACTGAAACATGTGTGGCAACAGGCTCCTGTTGTCACATTTTAATGAGTCTTCGTTAGGCCCAAACTCATAAAATTCTGCAAGACAAATATGACTTGAAAGAGCTTTTGTTGCTTCCTGGCAACAATAACAAGTAGAAAACATTGCGTCTCCTGCATTGACACACCCGCCTCCTGCTGGATCCATTTTACATGATGCCACGCATACTTTACTTTTTAAAATGAAAATGAAAGCAACATTATTATGAGTTTGTGGGTATTACAATCAGCAGGCGTGTAGAAGAGATCCGAGTTACATATCAACCATGTAACAATGATCACACATTTGTTTTTGGATGTGACGTGTTGAGTAGTCCTGTACAGCGGTTGAGTGTTTATCTGCAGCAGGGAGGAGGGGATGGGCGAGGCCCTTAGAAGCGCACCGTAACATGGCGTCCTCGTCTCTTGGCCCTCATCAGAGCAGCAGCAGCCTGCCAGACACACCGGAGCAGAAGCACAGCGGATCTGCAGCCTGATTTGATTGCTGCAGTAATTATCGCTCCACCAGACTGCCAGTAATTGTGAAGTAGATGCAAGGAGGCAGACACGGGGGGTGGGGGGTGGAACTGGACAGCACGCCAGGTTAGAGGGAGGAGGTCCGGGAACGGCACATGCTGATCTGTCGCTCATAATTGCCGGTTTGTGTCCTACCTGTGGGCGGTGCGGCTGGAGCCGCTGTGTCAGCGCGTCGCCTGCCAGGCGTCCAGCTGCTGATGGCGCCCATGCAGGGACGTTTTTGGGAGGAACACAGGGGCTCCGCTCGGGGGGGGATTTTAAATTATTCTTGTTTCTCTCATGGATTTAATCCTTTTACGGTAAAAAGAGACTTGAGAAGGAGGAGGTTTGTTCTCAGCTGTTCTCCATGCGACTGAACGCGTCAGTGACTCTATCAGATGATCTTTTCCCTCTCTGACTGAGTACTTGTCACTGTAAATGAGCTGCTGAGATCCTGCTGAGTTCATTAGGAGACCAGAGCGACAGACGGGGACTACTCGTGGGTTTCACATTGCTTCCATTCATTGGGTCTATAGCTTCTCAATCAGCGCAGCAGAAAACCCCCCAAATAATGGATGTTATAAAAAAAATCAAATATGATTGTAAAGTCAGTATTGAGCTTTCTAAAACACAATACAATGTGATCTGCTCTGCATTGCTCCATCAGACAAACCCTCAGAGCGCGGTATTTTAGTAAATACTAAATATAAAATATAATCGGAGGTATTCACAGCTAAAACTAAATTATTTTCTCCTTATATTCTCCTCAATGAGTAACTGTTTAGAGTCCTGGATGTTTTATACATATATATTATATATAGTACTATATACCAGAGACCAAGGCCGGGGGGGAACAGCCCATAACTATGGTAACGTGTCATTTTTTTGGCCTCTTCATCATTAGGTAAATCAACTCATATTAGATCAAGTGTTTTATGCACCGCTGGGCCCCGCGCCGCTGGTTCTACAGGTTTATATTTCACAGCACCGGTTGTGGTTAGCTGATGAGTGGAAATTTCCACCACGCACCCATCGGCTAACCACTAATCAGCTGACATCAGCGGATCAATGAGAGCATCACAGACGGGCGCGCTCACAAACTCTGATCTCCTGGCAGGTTTCCAAGTCACCGAGTCTTCCGCTCAGCGATCACGGCTGTCATTGACGACAGAGGGGTCAGGGTGCAGGGATCTGTCCTTAAGTCTATTATCTGTTGCCGGAATCCATCCATGGCTGAATAGGCCCTGGTCTCCCAACTCCACCTATTTGCACCGCTACAAGCTGCAGAGGTCCTGTTTTGGCTCGGGGATTTTGCTTATGCAAATTGTGCTTTATTTAGTCTCAGACCTAGTCGGCTCTGACCGACCACGTTCCGTCTCTCGGTTGTTTAGCTTCTGCTTTCGGTCTGAAAAACGCCTATTATGGGGGTTCAAGAAATGGCACACGTGGACAGCTTAGAGAAGTGACCTGTTTTTTATTACTCAGCAATAAATCGAGAGTAAGCCGCGTGACCTCCTGTCACATTCCAGTGCAAAAACAGCAGAGAGCCCAGATTAAATAACAAAAAACAAGGGCTGCCTCTTAGTGAACTTTGTTCAGTGGGATCCCGTCGGAAACGAACGAGCGATTAAAGCACATGAAACCAGATGTGTGAAGCCGCCATGGGTGGCGAGCTGCTATAATTAGCCACGCACACTGGAGTCAGCGACAGAGCACATCTGCAGGAGGCCCGGCCCGAGAAACACAACGTGCTGCTGGGAAGCGCTCGGCTCACGTTTGATGTTTATATCGGAAACACTTGTGACCAGAGTACCGTCGCTGGGCCCCTTGTTTTCAAAGGCAGCGTCACAGGCAGCCACCATTGTGGCCACCATTACACCTCTATGTGCTGCTAAGAGC
Source organism: Gasterosteus aculeatus (assembly GCF_964276395.1). Lineage (NCBI taxonomy): Eukaryota > Metazoa > Chordata > Actinopteri > Perciformes > Gasterosteidae > Gasterosteus > Gasterosteus aculeatus. Next base: position 4,227,923 of record NC_135697.1, read on the forward strand.
TTAAATCAGTACAAACTGCATCAGTTCTCTCAGAACAGTCAGGGCAAATCAGCTGTTTCTTCTCTTTATGTTTCATATCTGTGGGTTTTATGTGTACGCGCGCTGCCAGCTGTTACGGTGTAGAGGTCACCCAGTCTCCCATAGAGGCAAACAGCCAGTGTGTCTGTGTTGACTTTTTAGAGACGGAGATGCAAAGTTCCTAGATGCAAGATGATTATTCAGAGAAAATGGCTCCCGACATGGGGCAGGTAGCCAGGGGCAGCTCCTCACTTAATCTGTCATGAATGCAAACCTTGCAACAGCGACTTTAGATTAGATTCAGTTTAGATTTCCATGTCGCTTTACATCCTCAAGTCTCACTTTATCTGTTTCCATCTTTTTTTTCCTGTAAATTAAACATTCATTATTATATGTTTATTGTCTTTTTCTGTCATATGTCCTGATACCTGCTGAAAGAGACAATAAGTAAGGGTGCTTGTGTTTGTGTATACTGAGTAATAACTCAGCTGTGCTAACCTCATAAACTATTTTCATGTAACTCACCAGTCCCCTTCACGTGTTCACTATTTGATCCTCGTAGACTGAGTGAGCTGCAGCAGGTCATGCAGAATTATGCCCAGAGGCTCCGCTAACAGAGGACGTGGAATCCAACCATCACGGCCAGCTGTTGAGAGAGAGGCCGTCATGAGGAATATTCCTCCTTACATAATGTACAGTGAAACATAGTTTTCTACTTGATTTACAAGTTTCAGTGTCCTGCGACCATCACCACTTTTTCACACGTAGAAGGACAGAAACTACTTATTTGAAGATGTGATGTTTTAAGGCAAACATATTGGCTTTATTGGCTACTGAAAATATTAAAAAGTACGGCTGAGGCAGATGAGAATAACACTAATATAAAAATATATATATTTGGTCGTTGAATGAATACTGGAATCCTTGTCTGGACAAGACATTAATTTAATATATGTGATGATGGAAAGTTATTATGAGTCCTCCTGACACAAAGAGTATCGGCTGGAATTTTTTGGTCAATGCTTACAAGATAGTTGCAACGACATTTAACTCCAAACCACGAATGTCAACCTCGTCGTGGGACTAGAGGCGATCACCAAAGCCATCAGGATTCATCCTCTGAGAACCATGAATGTTTGCACAAAATGTTGTGCTGATTCGTCCCGAACACACAGCATAAGTTAAAAGCATGTGACCTTCGGGTGAGGTTCAACCAAGTCAGTTGGGTTCATCCTCTGGTGGCCATGAATATCTGCAGCAAATGGTATTGATCCAGGAGCGATAGAGATATTTCAGTCTGAAGCAAACCCGTAGTATTGCCATCATCAGACTTCCTGTGTTTTTAAAGTGAGTAACGTGGACCCTCTCTGAGACACCTGCAGCCGGCAATGTCCCCGCTTCCACGTCTACAAACTAAACCCATTCAGCCTGTGTTCACTCATTTAACCAGGAATTAGAATTGGGAAATTCTTTCATAAAAACCACCGGTTCGCCTATCTGCGACCTCTGGTGCCCAAAGGTCAACGACCAAAGCTGAGAGTAAATGTCAACTGTTGGAAAACAGCACACTTTGACATTAATAAAAATCACGAAATTCACTGTTTTTGTAATCCCATATTAATCTTAAAAAAACAGATCATTTCCATCCTGTTGGTCGGTCCGAGCGCCTGTAGAATGCCGTTACATAACCGTCCCTCCGGTTATCACCCTAAATCCACTCATGTGGCTCTGTGCAGGAATGCACTCGCTTAACGCTTCTCAGGAGCAGAAACATCGTTTGAAAAATGTGTGTGTGTGTGTGTGTGTGTACTAGGCCAGGAATGCTGTACAAGTGCAAACCTCTCTTGTGTGTCATTCGGTCACATGATCCCGCGTGTGAAGGAGCCAGCAGGGTTCACTGGGGATCAGCCTCTGGTTCCCATGATTCAGCTCAGCGAGGCACGCACGGTCTGCCGGATCGTTCACTTTTACACTCAATATTTAAGGAAAACATGAACACACCCTGGTTTGCACAAAGGAAAGATGTTGGTGTGGTGTTGATGAAGACGAGCAGCGTCATCCTCCTGGTTTAGATTGTTGAAGAGTTTGGGGATATTTCCAGCTCCTGCAAAAAATGCCATTTGGCAATAAGAACTACAAACTGGAACCACAATGACTCAAAACAGCTGCTGGTCACAACAAAATGGATTTTTTTGTATGGACAAGCAATTAAGGGCTGCATAAATATGTCCTAAAACCCAGAAAAGTGTCAGTATCTTTTAACATTCAGCTTTTAATGGTCCACAAAAGTGACGTAATGATACTACAGCATCATTGGTCGGCCTTCACAGCTATCGCGATCAGCAATAACCTTTGTTTGCCATTTTCTGCAACAATCCAAAGTGAAATGGGAAAGCCCCATTTACTTTTTTACAAAGGGAACCGTTGTCGTGCCAACATTCAGGTTCGGCCTCTCTTTAAATAGATGTTCCCAAGGAATTTCATAAAGCACCTAAAAAATGTATTCGTCTAGCTTGTCTAAATGTTGATGACTGCATGCCTAGCAGCAGACATGATTCCTCTCTAATTATTCCAGGTCTTACAGTGTCGTCGTAAACATTTCCCTTAGATTTACAGTGTAAAGCGTCTTTGTGTACCAAGAAAAGCGCTATAAAAAGTATTATTATTACTTCCCATCCACACAAAGACCCTGCGATGATTGTCACACTTTGGCGAGTGGCACTGTGGTATTCCACAGCGCTCACATCGCCGGGCAATGTGCCGCCTGTAGAAGCTGAGCTATGTTTGGAGTCTCCTTGGATATCGGACAGTTACATGAGCTTCTCGTCTTTCTCTCTTGCACAAACGCACTCCCACCGAGCGAGTAGAATCAGCGAGACACGCAGCAGCGATCACAGGAGTTCTGTAAAAGATGCAGGATGCTATTTTATCCCAAACTGAGGCTGCGCACAGCAAACCTCAAAGGCTGCGGAGCAAAGAGGCGGCGGGGGAAAGCGGAGCAGTGCAGCACCCTCTGACCGGGTTAAATGAACCAGCTGCTTTCGACCGAGCGACAAGGAGAAGCCGCTTGCATCGACATTTACTCCCCAGGCAGGAAGAGAAAAGCTTCTCGAAGGAAAGATCGCTCGCTTTCAAAAGAAAATCTGAGTCACGAAGAAGGAAAGAGTGTGTAGATCAGCTGAAATGATTAGTTTGGACATTTTGTCATGAGACATTTGCTCAGAAATGCATGTAGCACTTAAAATTCAAATTGTGCATGACTACAAATATTTAGAAAAACTAGCAGCCCTTTTAAAAGTTATACACCATCAAGATTGAGCAGCGTCAGAAATACAAAGCAAGAGTAACTGTGAACCAGCGATGCGACTTTGTGCCGCACCCTACACTAGTAGTAGTAGTTCTTAGCTGCTGCGGTCAAGAAAATAAAAATTATATATAGCTGACATATTTTGTGGAGCCATTTTTGATCATTTCCTGCGAGTAAAAGCCACTCTGTGTTTCCATTTGAACGCCTTCAATGTGAAGTGGCAGCAGTGGGAGACGATAACTTTGCATTCTCAGTACAGACAGACAAGCAGATAGGTGGGTGCACGCTTAGCTCAGCAATTTGAATCAGGCACAAGAACGGCGGAGATAATTACAAAATTCAGGCCCTAAGCACAAGGTCTGGTTCCAGAAAAAAACTTTCAACAACTTTAGATATTATTGCTCTTTGTCCGTGAAGGGGAGAACGATTACCAAGGCCCCATTCAGCCAGCTCAGCTCAGGCCTGCAGATAAACTGATCATATTAAGGATCGACTTAAGAAAAGCTATGTAATCAGTCATGTTGAATGCACGCAGTTTTAGAAGACGCTCACCACTTCTTTACTTTTGTTCTGCACCACGGCATCAAAGCCGGCTGGGCGCGGCGCGACAATCAACATCAAACTGATGTCTATTCAAAAATGGCACTGACAGGCCGCAATCACTGGGAATGAGAGGGCGGAGGAGTGCGCAGCGTGAGTCAGGCACGTTGTGCAGATCCCAGTGTTGTGTCGGCATACAATGTTTTCACGCCAAAGGGGTAAAAATGTAAAAAAAAAAAACATCATACAATGTTGCTTTGGGAACTCCCCGAGAGCAGCGAGACACACGGCTACATCAGAGCGCCATCTCGGCCCAAATAAATTGCCTCGCCTTCAGTCGAACGCACAAGCCGCCACGTCAGGAATCAGGAATCAGGAAACATTTATTGCCAAAATATGTCAAACATACAAGGAATTTGTCTTGGCGGATGGTGCGTGACAGACAAACAATAGACAACAAGACAGCAGTGCACAAGTAATAAAATAACATAAATGGAAATGCTAATGCAATGGGTTAGTAGAATAAGGCTATGGGTTAGTATAAAACAAGGGAATAAAGTTAAAGTTAAAAATTTAAAATATTTAAAAAGTTTAAATATTGACAGTTAAAGTGGCATGTGCAGTGTGGAGGGGAGTGACCGGTGGAGTGTTATAGTCAGTCAGTGGGGGACCGGCTCTGTTGATGAGCCCGACTGCCGACGTGAAGAAACTGTTGGTGTGGCGGGAGGTCTTAGTCCTGATGGACCTCAGCCTCCTGCCAGATGGAAGGGGCACAAACAGGTTTTGTCCGGGGTGAGAGGGGTCGGCCACGATCTTTTTAGCTCGCTTCAGAGACCTGGAAGCGAACAAGTCCTGCAGGGACGGCAGATTGCAGCCGATCAGCCTCTCTGCAGAGCGGAGGACACGCTGCAGCCTGCCCTTGTCCTTGGCTGTGGCTGCAGCGTACCAGACGGTGATGGAGGAGCAGAGGATGGACTCCATGATGGCCGTGTAGAAGTGGACCATCATCGTCTTTGGCAGGTTGAATTTCTTCAGCTGCCTCAGGAAGAACAACCTCTGCTGAGCCTTCTTGGTGATGGAGCTGATGTTCAGCTCCCACTTGAGGTCCTGGGTGATGATGGAGCCCAGGAAACGGAAGGAATCCACAATAGTGACGGGGGAGTCACACGGGGTGATGGGAGAGGGTGGGGCTCTGTTTCTCCTGAAATCCACAACCATCTCCACTGTCTTTAGGGCGTTGAGCTCCAGGTTGTTCTGACTGCACCACGACACCAGATGGTCAGACTCCACCTGTAGGCGGACTCGTCCCCACCAGAGATCAGTCCAATGAGGGTGGTGTCATCCGCAAACTTCAGAACTTGACGGACTGGTGGCTGGAGGTGCAGCTGTTGGTGTACAGGGAGAAGAGCAGAGGGGAAAGAACGCATCCTTGGGGGGAACCGGTGCTGATGGTCCGAGAGGCTGAGACATGTTTCCCCAGCTTCACGTGCTGCTTCCTGTCAGACAGGAAGTCAGTGATCCACCTGCGGATCGGATCGTCCCCTCGCAGAGGCGTCAATGTTTTTCTCAGTAAGAAAGACCCCGTATCTCGCACCGTGGTGACCCACTTCCACCCGTGTCCATAAAACAAGATGAGAAGAGAATGTCTCTGAGGGATGCACGGAGTGGAAAGACTCCTCCCTCGGTGGCCGGAGCAACATCGCGGGGCCCCGGACGACGTTCGGACAAATGCGGCTTTGTTCGAAAGAATAACCCACCGTCTTATCTGAGGACTCCCCGTGGTTCGGGGGAAGCAGGGGAAGAGGCAGAAGCCCATTGTTGGCGTAAAGAGCGGTCCTCTGAGAAAAAGAGGGAGGACATTTGAGAACACTTGGCGAGGTGTCTGAACGATCCACAACAAGACGTCTGTGAACTTTCCCACCATTGTCTCTCCTGCAGGTTGATGTGACCCAGTGCCCTTTGTGAGCCGTCATCCTCGACCCCGTAAAAGAATCTCCCTACGATCCACAAATGTCACGCCGCTGGGTGAAGCTTGTGACCTCCGTGTTTCAGGACTAATCTGCCACACTTTTTATAGGCTACAATAAAAACACTTTGATCCTGAAACAAGCTCATCGGGAACGCAGATCTAGTTTGTTATCTCCACCAGGCAGAAGATCATGTGTTTGTGTGTCTGGACGCATTCTATTTGTGTGCGCTCATTCATGAATGTGTGCTCAAAGCACAATGAATATGAATATTGATAATTATCAGCCTCACAGGTACATCAACCACATCCCACATTAAATACATGTCGGTGTTGAATCAGTGAGGGTGATAGCTGAGTGAGATTGAATGGTAGGATGAAACATGCGGGAGGGTTTGAGGATGATGGATGATGGTTGTGAGATGTCATGCAGCCTCCTCAGGAGTGGCTCTCTGCAGCGTTCACTTTGAACAAATTAAACCCAAATTTACCGGAGAAGATTCGATCAAGTCATTCAAGTCATGTGTCACTGAACATCAATACACAGGGCGTGTGTAAATGACAATAAAAATCTTTGAATCTTGAACATCTGGAGTGTGTCAAAGTGGCCCCCGGCCGGGCCCCGAACAGCAGAGAGCCGCGAGGAGCAGGGAATGGAAATACATTAGGCTGGTTCTGGGTTTGGATATGGGGCAGTGTCGTGAATAATAACAACGCATCGTCTAAAAGAGGATTCTTTCAAATAAAAACACGCCCATATGTTCAGCAGTAGTTGAAAGTACATTTACTCATCCTGAATCCTTTAGTATCTAGAATTTTCCCCACTACATTCCAGGTTAATATTGTGCTTATTACACTAAATACTGGTTACATTTGGCTACTTTGTAGATTGTAGAGTAGCGAAGTCAAATCAACAAATAAATCATTATGTATTATTACATGATGCTCATGTTGGTGAACAGAAAACCTGTTCACCAATAAGCAATTCACCCGCTGCAGCAAGATATTTACTTGAATGTTGCAATAATTATAATAAAACCTGTTTTTCTGTAATATGCCTAATTTCTGCTTTTAGCACTTGTAATAAGTTGTATTCTATTCACGTTTACACTAATAGTTCTTAGTACTACTACCTTTACTGCAGATCTGAGTGCTACTCAGCAGCGGGACGGGGGCTCAGTTACGTAACCGGGACGTCACAGAACGCCACAGCTGTAGCGGGCTTAGAAAGATGTTCCCTCTTTCATAACACTATGGCTTCCTAATCCTGCATCGGACAAGAAGCCCTCCCCGACTGAAGGAGCTTTTTTGTGCCGTGTCAGCGCGTCACTGCTCTTCTCCATCTGCTGTTGCAGGAAATAAATCACATTTGTCAGAGTTCGGACAGACGGAGGCTGACGGAGGCCGCCTCATTTGCATCGCTGAGGCGTTTTGGGTGCAAAATAAATGCAGGACTTCGTCTGACAGCGAAAAGCTGTGGTTAATGCTCGCACACACAATGTTGGGAGGGGCCACAACCCAAGAATCCCCCGAAAGGTCAACCATCTCCGGACAGACCTGACAGCATCATCATTATCACTTATACAACGATATATATATATATATATAAACTAATGCATGCTACAGTTACTGTAACATCGCTTGAGTGAATGAAAAATGTATTGAAAATCCGAGAATAGATTATTTCATCTTTGCAACCTCTGCAGGGTCACGTTAGCTGTAACTGACATCTGGCGTTTCATGACGTCTGTAAAAAACAGAAATAAAGAACGAGAACAGAAAAATGAAATAGATCAAAATCCAGCAGCGTGTAGAAGCGGGTTTTAGGATGTAATCTGCTTTTGGAATCTTCAATTAAGAGACTCACTGTGGGATTAAGACCAAGACCTGGATTTTTATAGAGAAAAGCAAAAGCACAGTATTTCTTGCTGGTGCTGCAGTTTTATTTCTTCTTTATGTGTCATTTTCTGACTGACCTTCGTCTCACGTAGAGAAAGAAACAAATTACTTTGCATGGTGATGCACATGCTGACAACATGTGCATCAGCTCACACCAGCACTTTGAGTGATTAGCTGCTAGGTGCACTTTACGCTAAAAATAATATACGACTAAACACAATACGTAAAGGGCTGCAACTAACTTCACTTGTTAAATGATTGACTTATCTGCCACCATCTTTTTGTTATCAAATAATCTGACACATGTAACCCAAATATATTAAATTAAAATAAAAAAACATGCAGCAAATCCTTAGCAAATGCTAACAATGAATTATCAAAGATGACGGCCGTCAGTGTTTTAATGAAACTACTCTAAAATGTGTATCTTAATATTCTGAAAGCGACAGCCTAAACGCCAGATCAAAGCACCGGCTTCTTATGCAGCTCCGGCATCTGGGGCATCACGATCCTCCTCCCTTTGTGCGGATACACAGAGACGTGAAGAACACACTGGAGGTTATGCAGTGAAGTGAAAGCCATCTCACCTCAGCGACGCCTCGGGGGCCAAAGGAGGACAGAGACGGAGCCCGAGTGCTGCAGCAGCCTCACGCCAACTCAACCGAAAGGAGAGGATTGGGTGTCTCTGCTGCTGCCTCATGCTTTATGCAAGAGGAGGACCGGCCATCAAGCCGAGTGGCGTCTGTGGCAGACGAAGAGTGACTTGAGGGGGAAATTAAAGAACAAATAGTAATCAGGAGACTCAAGTCCAGATTATTGAGTCCAGAGGATTGAACTGCTTTAACAATCTGTTTGGTCATATTGATTTTAAGTACTTTGTTTCTATTTTCTATTGGATTATTGCATTTCACCCCCGTCCAGTTCACTAAGAAAGGCTCATTATTGTTAACAAAAAGAATTCACAGCTCTTTTGTTTTTCTTTGCATGTGTAGAAAGTTTCTCAGGGTTATGTAATCCCCCCGTGACTGTAGCTGTAACTTTCCTGAGCTCGTCAGCAGCATCTCTTCCACTGAGGTGGCTCCAATGAGCAGAGTTAATCATAAACGCAGAGCTGGATGTGCAGCTGTCATCAAACAAAACAAGTTATTCATTAATGTGACAACCGGACACAACACTACACTACATTACATTACGTTACATGTCATTTAGCTGATGCTTTATGCAACGCGTTTATACATTGCGTTTATAAACCGTGGTTTTTACATTTTCTAACCCATCCTCACAGTGGTGTGCAGCCGTGGGAGCCGCCCGGTCAGCACTTCAGGGTTTGGTGTCTTGCTCAGGGACACTTTGACATGGATGCTAGACAAAGAAAATAGTGCATGTAGATCTTCCAGCTGACTCAGACGACCAAGTTCATAAAACATATCGACAACGACTTTGTTAAACATTCCTCTGGTGGTTTTCCTTTTGGCTTTTGACACACAAGCAGCTGATGTTCAGGATGTCTACTTTCCCATGTTTGCAAATGTACAGGTTTCAATTTACCCAAAATTCATGCCGGAGGCCTTTTGCGTTGTGATCCCATTGAAGACTTCTCAATCCAAATACAACATTGCTAGTTTTACTCAAAGTTACAACGAAGTACACTCCGTTTGTGATGGTCCCTTTGGCCAGAGGTGGAAGTGCTTCCGGGCGCCAGCGTCCCTTTAGAAAACCTCTGTTTTACGACAGTCGGCTACCTGCAGTCGTGTGCCTCCCTTCCCTCTCTGAGGCCTCCAGCATTCGAGCGTCCTCATTTCTCACAAAGCGTCTTTGTTCTGCTCTATTAACATACCTGCTCGCTGAATGCCAGTTTAATTTAAGAACAACACTAGAGCTGCACAATGTGATGAGAATACATTGTGTAAAAGGATCCCAAAGCTCGGGTGGGTCATAACAGGTTGAATGCTGATCAGACGGCCTTTGTCAGCTACAAAACAGGCCAACCAGTCAGGACTTTGATATTCCGGGTTTTGAAAGAAACACGAGCCAACTGAGCACAACAAAAAGCTCAAAGCACCTGCCTGCGCACAAAATATCAGGTACACCCGCAGGACAGAGCTCGATCATTAACCAAATACGGCCATTATGGTAGTTTAAGTCACCCAATGCTGTGTATCATCTCCAAATAACTTTAATAAAAAATGGACATTTGCATAACCCCCCAAATCAAGCAAATAAGCCATTAATTGGGTGTTTTATGTGAACTTCTGTTTAAGTTGTATATATCTGTTCTTTATTAGTATTCAGCATTCTTATGCTGGAGACTTGGTTTTCCTCCTCTGAGGGACACGTTTCCCTTTAGACACAAATCAACACGGAACAAGTTGAGAGTTTGAGACAAACAGCATTTGTCAGGTAGATGGAATCAGCCGCTCGACTCGCCACGTAAGAGGCCCAGATGTAAAGTAGGTCGGGACTAAAGCAGCCTCTCCGGTTGGGCCGCAGCATGAACAACGTTTTTCATACTTTCTAATGAATTATGTCGGCGAGAATCCACAGCGAGTCGCACTCTACGAGCCCCTGCGGCTCTTTGCATACTGGTTTACCTACTGCCGCTGTTGATAGTCACTGACTCCAACCTCACTGAATATGTCCTCTTTTTCTTCCCCTTTAAGTGTCTGCTGAACCTGTGATGTGTGCGTTGAACAAGCTTTTTTGTGAGGTATCCAGGATGACTTCACTAGGGGGGGAATTGGATCCCGTCATGGGATTTACGTGACGTCGGCAAACAAGAGGCCCATTCTGCGGTGAGTATGTGCCTCTCCTCCCGGCCGCACATCAGCAATGTGCACATGTTCTCCATAAGACCAGCCGTGTGGTTTCACGTGCGCCCAGGAGACGGACAGTCCGTGTTTAGGTCATTGATACCGGGGCGGCATCAGGTTTCCCCTCGTGGATAATGAAGGAGCGCCTCAGCAGGTCCGAAGGGATTGTTGTCTCACTGTGTAACTTCTTATTTGAACACCCAGACACACCCGCTCGCTGTAGCCCAACACTTATCGATTAGATGGTGCCATATATAACACAGTGCATGGATGATTGCTGTGTTGACATTGTTTATTTTGCTAGCTCAATCTACGGTTTAGTCTTTCTTGATGTTTCGGAGGCTTCAATCCGTTATTTTGTTCGTCGCCATCTTGGTTTGCTGCAGCCAGAAGTTACACATGAGGTTGGAGATAAGTACAACCGAAGGGTGAAGAAGATATTTCCAAAATTTAACTTTTTGTCAACTGAAAACACATTGTGAAAGGGTCAAAGTTCAAGGAAGAACACAGGGACAACTTTCAATCCCACGGATACATCCCTGAAGCGTCCCCCGCTTTGTGGTGTATTTAGCTAAAATGGACCATCATTTTCTAAATGAACATCATGCCTGATTGAAGACTTGAAACTAGAGATTTCTCCACATTTTGGACGGAGGACAGGACCTAGCGAGGCTAACTGGTTAGCAAGTCTTTGACATCCCATCAAGGGACCAAATTCTGTCCCCATCTGACAAAGTGTGTTCAGCATCTTGTAAAGTTTAATATCATTTTTATCATTGTTAAACTTAATTATAATTTGTTGATGCATTCAGTTCTACAGTATGCTTGAGGCGTCTGATAACCTGTTCGTAGGCCTCCACATATTATCTCACATATTTGAATAAAAAAGAGCCAGGCTCCACTTCTCGGCCATGCACTTGAAAATGAGGGTGGAAAGTAATTGACAGGCTTATTGTACAGCTTTCGAGCGTCCATTCAAAAGCAAATTCTTAGAATTGTTTATACAAGCTTTTAAAATGTCAAGTACTCTCAAATCGTGGAGGTTGGACTGCTTTTTGTTAGAGCACAGACACGGTTTAGTCATGCATTCTTTTATTAACAAGGCTACTCTAATTAGTTGAGCTAAAGCTTAAAAGAATATTCTAGCATCAGTTGCTAAACATTAAGCTAGCCGTTCAGCTTAGCTTAGCATAACGACTGGAAACAGGTGTAAACAGCTAGCCAGGCTGTGGAAACAGCTAACATAATCGGAAACAGCAGCTCCATTTCATTTTGACAGTCTATAGGCGCTAAATTGGTTGACTGGTTCATAAATCATTTATTGAAATATATTCTAGATAGATTCCTAATCCGGCATAAACTTTAAGTCATAAAATGATTAGAGATTTATTAATGTATTAAAAATACATGAAGGAAAAAAACTCTCTCCTGTGATAAAGGGTCACGATCGCTGCCCTGTTGGGCGGAATTCATCTTGTTAGGTACAAAATTGTCTTTTTATGGAAGTAATTCAAGTTTTTGCATGCTACATTCATATTCAGTTTTTGCAAAAATGTCCCAAATGCAGTTGGAATTTTAGGTAACTTAGTATGGAACATGGCGCGTGTACGTCACTGCTTGAGACTTACGTAGTTGAAAATATGCTTCATATCAGCCTCGCAGCAGCTGCAGAAAGATTAATGTGATAACTACGCAAGATAACTACTAGATGATTGTTAGAGTGAAGATTATAGTTTGCAATAAAATAATTACTTCACAGTCTATCTCCTTTAAGGTGAACACATAACAGCCGGCCTACGCAGACATTCTTTTGTAATATAGTATAATGTATAATATAAAGTCAGCGTCTCCTATTGGTTTGACAAGGACAAGCACAGCAGTCTCCTGGGTGAAAGTCCCATGTTTGACGCTCCTACACACCCTGAGTGGAGATACAAGCTTATTATGCTGGTTATTACAGCACATAACTAATATAATAATGGTCGCTCCATGTTCTTCCTCACTTGCTCTGTGTGTATGTGTATGAGCTGACCCAAGAGTCAGGTGTATTCAGTACGTAATATGTGGGGCATCAGAATATTTGCTGTCTAACATGCCATTCCCTGGCATTGGAATTCAAATTTTGTCTGAACGTAATTCAAAGGAATTCCCCAGCGTTTCCTGTGAAAAGCGTGAGAGTGAAAAGGAAGCAGATCTAAAAGCAGGGATGGATCTCACGTTACCACTTCCTGTGGCTCCGTATCATAGGACGTCAGTGTGTAATAAGTGTGTGTCTGTACTCACATACAAAACACCCACAGACACACACACATTGTGTAAAGGATCCGGCCGTGTTCTTGGGGAAATGTGCAGTGACTCGTCAGCACCACTTGCACCTGCTCCCCGTTTCTCATCTCCAGATCCGCTCTCCTCTAACTCGGTCATGGCAGACGGGCTCATTAATATTAAACTCTGGATGCCTGCTGATGTAATCGTCCCCTTCTGAACTCTCTGAAGTCCATCAGATTAAAACCTTCTGCTCGGTGACGCAGCACTGCACTGTTTTTATGAACATTAATCTCAAACTGTGATCAATACTCCAACATCGACTTCATGGCTGCATCCATCAATTAAAGGCTGAAGAAGAACGTTTTCAGCTCCATTGTGTTTAACACACCAAAGCCTGCAGCACAGACTTAATTGGGAAAAATGACAAAATAAAGAAAAGATGCTGACTAAACAAGACAATCCTTCCTGCACTATTTACTGGATTTACTGCACAACAAACGCTGCAACAATTGACAGAAAAATAATCTGCTTTGACTGCTTCTAGCTTTTAAATGTGATGATTTGATACTTTGTGGTTTGGGGCTTTTAAAATGTTCCTTATTCTTTATTTTCTAGGGCGGACTAATAATCAAGAAAATAATTACTTGATAGATAAAGACAATAATCATTATCTTCTGCCCTGTTATCAGTTAATCTGATAAAATCGTCTGTCCTCTATGCATAGGGGGAATTAAGTGTAATTCCGTGAAAAGCCTTTATTTACTGATAAATAGCCTTAAGCATGTGCGCTGCGCCACAGATACATTAGTCTCCGTTGGCTCTTTACTCCCATTACGCGACTTCAGGCCTGTAATCCTCCCCAGTAGCGCATCACGTCCGTAACACCCCGAGAGGCGTTGTGTAACTGCCCCAGCGCACTCAAACGCCCCCTGAGCTGCACGCGTGCGCACGTGCAGGGTTATAAAAGCACGGTCGCACACGCACACACACACACACGTGCACAGACCCCTCTTATGCACTCACAGAGTGAGCTATCATCATGAGGTTGGAACACATTTCTAGCGAGAGAGAGAGATTATGATCTGATCTTGTGTGATCTAATGCGTCTCATTAATGTCTTTTCTGACCTGGTTGAAAAAGTAAAAAAAAGTCAAATAAACCGGGGACGTTGCACGTGTGAGGAAGCGAGGACTCTATTTCTTACGTATTACACTTTCCCCGCTCTGTCCTTGGGGGTGGACTGGCCACATGTTTTAATCCCAGCGAAGCGCGGCGTCCTCATTACTGACAGAAGGGAAGCCGCCACATTCGGAATGGTGCAGCGGAGCACCAGGCCTGAACATCCCTTCCTCTTGTGCGTTGAGTGTCGCTCCTTTTGTGGCGCCCAAAGTGGGTCAGCTTCTCCTCCGGTACTCTGACCGTGGCTGCCTAACCAACATCCCACACCAGACGTCTGCCTGCGTTTTAGTTGTTTTTTTTAACCAACTCACGTCTCGGCTGCACTCGGGGGGGGGTGAGCGGCTGACACACCGGATGTCGTGAGGGTCACCCACTGGGTGAGCGTGGAGGGACTGAGTGGAGGAGAAGCTAAAACCGGCACAGAGATGAGAATAATGGGGCAGCTACTGCTCATTATTTAAACCTTTTTGGTCTAAAGAAATCGTGTTTGCTTTAAATGATTTGACGGGTTTCAGTTAAACAGCATCTTCATGATTCCGGTGTATTTAGGAAACGTGCGCTGCTCTGTTAGCTTCATGTGTGACTCAACATTTCACATTCAGGATCACACGGTTCTTAAGACAACTGAAGTGGACCGGCTTGTTTCTATTTGCGTCGCAGCTGGTGATAAGCTCCTCCATGTCTAAATCCACCCTCACCTCGTGGGTGACCCTCAGGAGAACCGGCGCGTCTCTTTGACGGCCCTGAAACGATGCAGATGATGAAGTTCTGTGGGGAACCAGACAAGAGACTCTGGTGTTCCAGCTGATTTCTACAGGAACCAACAGCCTCGACCTTTACAGGCTGGCCGGGCACACACAGACACACACACACACGCCCACGCCTTCCGCCTTTCCAAACACGACCTGCTGCTAATCGGGTTAAAGATAGCAACAGGTGAGCCGAGGCTGTTCATAGACTGACCTACTGTACAGACGCCGTGGTCTCAATCCCTCGCGCGCCATTTGTCCTTCACATGCACAGAGATGACTCCACCAGCGCGGGTGCAGATCTGCAGGAGACAACAGATGACTGTTGAGCTCATGCAATTCATTTTTAGTGTTTTTTAGTTTGGTTTGCCCTCCATATCAGAATGATTGTAATCTAAAGGATTATTTATCCCTGTAATATAATTTATTTTTTTGGTATTGATACATGTTATGGTTTAAATCATCATTTTTAGAGCCTTTTTTGTTTGTTTGTTTGTTTCAGTTTACATATACAAAAGAAAAAAGAAAAATAAATTAAAAAAATAAATAACTTTTAGGTCAATCAGTTTGGGAGCTGGTAGGCAAATGTGGTTGCCTTTGAACACAGCCAGGCGAGCAGTTTACCCCCAGTTATCCTAAAATGAGCCGAGCTAAAGGTCTCTTGACTAATATATTACACTTTAATATCTACCAGACAAAGAAGAGAGAAACACAACTCTCTGCAAGGAAGTGGTCATTATCTGACCAACTCATCAAGTTCGCACAAATCCACATCGTCCCCGTTTACGTACAGCAACTAAACTCGACAATGAAGCCAAAGTTGTTCAGGGACATCACACGTCTGAATCAACGTATCGGCGGGTTTCTGAGTCACTCCATCTCACACCCACTCACATCCGCGTTACATCCTGCTGCTCGCAGTCTGCCCCAATTTAAATTACATGCAAATCTGTCACGTCGATGTGGTGTCACACATCCAGTATTTTCGGCCTCGTTATTTTCTCCAATGAAACAATACCATTGGACTGGGTCCTGTGGTGTTGTTCAAGGTGATGAGCTTGCTGAAAAAATATGTTTGTTGGCGGCGCCGCTTCATTTCAACACAGGGAATCAGATATGAGATAACTCAGTGGAGGCTTTCTGCTGTACAGTTCATGAGCATATTTGTACACTTTCTTATTCTCTTTGTGGTTTTCAAAACTTAAAGGGGACACGTTATGAAAATGTCACCCTTTAATGTGGCTGCCTACCAAACGCTGGAGAAAAAACAACTGGCATGTTTTTTTATTGATTCCTTTAATTAATTAATTTCCTGTAGGTTTACAGCTTTGGAGGAAGAGACTTTCATGGGGGGCAGGGTGCCGGTATAATTTCATATAAGATCATGTTCCGGCTAGAATATGGGAAAAGCTGGTTTGCGCAAATCATTCAGAAACATCCTGATGAACCCGAAACTGTGGAACTTGTTGGGGAGCCACTTCCTGTTCAGGGTCTGACTCTGGTTCGAAGCGATTTGGTTGTAGTCTATCTGACAGACAGTGAAGAGACGTGCAGAGCTTTTATTCCCTTCGTGTCTATTCCCCGTTTGTGAGCAGGAAAACACACAAAATCAGCATATGTATCTATACATATACAGATGTTAAACTATATATCCATCCATCGTCAAACCGCTTATCGGTGTCGTGGGGGGGCTGGAATCTAACCAGGCAATAGACGGGGTTCACCCTGGATTGGTCACCAGCCAATCACAGGACTAACACAGAGACATACAACCATTCACACACCTACAGGCAATTTAGAGTCACCAATCAACCTGATCCCCAGAGCATGTCTTTGACTGTGTGAGGAAGCCGGAGAACCCAGAGAGAACCCACGCAGACACGGGGAGAACATGCAGACTCCACTCAGAAAGGCCACTGGGTGGAGTTGAACCCACGACCTTCTTGCTGTGAGGCAACAGTGCTAACCATGATACCACCGTGCCGCCCTATTAAACTATTTATGTACTATATATATACAGACCCCCTAAAGTTAAAAAGTTTAAAATATTAAATTAAAAAGTGCCCCAGCGAACAAAAAGTGGAAAGTTAAAGTGACGTGTGCAGTGTGAAAGTTTGATCTTCCATAACATAAATAGTTTTCTCCATTTCTTAATATTGAAGTCATAAAATGAATAAATGCAACATTTATTTTTATTTAGTTTTATGATCAGATTATCAAATATTAGTCAAAAGAAGGGCGGCATCTTGATTCTGCACTGATTCCTGAGTAGAGAGACAATTATAGCTGATGAGCAACACCTGTGACACTTGCAGAATGGGTATATGTAGCCTACCACCTGGCTGAGATTGCATTTTCTGTTGGTGACTGAAGTAATGGGAGCGTTTTGGGTCTTGCTTGTGTTGGTGCTGACTGTCTGGTTTACCACAGGTATTTCTATTTGTTCTGTTGGAAACGTTCATTCAATAAGGTGCAGTATGGTCATTTTAAGGGTGATGAAGAAACCTTTGACTAAAAACAGCTGCTTAATCCACAGGCTCTGGTTTGCCAGTTGGTGACACAAATGAAATGAGCAGTAATGGGCTGCAGAGGCATATGAGCGGTAAGTACCCTGCATATTTTATTAGCTTCTTCTTGACACGGACTTTATTATTATTTTTTTACTATAGATCTGTCTCCTTATGACCCCTCCGTAAAGAAGGCCCTTACACTTTACCATTCACATGAGTCCGCGTTGCTGCGGAAGTCAAAAGAAGGTGAACAAGTTCTACTTATTTGATTTCAAGTTTGTTGTTTGCTTCAAGCTCTTTCATGATGTTTCATTTTCTTGAGGCTTTATTTAATTGAATGTCTTTATTTCAGTCCAACTGGAAACTAATGAAGTGGAAGGTAAGGCATCTGCTTTCCACTTGAACGTTGTTGAACATGAGCAGAACGACGGAGGGCCCACCGGCAGCAACGGGACCCTGGGCGACGGCGCCACCGGCAGCAACGGGACCCTGGGCGACGGCGCCACCGGCAGCAACGGGACCCTGGGCGACGGCGCCAGCAACGGGACCCTGGGCGACCCTACTAGGTGGGGAATACCTTTTAGGCGCCGTGTATTAGTACGTTTTGGCGCCGTGTATTAGTACGTTTTGCATCTTAAGATGGTTCCGCTTGTACCTACTTTTTCTCTGCTTTAAATAAAACGGTTTCCTTCAATTTTGGTTCATATTCCTCTGAGGGGGGGGGGGGGGGGGGAATGGATATTTAACCATGACTAATAAACTTGAGGCAAGCAGACTCCTGGGAAGATTGCATTAATGGGACCTTAATTTGTAAAGAAGGAACGGGGAGCTCATCAAGGACTGGCCTGAGCCAGCTCTAAATAGACATTAAGTCTTAAACTTCAACGTATTGTCTGTCCAGGTAACGTGTGTGTGTGACATCAAGCTAGCCTTTGTTGCCAACGCACTAAACACAGAATGCTGTCTAGGCTAGTGCATAGCCAGTGTTTAGCAAGTTAACTTATCAGTTGAGTAGATAGCTATTGGGAGCTTATCTTTATAGGGTAGGGCTTTATAGAGCTGTGTATATAGCCAAAATCCCATGGCCTACTTGTACAAAAAATCCAGAAAAGTTTTTTTTTTTTTTTGGCACCAGTATTTTAGTTTCATTTTTGTATAAAACATTTCCATATACATTTTGTTTGCCCATCCCTGAATACAGAAGAGAAATCCACAGCCATGGTTGGGCAACTCCTCAGTCTATGTGAAAATTACTCTACTACTCTCGATTTATTTCTCGATTTATAGACCTTGTAAACATGAGTTTGTCTCAAGCTCTAGTTTCAAGTATTCTACAATAGAGTATGATTATTGGGACAGACTAAAAAGCAGGGGATTTGTGTGTATATATGGCTCAACAGTCACATGTGGTTTCATAAAAACAAGATGGCAACTACCACAGTGCTGCACTGGCTTCAAAACTGCAGTTTGATGGACCGGTCGTGACTTATCACATGCTCATGTAGTGTTTGCTGCGACATAGTATTCAACATCGTTTAAAAGTATATATACTTAAAGGGTTGACCGTGGCGCATGGAGTAGAGCGGGTGCACCTAACCGCCGGGAACCGCAAAGTTGGCGGTTCGAGCCCTGGCTGCTCAGTGTCCCCTGTTGAAGTGTCCCTGAGCAAGACACCTAACCCCTAATTGCTCCCTGGGCAAAAATGTTTAAAGCCATGGGTTAAAAATGCAATGGAAGTCGCTTTGGATAAAAGCGTCAGCTAAATGACCTGTAATGTAAACCCTGAGGCTTTGATTCTTTACGGGTTTACAGCTTCAGTAATTTTATATTTATTTTTGGCCAAATCATGCCACTCCGCCCCACTCTTTGTGACGAATGGCCGCAGCTCATCCATGTCGCTGCAGTAGCTTCCGAGTGTCAACCCCACAGACCTCGCTATTCATCACGGTCCTCATTGTGTGTGTGATTGCCTACGAGCCCCGAGGCGGACAGCCTCCAAAGCATCGGCCATCAGTGCGTGGGACCGAGTTGAGGGGATTTTACGCCGCCCCCTAAACCCCTTCAGGGAAGCCAGGCAGAGGAGGCTGACGAGCAGCGCACGGTTCATTTGTGTAGTGACCAATAAAAAGCGGATTTCAAGAAACACCTCGATGTCTGTCCACTTGTATTCCTCAGGTGGCTCCTGTGTCATAGAGACTGGTTCCCCCCTCCGGCGGGACTCCCACGCTCACCGTAACCAGACACCTGCGGTTTTGTTTTGTTCGAGAATCTCTGGGGAGATGAAAGAACCAATGAGTGAGTGTGTGTGGGATGGGGGGGTATGAAGGAGGAGAAGCAGGTGCGTCACAGATCTTTGGTTTCAGCTATTTGGTTGCAGCGCAGGCAGGTTGATAAGAGCAAAAGAAGCAGCAGCGGAGGGAAAACATATTAACCTGTGAATCTAAATACTTTTGTGGCCAGAGCTGCAGTGAGAAATGTTTTAAGAGAGAAAAAAGAAAGAGGCAGGCGTATTTCCAGGAGGACCACATCTCTCTCATGCACTCAATCGCCTGGACGCTCTGCGGCAGACAAACGTTCGTCAACCAGAGACTCTGTGCCCGGCTACAGTCAGAGACATGAAGAGTGGCAAGAGATCCTTCATAGGTAGGCGCTCTCTTTAAATCTCCTTCTGCCGCGTGAACGTGCAGCCTCTTGGCAACAGTGCAGAGGACGATGCACCGTGAGACGTGCACCGTTTACTCTTTCGTGCTTCAACGCTGTAGTCTGGCTCAACCATCCACGTGTCCTTTTTGCCTTTTTGATCGTGTGACTCTTGTATTCTTAAGACTGTTTATTAACTATTCAACCCACTCCACCGTTCTGCGTTTCTCCTCTGCTTGCTTCGACGTCATTGCCACAGCTTGAGATGCTTTTTTGTCTGCACAAAATGCCTGAAAGGCATTGAACCTGGACTCCTTCATCTGTCCTTGCATTGCCAAGCTAGTTCTGCAAACATCCAGCGGTAGAGACTCCCCTCTCCTCCCCGCAGCCCCCCTGCTCCTGAGAGGATAAACGCTGCCGCCGTGCCTCTGCATCTTACCGAACAAAGCTCCCAAATCTGAAAGTGAATGTTTCTATAGTCTCGTAAATGGCTTTCCTGCAGAGAATTCAATGGGGAAAATCCAAAACACTGCACATGTCTGTAGCAGATGGTTAGCTTAGCATAAATACTCAAAAAACACAGGGAAACAATTCTTGCTGTGTCCAAAGCTAATAAAAAAACAAGAACCTTTAAGGCCCACTAAATAACGTATCTTCTCTGTTCTGCTTGTTGCATGGCAACCTCACTGTGGTAGCAAGGCTCAAGGAAGCTACGGTAGTCCAAGGTATCGTAGCGTATAATCAGCCTGTAAATAACACAACTCGTTGGTCTTTTTGTAGATATTCCACTGTGCTGTAGGTTTCGAATTGTTTATGCCGCGCTAAATTTACTGTACAGCGCATTTCGCAAAATGTCAAACCTTTCCTGTGGACTGGTCACCAAACCAAACCTGGGTGTGTTTTGGGTTTGAGCCGCTGACAGAAGTACCTATTATGCTTCCACTCTGTAGCATCACAACGCAAGCATGTAAACTTTACGTCTCGGAACGTTCTAGAGGAGCTCAGGAAGAGTCCGAGTAGTCATAGACCTGGAAATAAAAAACAGAATTCGAATTTCTCGGAACCTGGCTGCTGCAGTCACTGAGCTTAAGAGTGGAAAAGCACGCCGGCTGTTTGGGAAATCCCTCTGAAAATATCTGAAATCTGTCCCCGGATGGACATCTTTTCTTTAGTTGTCGTAGACAAGAATGCCGACATGCAGGGACGCAAATTTGCGACCGGTTCAATTGTAACTAAACTATGACGCTCGCTGTCATCATCTTCATCAATTGGCACGCATCGTTAATGAGTTTGCTTTCCGGCTGCCACACTAGATCAATTGCCGACGGATGTTTTCCCGATGAGTACCTCATACTGGTAGCATAGTGGTAGCATAAAATGAATAACTTGTGTGCTCACTTTATTTATGTTTGTTGCCACAGAGGGAAACGGGGATGTTCAGATGCGTGGTTTCTGTCAAACGTCACGGTCATCTGATCACAATAGCAGCCAGAAACAGGAACTGCATTCAATAACAGAAGTCACATCCACTGGTCACTGATTCGGGTTATTTTGCGGACATGGTGAATGAAAATGGTCTCGCTGTCTAACGAAATATGGGCTTCCTTTTTGCTGTCGTTTTTCAGTGATGCACAGGAAACCGGCCACAGAGTAACACGTGTTAGATCAGGGCAACGCTCACCTCCCCATCCTGGTAGGAATTGAAGCGTGCAATAGCAATCACATTATTCAAATAAATAGAGGCTTTGCAGTTCCAGACAGGCAGGATCATCCCGTTTGCTTGGCAGCAAATTAAAGAATTGCTCATTTTGTGATAATAATTTTGCATGAGTTGGGTCATCTCATCAGAATGCAAACATTTCTTCCCTTGTGTTTTTTCTTTTTTAATCTGATGAGAAGCCATTTAATCCCTGTGGAGGTTGGCGAAAAACAGCATTTCATGTCTTGCCTGAGAAACCAGGAGGGAGGAAAAGGACAAAGGGTAAAGCTAACCGTGGGCCAAAATGAGCTCCCACCTGATGGGGCTCAAGGCCGAACCGCCACCTCCAGGTCTGCCGCTCGGCGGTTCTGTGTGTGTGTGTGTGTGTGTTGCGGCGGCGCTGTGTTCTCCGGTGGGAGCTTGTTGGCATTACTGTGTGGGTGTGAAACACACAAGGCCCTGATGGCTCCTCAGAGCCGACGGTGTAATGAGAGATTCTCCGTCCTCGTTAGCCGACAGACTTCCTGCTTCACCGACCCGCGTGGAGACGGCAGGAAGTCTGTTTGCCTGTCGTGACTCATCCATCCACCGACTGCTGCCTCAGGCAGGTAGAGGGGCAGCTTTTTGACTGTACTCAAATCTAGCAGGATCATTTAACATCACTTGTTATTCCCAGAATCAAAATACTCCATCCGGCACGAACTTATGAATGTTGCACCGCTTTTCTTTGCGCGATTTGCACGACATGTGACGATGTCATACAAAGAGACTAAGATTAAGAACATGTATCCTCTTCAGCTACTTTAAAAAACAACCGTAGCAACTCGACAAACGAGTCAAACACTTTTATATGCATAGACAGAATATCTTTAAAAATGGCCGTGCGATATCAACAGGCGTTGTAGTGATAAACCCACAGAGCTGTGGTTCGGTCTAGGGAGCAATGCCTCAGGAGCGGGGGGCCTGTTGGTGAAGATGTGAACTTCGCCGGGACAGATCATCTGTCTTTATCACAACGGGAAAGACTGTTACTCCCACCGAAGTTCACGTGAGTCTTCTCTCGCTTCTCACCGACGGGGACATCGAGCAGAAAAAGGGGGAGGAAGCAGCACCTCAACCTCTCGACTCTACTGTTCCACCACAACAGGAAACATGCAAATCAAACACTCAAGCGGTACGACAGGGGTTTTTTTCCCCGTCAACCGATCAATCGGAGATGATGTCACGACGACGCTGTTGAATAATTCGTGAGGGTGAGGTGAGGGGAGGAGATGGCCTCGCCCAAACCGGGTGAGAGGTGCCGCCTCCACCTCATTGGCTCAGGTGATTTCTGGGAGGAAACGGGTTATGCTTCTGCCACAGAAACAAGCACTTCCTCTTTCCCCGATGCAAGAACGACCGGTCCTGTGACAGCCCACTTCCGCCAAACCCGCAGGACGGTCACATGTCAAACCGGGGACGAGACCTGGGACTTTCCGTCGGACTGATGAATTCATTTCTGAGTACTGAAGCAGAAGGTTTTCATAGTGGAGGAACAAGCACTCAGGCCCTTTAAAAGTGAAAATGCATTTTTTTTAAATATATATCATAATTTACTTATCCAATAATCCTATTAAAATGAAGAGTATTTGCTACGTACTTTCTAGTTTTCTTTGCCATATGTTTTAAGAAATGGAGAACTCTCGGGTTTTGGAAGGTTAGCCAGACAAGAAATATAGCAGCAATCAGACTACATCCACAGGCTTTGTGAAATACATGTTTGTATTGAAAAGATAGCAGATTAATAGCTGAAACTAACCAACAGCAATATGAAATTATTACATTTGAAACTACGACTTAAGTATAAAAGTATTAACCACTAAAACTATTAGAACTACAATACTCCTTTGTTAGTAAAAGGGCTTGTTAAACTGTTTGAAATGCTGTTAGTGAATTTGAATCTTAACAAACAGGGCAGCTATTCAAGATCTTTTTTTACAGCAGTGAAACAGTGGAAAAGTTCCAAAGGTGATAAAGATATTATATAGTTAATTGAAAAACGAAGCCTAGTCCAAAAGTCCAAAACCCAAAGATATTCCGTTAGAGCAGCAAATCCTGATTTACACAGACTGTTTGGTCTCTCTTCAATTTTTGCTTGTAAAAAGCTTTAAAATGTTTAATCAGCTATCGAAATAGTTTGAATTTAATCCATTAATCAATTTATAAACTCAGTTCTAATAACGTATTAGAGCTTAATTTGAAAGTACAATAGGATAAGACACTACGACTGATCACACAACACTTCAGCAGACACCAAACATTCGGGGCTTATAAACATCATTACTGCTCACTGTGAACTCCGGCTCTCCTCCCGGGGCAGCGCAGTCGTCTGCATTATGGCACGGTTACGTAACTGATACGGTCAGGAGACCACATCTGTCACAGCTGGACAGATTCGGCTTAGACCATCATGATGTCATGGGCAGTTTCTCTGAATTTATGTAACACCGCTGTGCCAAGTCACCTTTACAACCTTGACCCCGTCGGAAAGAGACTAGAATGCAAAGCACAAGAACATCTCTGGAAACTGCGTACATTTAAAGCATGCAGGTTACGATTTATCTTGTTTATCTTTCTTTTTGCATGTCATAGCATGTGGAGTACAGCGGTACAGGACACGCTGCAGTCGCAAGCACAAACTTAAATGCAGCAATCGTGACATCAATTTTTTCCCCCTTCCTTTTCAAAGTAAAACGACGTGTAGGGAGCATCCACACCCTGCCAATGATACACCTGACTGCGAGTGCAGTCCGCTGCTCGGATAAACCGACTTACGTCCCTTTGTGTGGGCGCATCACAGCCAGATAGAGTTTTCCATTGAGATAAAAGGATGAATAGGAGGAGGGGGAGAGCTTCCTCTCGCCCCCCCTCTCAAGCAGAATATGGCTGCAGCGGAATCCCGTGATGTCACGCAGTCGCCATGGCAACTGAGAGCCGGTGACGTGAAAAAAGAGAAATGCGGGGGCGTCACCCTCTAAAAGAAAAAAGGAAAAAGGTACCACGTGTCCCGTATGTATATAAAGCTGCTGGCTCGCGCAGTGTGTGTCAGGTTGGGCTCCACGCGTGTGACAACAACAACAACTCACGAGCGCGCGGGGACTTTTATTGTTGCTTTTTTCCCTTCCGGCTACTCTTTGAATCGGATATTTTGTCAACCGGACACCATGCAGGTGACTGAAGCTGGATGCGATCTCACCTACTGCAAGATGAGGGGGATCGTCACCGTTCTCACCGGTGAGCCGCCGAATCCGACCATCACGACTCGCGTCGACCTGTCGCTCAGCGGAGCGCAGCGAGCGCTTTTCGCGTCGCGCTCGGCCGATCAGCCGTTTGCAGCGTGCGCCTTTTTGTTACACTTGTCCGGAACGTTCTACGGAACGACGGCAGCCGATGGCGAGAAACCCGCTTTGAACGGCGCGTCTGTGGCGCATTGAGAATGCGGGACGGAAGACGCGCGGTTCGCTCCCGCCGTCCCGGTGTCCCGCGATGAGCGACCCAAAGGCTTGCGTAACCCGTAAGCCCGCAGCATTAGCGCTCCATCCGCACGCGAGCCGCTGATTACTGCTCCAACTTGATGTCTCCTTTTCCCACGGGGGACGAGACATGTGTGCAAACGACACTGGTGCTCAGACGTGCCGTTAATGATTCCCATCCCCTCTCTCTCTCTCTCTCTCTCTCTGCAGCTTTCATCAAGGAGAGAAAAATGGGGTTGAATGACTTCATCCAGAAGCTGGTGTCTACCCCACATATCTGCCAACAGTGAGTATTTCTATTGTAAATATAATCCTAGTAGATTTGGGATGGAACATCGCAATGATCCAAGGGTGCATCTCTAGTATTTATTTCTGATTTGTTGGCCCATTTGTGGTCTGTGTGCGGTGGCCAATCCAATCAGCCACCTGCGTTTGGCAGGACATCTTGTGAAAAGTGTAATCTGGGTCCACGGAGCCAAGTGCGAGAACAATCCTTCCCCGACAAACCACCTCTCCACCGCCTAATCACCTTCCGGCCAAATCCCTTCTGTCCCCGAGAAAGGGATGAACCACTAATTCAGTTACTACTCGATACATGGACTCTCCATTTGGAGCCCGGTGCTGTGGACAAGGAAGGGTCCCGCGTCTGTGTGCGCAGCTTTTAGGCCACACAAAGCGCTCTAGATCCTGTGATCTGGGTCATGTTGTAAAAGAAGCCGCTGATGATGATGATGATGATGATTATAATAAACTGTATAATCAGCTCTGTCCCTGGTTTTGTTCTTTTTCAGCGTTGAAGTTAATAACTTCCTGAAGATGAATGAGAATCAAAACGAGGAGGAGGAGGAGGACGACGACGACCAACTTCCTGAAAGTCTGGTGAGCAGACACTTTTCAGACATTTTCTTTTACTCATTTTCTTTCCAATATAATTCAATGTTCTCAAACATTTTCTCATTTTAAATCTTCCAGATGCGCTTCAGTAAACGAAGTTCCCTGGATGAGGACACTCAGTGAGTAGCCAGATAAAAAAAGTTTGTAAAACAGGTACACTTCTCTGTGTGTCAATAAAAAAACAATTCCTAATCATCTGTTTGTCTCCCTTCATCAGGATCAAACCGTGTGACTTTGATTACCTCAAAATCATCGGCAAAGGCAGCTTCGGAAAGGTGCGTCCGACAACGTCTCTTCCTCAAAACCGACTGCTCTCACATCTGTAGCTACTGCGACGCCGATGCAAACGTTCTGCTCTGTCCACAGGTCCTGCTGGCTCGACACAAGGAGTCCACCAAATATTACGCAGTCAAAGTGCTGCAGAAGAAGATCATCTTGAAGAAGAAGGAGGTGTGTTTTCAATTCAAGTAGCGATCCGCAGGTTGATACTGTATGTGTCAACACTAATCCACTGGTCGACGTCATTGTGATGAACGCGCCGTTGTATTAACTTCCGTATATTCCCTCCAGCAAAAACATATCATGGCGGAGCGCAGCGTGCTGATGAAGAACATCAAGCATCCCTTCCTGGTGGGGCTGCACTACTCCTTCCAGACCACTGACAAGCTGTACTTTGTGCTCGACTACGTCAACGGCGGGGAGGTAAGTCCAGATCTCGCGACGCCGAGGAACAAGGTCGGGATGTGGGAATGTGTTTCCAGGTCGATGCTGACAGATGTGTGTCCGTCTTCTCTCCAGCTGTTCTACCATCTCCAGAGGGAGAGGATCTTCCTGGAGCCCAGAGCAAGGTTCTACGCAGCCGAAATTGCAAGTGCACTCGGCTACCTCCACTCCCTGCACATCGTGTACAGGTAATGAGCGATCCCACGGCGCCCCCTGGTGGGCAGTTGTAAATCTGTCCTGAAGTTAAATGAAGGCTTTCATAGGTGTACTTTTTAAAAATAAAAAAGTCTTTCTTCTTAACAGAGACCTGAAACCTGAAAACATCCTGTTGGACTCATCGGGACATATTGTCCTCACAGATTTTGGCCTCTGCAAAGAAGGCCTTACAGACAACAGTACAACTACCACCTTCTGCGGGACGCCAGAGGTACAAAACAAACCTCCAGACTCACTCATCATAATCAATGCAGAAGCAAATGATGAATGTCAGACGTGATCTGAGACCCTGTTGTTGCTCCCCCCTCAGTACCTGGCCCCCGAGGTTCTCCAGAAGCAGGCGTACGACCGCACGGTGGACTGGTGGTGTCTGGGATCGGTGCTCTACGAGATGCTCTACGGACTTGTACGTGAAATCTGTGACGTTACAGCTCTTCATGCAAACCCCACGGCTCGTTTTTGTTTTGAATAAAACCAATGTATTGTCCCCGATTTTGCTTTACAGCCCCCGTTTTACAGTCGCAACACAGCCGAGATGTACAACAACATCCTGCACAAGGCTCCCGTGCTCAAGCCCAACGTGTCCAACTCAGGCCGGGAGTTGCTGGAGGGGCTCCTGCAGAAGGACCGCACCAAGAGGCTGGGGGTCAAGGATGACTTTGTGAGTGGACACGGCTGAGCCCAAAGATCATTTGACGAGGAGAAGCCCGGGGAATCCGTGATGCTTGTCAATCTGTTGATCACAAATTTATGTTTCCTCCTCCAGCTTGACCTCAAGTACCACTCCTTCTTCTCCCCGATCAACTGGGAGGACCTGATGTCCAAGAAGATCACTCCTCCATTTATCCCCTCAGTGGTGAGTTCAAACTTATGGCTGCCACGCATGGCTTTTTGTCATATTTTGGGGCTGGGAAGCTACGGTTTCCCAGCAGCCCCATGTGATGTCGTCAACTTGTCTGAAAATAACTGATTGTATCCAGAAGAATATTTTTTCCTCCGATAACATTTGTGATCCTTGTCCCTCGGTTTTCCAGAGCGGCCCCACCGACCTTCAGCACTTCGACCCCGAGTTCACCCACATGCCCGTCTCCTCCTCTCTGTGCAACGACTCGCTGGCTGTGACCAGCAGCGTCAAGGAGGCGGCCGGAGCCTTCCCGGGCTTCTCTTACGGCCCACCGGCGGGCAGCTCCTTCATGTGAGCGCCAGCAGCTCTGCCGGGGAACTCGCAAGAACTCACGGGGCCGAGGGAACACAGGGCCTGTTTTTTAGTGTGAGGACTTTCCAGAGCCTGATTGGAGGATCCAACCGACAAAATGGACATGGATAGAAATGTGGGTTGGGGGCAGATTTTGAGGGATCTTGTGCATGGAATGTGTGTGCAGAGAGGTGAGGGGGGGGAGGCTCTCAGGACACAACCACATCGACCCGACGCTTCTGCATCAAACATTGACTATGATACATGTGTGCCAAGTATGGATGCACTCTGGGTTCATAAGACATCACTCTCACAGCTACTGGTGAGGTGACATAAAGAGAAGTGCCTGAGGTTCTGAGCGGCAGTTCAGGTGGCGGCGGCGGCGGCGGCGGCATTTGGCCAAGAGGTCAAAAACTACAATGTGTTGGGACATTTGAGCAGGGCGCTAGCCGTTGAGGTCGATGCCTTCATTACAAAACAAAAAAACATAGAGGCTGCTCAATTGCACTTGAAGAAACAAGGGTCAGGAAAAGTGAAACATTTGGCTTTAAAGTAACTGAATTAGACAGCTTCATATCTTCCAGCTCTTCAGTTGATCTAGCAGCTTTGAACAAAGAGAAGCGTTTCAATAAATGACGCTAATAGGTGATACTTGGACCAATCAGTAAGCTGCGCCTTTAACGCAAACTCTTTTTCTGACCGGTTTGTCTTTAAAAACGGAAGATTATCAAAGTTTTACTGTACGGTGTAGAAAAAAAAACTATTATTTGAAAAAACAAACGCAGACTTCAAAGATTCACTCTTTAGTTCTCACAAGATTCTGCATATATTGGTTGTTTCCCACTTTCTATATATAGATATATATAATATCTGAGCTACTGTGTTATATATATCTGCTGTTTATAAAATATGTCTCATTTATCAGGAGTGCAAAACCGGGTTCAACCAGCAATAACAGGCGCACATCGATGATAGCATTTACTGTATATTACACTTCTTTTAAATTAAAGTGATTGCTGTTTTATAGCTAACACTTCAGACAAACTAGAATCTGTAATTTACAATGTATTTATTTTTTCTTAAATTTATGCACCATGTAGTGAGGACTTGTGATCGTCTTGTGCCTGTCCAAGGCGGCCTGATCCATTATTTACTATACGTTCATCTCTCTTTCCCCTAACACCTTGGTCCCTTATCTTAAAATCAATCAATTGAAGAAAACTTGCTTTGTTGATTTGAGAAAATAACCACTAGGTGACTCAGGCGCATGCGCTGGCTTACAGCATTCTATGGTACTGGAAAGTGCAATACAAACTTGGTGATTCCAAAAGAATACTTATCATTTAATCTCTTTTAGCAGACGTGTTAGTTGTAATTTATGACCCGTGACTTTGTTTTGCACGTTGACTTAAGGCGTTTCAGAGTGGATTTTCAAATCTGCTGAAAGTTAAATATAATACAATAAGGCAACACACAGTTCTAGATCTTTTTTTCTTCCATATTTGGAAGCATTTTTTGTATTTTTATGTATATTTATTTTCATGCCACTGGTACTGTATAAAAGATAATTTAAATGATCAATTGAATTGTGTAATTTGTGTCCGAAATGGCGAATAAATTCTCTCGATTTAAGGACAGTGTGCTTTTATTTTTATTTTTTAAATTCTACTGCAGCTACGGAATAATAGATCTACATAATCCTAGTCAAAAGTTTTAGGACACAGTATCTCATTCAATTGAATGAGAAACTGTGTCCTGATACATTATATTCACAAAACGACAATGATGATTATGATATGTAGTGGAGTAAAAATGAACAATGTTTCACTCTTAATTATTGTGGCGTATAAGTACAAAGCAGGAGAGATTTAAAGATTTAAGCAAACTAAAAATACTGCCAGATTTAACTAGCCTACAGTACTTGATTACATGTAATTGGATGCATTCAACCACAGAAAGTCCGCCATCTTAAATTGAGCCAACAACTTTAACAACTATTTTCTACAAGTTAGTTTGACGTCAACATTCATTATTAGCTACTTACGCTGCTGACGACATCTGCTCAAATAGCCTGCAGTCCTTCCTCTCACCTGTGTTGACTCACCGTCACACCTGTCGTCCCCCCCTCGCGCCAAAGAAAGAAAGGACTCCTGTGAACTAACATTCCGCACATGCGCAATAAGGCCAAGCAACGACAACTTCCTGCCAAATAGTGCTCCCTAACAACAGACAAAGCTTGACACTGTGGATTCCATTGAAGACGCTTAAATAAAAGCGTTTTTCGTTCACCCCTTCAATGGTAAGACTGGGTTTGATCACTCTGGCGTGAGCGATTGCGTTAAAATAAGCTTCGTGGCGTTACGTGTGCAGCGGGAGTGAGATGCTTTCACACGATGCTATTTCAGTACCCGCTGTGATGGCTGCTGATCCTGACTAATTTCTGGAGCGCAAAACTTTCATGCCCGGGCCAAACTAATTAACGCTGAAAGACAGCGTGGTTATTTCGCCATTATTGTGTCAGGACGCGTTGGCTAATAGGCATGTAACACCGACAGTGCGTGACACTTATTATTTCGGTTATAACTGTTAGTAAATAGCGTGAATCGAGCGGCTCCGTCTGCTAACGCTGGTTAGCTAACGCTGCTGATGGGAAGCTCGCATGGGACTAAATGCTGCAGTGCTTCGCTTAATCAGTGTCGGCTGTCGCAGTCGCTCACACCGCGTAGACGTGCTTGCTTTATACGTTGATGTTCCAACATTTCCTCGTTTTAAATAGAAGATAAATGAGCCGCAGTGTTCCGGGAATTGGTGTGATGTCAGACTTCACCTTCACGGCGGACCGTTCCCGGCTGGGTTACTTGCTGGATTCGGCTAACCAACCGGTTGTTGGCTAACATCGGTATAAATGACTTAAACAGGAGTTTTAGATCGAGTTGATGCTTTTGCATTTTGCCTTTTCTCAGGCAAACGGGGCTCGCTGGCATTCTGCCCAGGACAAATAATACCGGAAACAACAACACGGTGTTTGATGAAACAGCGGTGGCAAAACGAATGATCCGCATCCGAGATGCGTTTGCGATAAGTGTTTGTATTTATAGAGCGATTGTAACCAAACAAACTAGCCTCTTTTTAAATGTAACGTTATGTAAGTTAATTATAGCTAAAGAGGAAACGTCATATTTAGACCTCCAGTTAATTAAAACACAGTTGATTAATTTGTTGGGAAAGTACTGTTTCTCTTGATTGTAGGGTAAATGGATAGGTATTAATTTTAAATAGTTGCTGCCATAACCAGAGTAATGAGCAGCGAACTGTAATGTCGGATCATTTACCAGGTAGTCATTCAACACGCATAAAGAGCACAATACAGTGAATAGTTAGGGATCTGAACACTTGTATAATAATAAATCAGCAGCTTTCTATGAACTCAAACCACTGCATATTGTTCCTTTTCCCTTCATAATTAAGTAGAATTACGAGCCCCCCCACAGCAACACGCGAACCCTCGCGGGGGCGCTATTCAGCCCGGTGCTGGCCGAGGAGCCGTGACCCCGCTACCGGTGGGCCACAGACGGGGGGTCAAGTGTGTTAAAAAAAAAAAACGGACAAATTGTGCAAAAACCAGTGGTCTCTGGTTTGAGAAATGAGCAGTGCAAACTATGTAAACCTGCAATGCGTTTGAGGGATCAGTGCAGATCAGGGAGCTGCTGTAGATCCCCCTCTTTTGCTTTTGTTTTGCTTTTCGGGACCTCGCGACTAATCGGAGTTACGTGCGGGATATCCAAATCACATGCAGGTGGAGCTCCCATCAGCACATCCTCACGTGGCCTTTTTGCCATTCAAATGTTATACCACTTTTTTTCCAGTTCACTTACACAAGCTCGACATTTGTCAGCCGGATAAGCATCAGGCGAGGAAAGGCCAGTTCGAGCGGGCGGGGAGAGATCTTATCCCGACCCGATCTATTGATACGACAGCTTGCGCCCGAGCAGTTAATGTTTCCCGAGAATATGTTTTGGGTAGGCGAAGGTTAGGTCACATGTAAAGAGGCACGCGTCCTTAATCCCGCGCCAAACACACTCGTGCTGCGCGGGGGATGAGAGCAGGGTGCGCCCCCCCCCCACACCCTCCACCCCTGTGCCGCCACCTTCCCGCCGATCGGTGATAGCGGCGACCGGGGAGGGGCCGGGGGGGCTGCACGTCGGCAGCACTACATAAGGTCTGTGGCTCAATGCATCCAGCGTGTTCTCTTTGTTGTTGTTGACCGACTGGCTGGTGTTTTGCAGGCTCCGGAGCAGCGCTCCCGGTGCGCAGAGTAGGCTGCACGGCGCAGACATGTCCGCTCGCTCCGCTGCACAGATGGTCCACTCGCAGGAGAACGTCGAGCTGCCGGTGAGTTGTTGTTGTTGTTTTTGTTCTTCTCCAAGTTAAGGATGCAAAAATACGCTCTCACTGAGTCTGTACCACAGCTCCCGTTAGCTTTTTCTGTTTGCGATGCTCTTTCATGGCATATTTAATGTGCATGTCAAACTAGTGAAGCTGGTGTTTTTCAGCGTCCTGGTTCTTTTCTTTTTTTTAACTTTATGGTTAATCGCATAGAGGGAGAAAATAATGGCAAGTAAAAATGTTTCTCTGAACGTTCTGTGTTCACAGGCAAAGAAGCTCAGGCTTGGGAATAAAGGTGGACTGGAGGAAGAGCCCAGGTTGGTCTTCAGTGTTTTATCTGTTCGAGAGTGTCAACGTTTTTTGGGGATTATTCATTTAAGAAACAATTTTACAGAGTTTTGTTATGGGACTGTCCTTTTAGCCTTTTTGCCAGCAAAAATTATGATGTATTTATTTTTTCTCTTTTAGCAATTTAGGTGAGGATGGGAGCCCAGCTGCAGTGTTGGGTCCATCGGAGCAGGACGGCTCTTACTCTGCTCTGTCCACAGCCCAGCTGGATCCACGTGAGTACAAACGGGATGCCACTGTTCCAGAAAACAAGGCTGATGGAAATTATGCAGTGTTTCCCCACCCATTATATTAGGGGGACCCCCACCCCCCCCCCTTGAAGGTCAAGATAATTTTGTCCCATTTTATTTTCTATATCGTGACATATTGCAACAGAAGTATATTAGATTATCTTTCCTATAGATCAGGTCTAATCCTTGGGATGTTATTATACAATGTAATTGACCTTTTGTTATTGATATTATTTACACCACAGCATGTCATTTCTAGGGATGGGTATCGCTTGCCGTTCTTTTTCCAATATCGGTGTCTGAACCTACCGTGTGGCAGAATGTATTATTTGTATATTTAGTTATCGCTTCATTGCGTAAACGGCACAGAACACAAAGAACCAAACGAATATTGTCCGCATGTCGTGTCGTTCCCGTAAGAAAAAATGTCTGCAGCTCAATGCGGCTTAAATACAAACAACATGGAAGGAATGCCGCTACTCCCTCGGTTTACAACGTTTGGGGGACGGACGGACCGGCCGACCGGAGGAGAGGAGGGAGGGGTGTAGTGGTAGCGGACACGCGGTCTGTGTCTGCTGTTGGGAGCGTGCTCACCTGTGTGTGCGCGCACGTGTCTGTGTGTGTCCATCGAGGCGTAACTGCCGTGCGCAGCAAAATCACTTTTTTAATAACGAAGGGGAAGCACTGACTCAAATAAATATAAAGAGCAGGTGGATGGCTGTAGCTACCTTTTAAGGTCCGTCTGTGTTTACTGTGAACCCTTGCTGCTGTGTTTTAGTAACTTGTAACATGTTTGTTGTCTCTAAAAATGTCTTGTTCAGCCGAACCAGAAAGACTTGACAGTTTGTGTGATAGCAGGTGATCAGGACCCGTCTGACTCCGAGCGGGTGGCGGCAACTCGTCCGTGCGGAGACTCTATGGACTCGTATGCGCATTCTGGTAGGAACAGTACACATTAAAAGTCTCTGTGAAAATGAAAAAAAAGTTGATGCGTCTTTGTTGACGTGAGTTGTGTTGTCTTTTTAACAGCAGCGGACTCGACGGGGACTTCTGAGTACACCCAACAGGTTTATCAGGGAAGCGAGTGAGTGCACTGCATGTGGACATCTTTATCTTTGTCATGTGTTCCTTGATTACCTCCAGGCTAGATTTGTCCGCAACTCTTATACACCCCCAGTATTATCTGCTGCTTTGGGGCGGATTTGCATCTCATTCCTATTACACACATGTGTGACTAAACGTCCAACGTTAAAGTGAGGAACATATTGGTTTTCTACACTTTTTGTGTAGCATTAGATGTTGCATGTTGTATTTTTTCTTTAACACTGATTCTTTTTATTATTATTTTTTCTCAGCCCGGCAGTGACTTCGTACACCGGCCAGGTGGCCTACCCCCCGCTGGCCCAGTCCACCGTGTACTCGGCCTTCCCCCAGACGGGCCAGACGTATGGCCTCCCGCCCTTTGGTTGGTCCCCGCTCCTACCCTAACATTCTATTTTCAACACTGTCTGCTCACTAAAACCAAAAGCTAGGATCACACCCCTTTTTTATTTATTTATTTATTTATTTTTTAGTTGTCACTCCGCTTTCGAGGTCTTACTGAGCTTTGGCGCTGTCGGAATTGATTTAGCCCCTTTTTGATATCTGCTTTTCACAGCCACCACGGTTTCTTAACTTCTGCCACAGCCTCGGTTATCCACTCCGCCCCGCTGCCTCTTTCACTCTCCGCTTCCATTGCTCTCCTGTCGTCTTCAGGTGCTATGTGGCCAGGCATTAAAACTGAGACAGGGCAGCCTGAGGCGCCCTCTGGTGGCCAGCCTGGGTTTCTCAGCTTCAGCGCCGCATACACCTCAACCCAGCCAGCCCAGCTGCACTACTCATACCAAGGCAAGCTGCAACCTCACTCTGACTCACAAGACAACGCTGTCACACCCTCTGCAAATGGGAACACTGAAACTCTTGCAGTGGCACAGCTCTGTCCGCCTCCTCCTGCCCATCACCTCAAATACTGTGTGGAACTGCTTGGTTGTATTTATATTCTCTCTGTCGCGGTTTCATCGGAGCGCTTTCTGTCTCCAGGCTCAAGCTTCACCACATCCAGTGTGTACTCCAGCATCCCGTCCGCTGCGGCGGCCACCACAACCTCCACCACAGCGGCACACCAGGTGAGGAGGGAGATAAGTGTTCCTCCATACATGCCGATCAGTGCGGCATAAGAAAGAACCTTTTTATTAAGTTTTATATTTGGCACCCAAAAGGGAATTCCATCTTTTAGAACAATGCAAATCCATCTAAAGGACATACACTCAGGTTTGAGGGTTTTTGATCTCAAACGTGCAGAAAATAAAACTTTTGTGTAGAGGTGGACCAGCTCTTCATCTGGCCAATTTGTACGTTCGTGGAAAGAAATGACACAGCGATGCATAAAATAGTAGTTGGTAAACACGCAGAAGGGAAGTCATCCAATTTCCGGATTCTTTATTTTATTTTTTTTTATCCATAACACGACCAGTTTAGTGAAGGCACCTGGAGCCGCCCAATAGCATGTACAGAGATGCATCTCAACTCAAACAATCATGTTTCATGCAGGTGTTTCATGCAGGTGCTTAGCAGATTTACAAAGACATTATAACACACATTGTAGCGTAATAGCACTGAATATGCATTTTAAAAAACTGCAGGTCTTTTATTTCCTTCCAATACGTTTGTGAAAAATATCAAATATTTATCATTTAAAAAAAGGACAATGATACATGGAAATAATTAATGTAAATGTCTTTTACTCATAAATCTCTTCAAATGAATGAACGGTCGGTCCCCCGGCCATGAAGAGCTTTTCCTAAAGTTATCTTTCTATTTTATGTTCGATCCTTCTGCATAATATTTGTTGCACGGTTTCATAGGGCTCATCCTCGATCGCAACTTTTCTCTCATTATTTCCTACAGGAATTTAGCGGCTACAACTCTCTGGGCCAGAATCAGTTCTCTCAGTACTACACTCTGCCTCCCAGCTACGTCCCTGCCGCGCTGCCCAGCAGTGACGACCACGGCGCCGGCGTGGGAGCAGCCGGATATTCAGCTGTGAAGTCCGAGGAGGCCGCCTCGGCCGGCCTGCCTCCCCGAGGTAACTTCACCACTTTGGATTCACATCAGCTCTGTGTAAACATTAGAAGTGCTTGTTTTTTGAAAGGGTGCTGACTGCCGACCTCCTTGTATTAAGACGCGTCCCCACCAGAGAACCTCCCGGCAGGTGCCGCCCTTCCTTCCAGTGTGGGCGTCCCGGCCGGAGCCAGAGATCAGGACGAGGTTGGACGCAGGAACTCTGTCGGCAAAGCCAAAGGGAAAGGCAAGAGGTCCGACAACTCGTCGCCCGCTGACAGCGACCTGGAGGTGAGCAAGTCTCTGCGTGTAATTTAGCCTTCCTTCAGATTTTAAGACGTAGATAAACGTGGTAAATGGTTTTGTTTTTTTACCCGTTGTTAAAAGGAATTAAGTTCATAAGGGGATTTTCCTTCCTTGTTTTAGCGCATTTTTCTCTGGGATTTGGATGAGACCATCATCATATTCCACTCCCTGCTCACCGGCTCCTACGCACAGAAGTTTGGAAAGGTCAGTCTCTGTAAAGAACCAGAAAGATGGAGCCCGTGAGGGGAAGACGCGTGACTCTAGTGGGTCTGTGCTGTGTTCCTTCAGGACCCCGCGACGGTGCTGAACTTGGGCCTGCAGATGGAGGAGCTGATCTTTGAGCTGGCGGACACCCACCTTTTCTTCAACGACCTGGAGGTACAGTGAGAGCCCTTCAGCCCCGTCGGGGAGGGACCGTTCACCTCAGCTGGTTCTAGACCAGGGTTTCCCCAGCATGATTTATAAGCATAAAAAGAATGGTGCCGAAATGACTACGCAAAGATGCCAATTGGTAAAAAGTTTGCATTCATGCTCGTGTCAAGTCAGTCCGACGGTCTAGCAAACAATTTTTGAAATGGTCCTTTTCACCCGGCGTCATCTGATACATTTGCATCTTTATATGTAACGAGTGAACACCTTAAGAGGCTGCTGCATATACAATAATCTTCAAATCAAAAAATGTCTATGACTGCATCATGGCTTTCCCAACAAATAGGCTGTAGTCTTTGTGCAAGTGAACAGCAGATTTTTTTTTTTTTTTTTTTCCCAGGAATGTGATCAAGTCCATGTTGAGGACGTGGCCTCTGATGACAATGGACAGGACCTGAGGTGTGTTATAAACGACTTCCTCCTCTCTCACTCACACACACACACACGCACACACACACACGTTAGCCTTGAAACGCACTACAACATCACGCCTCGCGGGCAAACTTTATTCCCCTCGTGCAAACAAATCACAAGTCTTTCTCCAACTCCAGTACCTACAACTTCCTGGCTGATGGCTTTAATGGTTCCAGCGGGGGAGGGGCTTCAGGAACCACCACGGGGGTCCAGGGAGGCGTGGAGTGGATGCGCAAACTGGCCTTCCGCTACCGCCGGCTAAAAGAGATCTACAGTAACTTTAAAGGGAATGTTGGGGGTGAGTTGGCGTGCGTGATGAACCTGGTGAGCGAGTCGTATCCTGATTCGCTGACAGTGGGGTCTCCATCTTGGGGCG
The DNA here is from genome assembly GCF_964276395.1 of Gasterosteus aculeatus. Taxonomy (NCBI): domain Eukaryota; kingdom Metazoa; phylum Chordata; class Actinopteri; order Perciformes; family Gasterosteidae; genus Gasterosteus; species Gasterosteus aculeatus. Next base: position 4,265,636 of record NC_135697.1, read on the forward strand.
CTTCGGTGTCTTTCAGGCCTGTTGAGTCCCATGAAGAGGGAGCTGCTTCTGCGGCTTCAGGCCGAGATCGAGAGCGTCACGGACACGTGGCTCTGCACGGCGCTCAAGTCTCTGCTGCTCATCCAGTCCAGGTGGGAGGCCGGGCTGTTACTCTGGAAAGAAATGTTCGGGTCACACTAGCCGCGTGAATTATTAGATTCAAGAGCTTTATGAAACATCACTGTTGAATTTAGTAGCCTTTTTTTTCCTATGCTGACCTTGCTTGGAAGAATCTGTTTTTGTTTTATTTTTTCAGCTAAAACTGGTCCAAATGAACAAGAGGAAGTAACCCTGTGCTCCAATGAGCCTATTTAGTTTTCCTCTGAGCGCATGTTAACGTGTGCGGGGGTATTCCACCCACAGGGGGAAGTGTATGAACGTGTTGGTCACCACCACCCAGCTGGTTCCCGCTCTGGCGAAGGTGCTGCTGTACGGCCTGGGAGACGTCTTCCCCATCGAGAACATCTACAGCGCCACCAAGATAGGTGCGGCGCCCCGCGGCCCGATTCAGTCTCCTCTACGGAGGCGGAGGAGAAAAATCGTGTTGAAATGCTGCTTTTGTGACCTTTTTGTGGTTTTTTGTTGTGTGTTTTTCTGCATCGTGCAGGGAAAGAGAGCTGCTTTGAGAGGATCGTGTCTCGCTTCGGGAAGAAGGTGACCTATGTGGTGATCGGCGACGGTCGAGACGAGGAGTTCGCAGCAAAACAGGTGACGGTTCAAACTTAGTCGCCTTAGTCCCGCCTCCCTTCTTTGTGCTGGAGCCGGTGCCCTGGTGCTTCCTCCCAGCGCTCTACTGAAATCCAACCTCTTTTTAAAAAATGTTTCTATAACTACACTAGACAATCCCTGTGTTGTATGATACGATCGGTACCACAGTCCCTCTGCTTTTCCTAAGAATGGGCTTCTCGTCTTTTTTGTGATAGTGTCTGTCTGACATAGAAGGCTCAGCACAGATGGTCAAAACAAGCGTCCCCTCCATTTTCCACAGTGACGTCACCGGCGCTTTTCTGAAAAGTTCAGCGTTTTTCAGCTCGTTGCGCTTCCCCATTGGGAGTTATTGACAAAAGACGCCGGTACTGGGGTGGGGGGGGCTGACTACGCCTGTGTCACAGGTCGGTCGGCAGTCTGCTCAAACCTCAGAATAGTGCAATCACAATGCTTTGTTTGTGTGAAAGGCGTCCACGTCAAATCCACGTGTGTATCCGACTGGAAAGTTGAATAAATCCTGCAGTACCAATTTACAAGCACGGGCACTGGCTGCTAAATTACTGTATAATTTAGTGTTTAGCGGCCCGGTTGCAGACAATAATGAAGCGCCACACATTTGTTTATTGACATGATTCAAAGAAATGGAAAACTTCCACTCAAGTCGGAAAGAACCTGTCGCTTTGACGCTCTGCTTCACTCTCTGTTTCCCGCAGCACAATATGCCTTTCTGGCGAATCTCCACTCACGGCGATCTCGTGTCCCTGCACCAAGCGCTGGAGCTGGACTTCTTGTAGAGGAGGCGGTGTGTGGACGCCGCACACCAAAGGGAAAAGGAAAAACTACCCAGTGACATTGTGCAAAAAGGAACCGACTCTCCCATATTCCCGTGTATAGATCCGTGTGCTGGCGGCGCACTGAGGGGAACTCTGACCGCCAAAGACAGACTGGATGGCGAGCGAAGGTTCCTCCCGGCGCTCCCTCCTCTACGGCTCAAACTGGCACTCATTGGGACGCAGAAGGGAAGACGTCCAATTGTTTTATTGCGTAGCAAAATCTCCCGCGGTGAAAACAATCCCTCTTCATTTCTATTTCAAAGGGACGTTGTTGTTTTGTTGACATTTTCTTTTGTTGTATATTTTCATTTAGGCTTCATGTGAAAGGGATTAGTTTTAAAAAAGCTCTCTGGGTAGTTTTTTGTATTAAATAATCCCACTATTACTCAATAGTAACGTGTCACAACATGACCAAAGCGCGCTCACAGTCAGCTGACCGCCGGCGCGTCGCAGCAGCCGCGTGTGTGTCCGTGGTCAGGGAGCACGTGCTGAGGCGTAACCCGCTGACTCAGCAGGTTTCCAGTCGCGGCTCCCGCCCCAACTGTGGTCCGGGTTAGTACTGGTCGTAGGATTAGGAAGTAGTGGTTGTAGTATTAATAAGGCTGAGGTCCGGTTTAATGAAAACAATAGCTTTGTCTCAAATCTATTCTGCTTGTTACTTCTATAACAGAATGTACTGCATATACATTGTCTTTTAGCAGTAACTATGTAAAAGTACCTTTGCAGAAAGGAATAATTAATGTGACTGCGAATGTTAAACTTTACCAAAAAGTAGAAATGCTAAATTTCCTCAGAGGTGATTATATATATATTTGTGAGGACACTATATAGTGAAACCTCGCATTGAATTTGGGACCCGCTAATCAGATTTTGGGGTTTGGGGTTTTAAAGAGCTTCTACTTAAGCTCCATAACCCAGCTAACAAAACTCTCACTGTCTGAAAAATGCTGCGACACAGTTCTACAAACCCGCCGGTTCTATGAACGTCCTGGACATCCCATTGGAGGAATAACGAACTAAAGTCGAGTCGTGTAAAGTAACAGAGCTCCGCTTTACGCTGGAGACGTCCTGAATGTTTCTGGCTTTTCCCTTTTTAGACCGAGACCCGTACGTTGGCTTTTTGTCGTCATGTCGGAATGTAAATTGGAAAGTTAAAGCTACAGCGACAACAAGCTGATGACACCATTATTATTTTCTTGATTATTTAATTCATCAATAAACCAAATGATTTTATCTGCAAATATACTGCAGAGGAAAAGGAATTGAAATGTAGCTGATTTGCGGCCTAATCAGAATATCTTATCAGAATATCTTTTTGATTTTCCAAGTGTTGGATGGTTAAAAACAAGCATTTGAAGATGGGGAATTTTTTTCTTGGAAATGCTCAGGAGGGTTTTTTGGTGTCTTTAACTTACTAATGAGCAGCAGTCCCAAATCCTAGAGTGAACTCTACCAGGTATAACAAGAGAAAAATATTCCAAATCTACTTTTAGTTCAGCATTTATGAATGAATTGCCTCATCTGCTGAACATATGCAGATTTGTTTCAGACCGTTTAATTACTTACAGCTTTGAATTTTCAGCCACATGAAAACGCAACCTGTCTGAGGCCTATTGCAGAAAAATCAAAGATGAGTGCGACACATGACGCGTATTTTTAAGGGGTCTTTCACGTGTACATGCAGCGGGCGACCCATCAGTTTACGACTCAACCGTAGAAGGTTTTGTGTTTCCTCACATGCAGCTTGACCGTATCAGAATGTGTATCTGTGTGTTTCTGTTTGTCCTGCGTATTTATAGCGTGACTTTAACCATCATCTGTATGCATAATCTCAAAGGCGGCTTTTTTTGTGGTTGGCTACATTTATCGCTGCGTTGTTTTATTATCCAAAGTGCTATTTTACTCTTTTCTTTTCTTTTTTCGTTGTCTGTTTTTTTTTTTTTTTTTTTTGAAAGGCCTCCATCTAGACAGCGACGAGGCCGTTGTGGGGCGAGCAGGTCCGTGTTGGAGGCTCCGTGTTCCATGAGGACAGTGGAAAACACGGCTCTCCCTCACTTTGCCGCCAGATGGCGTCTCAAATAGTTTTGTTTTGTTCAAGAATAGATTTCTGGATGTGCAGTGACAACACTTTGGGGTTCCCCCCCCATAAATGTACTATATGTCTGCTTTGTTTTAGACTTCTGCTTCCTTTTGAAAAGGAGATTTATTTGCTGCTGTGAAGCACCCGGAGACATCGCTTAGAGACAATCACCATCTAATGAACGTGGTCTTTTTTAAAGCAGATCAGGTTACCGACGTGAACACGTTAGTTCTTTCTTACTGAGTAAAGTGAGTAAAAGGTAAACAGGCTCATCTTTCAGTCCCGACACAAAGGCTGTATGCAATCTTTGCATTTTCCTCTTCCTGCTTATTTAATGTGTTTTCTGTGTATTTCTTTACTGCGTCTGCATGTCATGTCGGTTTTGAAGTATACTATGTCTGTTAAATACGTTTAAGGGAATATATATATATTCTTTTATGCATCCTCTTTTTCTTTCCAAATACTGTTGTTTTTTAATGTGTGTTTGTTCATTTCATCTCCTTCAAGGACCTGTGAGCGCGCTTTCGGTCATGCAGAGAGCCTGAATGGATCCTCTTGCTTGAACACTTATCATAATAATCAATGCTATTTAATGACAATAATCACTATTTCCCATTCAGTAGGCTTCAGGACCTGGACAGTCCTGGACGTTTGTCCTGTGTACCCTTTTAGACCTTCGATACAATGTAAATAAACCTTTTAAAATGTTTTAGACTCAAGTACTTGTCTATTACTGCATATACAATTACATACGTTATTAACATGTTGGCAAAACATGATTTTCTAATGAAGTGATGCAAAACCTAATTGTAAGCTTTTATTTAAAGAAGAGTTTTTTTGTGCACAGCTTGCACTATTTCTCTCCCCAATGTGTGTTTGCTGAGCTACAGAGGCACTAACAAAAATAATTTAACTAAAAGCTTTAATTGTGGAGGCAATATAAACCTAGTGTTTATATTAGGCTTAAATGCAGAATGCAAATGACAAACGGCGATAAGTGAACTCAGAAGTGAGGTTTGATCTCATTAAAATCTTGAAGACTTGAAATAGTTTACCATTTATAAATGAGCTTTACTATTTTTGTCGTAATAGGAATCTAAAGCGTGAAATGTTCAAATATTATAAATAAACATGAAGCAAAAAGCCACAAACAAATAAAAACAAGCCTAAAAACGGTCGGGCCATTTCCTGTTTACCGTACAGCAAATTACTTAACATTTAATTTCTTACAACAGTACAAAAAGAAGAATAGTATCACCGACATGAGCAGGAGGAACAGTTAGACAAGTAAAAAGATTTGCAGTGTTTCTGTCCAGCCGCCTGACCTCCGTGTCCGCTGGACGTCATGTGATGCAGGTCAGGAGTAGAAATTTCCAGCCAACTTCCTCATTCTCTTATTGCAGCCTTTGGTGACGGATGCCGGTTCACTCGGCCCGCTGCGGTCCATAATGTGGCCTTGGTGCACAGGGGAATCGGTCTCGTCAGCGGACAGCGTGGTCTCAATGGAGTCCCCTATCAGCTCCCCCTTGGCCACGTTAGGATGGTAGCACTTGTAATAAAGCATTTTCAAAAACAGGCCGAGGATGTAAGCGGCGACAACGCAGACGATGCCGGCGACTTCAGAATAAGGCTCTGTGATCATCTGCCAGCCCCACAGGCCGCAGAGGAGGGAGATGTCGACCAGCATGTAGCCGTGATACAGCAGGGTCCTGTACTTCGTCCTCCCTTCCGCCACGTTGAACCAGTTGAAGTACCAAATGAGCCCCACGGTGGCTCGGTAAAGCCGCTCCCCCCCAGGACTGTCCATGAGGTCTGTCTTAGATCGCCACGCGAAGAAGCACAGAACCACCCAGGAGGACAAGAAGTGGGCGAAGATGAAGCAGGGCAGCGCGGAGGCGAAGAGGGCGAGGGCGGTGAGGCGTGACGAGATGAGGAGCAGGTTCCAGAGGAAGTAGACCACCGACGACGACATCTGCTGCTGCTTCTTGTCGGGCAGGAAGGAGCGCAGCGAGCGGTGGTACATGGTCACGCCGAAGGCCATGGTGGAGGCCGACCCGAGGGCCTTCAGCACTGAGGAGGAGGAGGAAGAGGAGGAGGAGTCATTGGGGATCAGTCACTTTGTTTTTGGTGAATATATTTCTACACAACGTTTTCAGAGATACATCTTCATATTTCTGCTGGCGTCACAACTGAATGAGAAGATGATCCACAGAACAGTGTCTCTATTTTGGAAGCAGCTCACATGTTCTGGTTCTGGACTTTGACTGCACGGCCCCTTTTAAAGGCCCGATCGTTGTCATGAAGAACGCACCTGTGACGGCGCCGAGTTCGTCGCGCTGCAGGATGATGGCGAGCATGAGGACGACTTGAGGGGCGCTCTCCGAAAACGTCTCAATGAGCCGCAGCATGCTCAGGTCGTAGCTCATGTACACGGCGGTGAGAACTGGGTCTGTGACCTTTGAGGAGAACAGATAGACCTTCACCAAATCTGCGTGCCTGGGAGACAAAAGGTCGAGGGGGTCAACAAGTGTTGTAATGTTGAACAAAGCGCTCTGCAATCAAATGGGATTGTCTGTCAACAAGGGTGCCGTGGCCCCCGAAAGACATCAACGGAATAACTACAATACACACAAATAATACCAAAATAACCTCCACCATGAGCTACATTTAGAGGAGAGGGGAACGAAACATTCCAATGATTCCACCACTTTTCTCTGGTACCAGTCCTGCATACCTGCACTGACACCCGACTTCCGACGCGGCCCGAGGTGTTTTAAAGATGAAAAAGGCGGTGGCGGCGTCGCCGCTTACACTACCTGAAGTAGGTTCCCAGCTGCAGCACGTGAAGCAGCTTGAGCTGCCTCTCCGTCACGCACTTCTCCACCTCGGTTTTCCTCTCGGACTCGTCGTAGCTGTACCACAGCCAGCTGAAGGCCTGGCCGAGCACGGACGAGCCCAGCAGGAGCAGCAGCAGGATGCCCAGACTGGCGTAGTCCCGTTCCTGGTAGAAAGACACAACGGCGTATATGTCCAGCACTATGTCGAGCAGCAGGGAAAAGAGACCCAGACAAATGAGGAGGAAGTCCCTGCGAGAGTACTTGAACGAACGCATGGCGTCCTGTCAAGCTGAAGTCCAAGAAGACAACCGGAATTGGCCAACGGTCACATTCTTACACCCTCGGTAACCACTCCCTTAGGGCTACAGCTTGAAGTCGTACTGTGAGAATAGACAAAAAATCACAACATGCGCAACATGCGCCACTTCAACAACGACAACAAATGAGGTAAATTATTAACAACCAGTAGACCTTTTGACACTTTGAACCCTGAAAGAGAAACAAAGAATGAAGTGGAAGAGGACAAACTGCTCAGGATGTGTAGCAGGGTTTGTGCACACTGAGGACCTGCCAGGCCCACAGCGCGAACGCCGACCACAGCATCAGGAAGTGGGCGGCCATGTACCCGGACAGCACCGAGGCGCACAGGGCGAGGGCGGCTCAATTCAATTTAATTCATTTCATTTTGTAGAGCCCAAAATCGCAAATTACAAATTTGCCTCAGAGGGCTTTACAGTTTGTACACATACAACATCCTCTGTCCCGAAACCCTCCATCGGCACAGGAAAAACTCCCCAAAAAATGTAAAAACCCAGAGGGAAAAAAGGGAAGAAACCTTAGGGAGAACGTCAGAGGAGGGATCCCACTCCCGGGATGGACAGACTACAATGGATGCCATGTGTACAGAATGAACAATGTATAATACATGCAATTCCTATGACAGAAATGATAGTAATGAAGTAGTTGTGAGTAGTAAGCCAGGCGCACAGCAGGACCACTGCAGGGGCAACCACCATCAGATATAACCACCATCACATAGAACCACCATCCACAGAAGCCTGTGGGGAGGGAGAGCACAGAGATTTTAGGAGGGTAATGTCGGTTTATGAGTAAAGTAATATGATTAATATCTAAAATAATGATGATGATGATGGCAGCAGCAGGCGTCAGCATGGCCACGGTAGGTGTCAGGACCAGGGTCCCGAAGGAACCACGATCTACGGAGACCTGATAGGGAAGAAAGCACAAAAAAAACTCCCGGAAAGAAGCTGAATTAGTCATGTGCATTAATAAAACTTGAATTATGGTAGAACGAGAGCGTGAGAGAGGTGCTTGGTGTGTCCTAAGAATTCCCCCGGCATTCTAAGCCTATAGCAGCTTAACTAAGGGCTGGTCCGGACTAACCTGAGCCAGCCCTAACTATAGGCAGAATCAAAGAGGAACGTTTTAAGTTTTACTTTAAAAGAGCTGACCGAATCTGCCCCCCGGACTGAAAGTGGAACCTGGTTCCACAAAAGAGGAGCTTGATAACTGAAGGCTCTGGCCCCCAGCCTACTTTTTAAAACCATAGGAACAACAAGTAACCCAGCATCTATGGAGCGCAGTTGCCTTGTAGGGCAATACGGTGTTACAAGCTCTTGAAGATACAACGGTGCCTCACCAGCAAGTGCCTTGTAGGTGAGGAGAAGTACCTTAAAATCTATTCTTGATTTAACAGGGAGCCAGTGCAGAGAAGTTAATACAGGAGTGATATGATCCCTTTTCTTAGTTCTTGTTAATACACGTGCTGCAGCATTCTGAATCAACCGGAGAGGCTTAAGAGATTTACAAGAGCAGCTTGATAACAAAGAATTACAGTAGTCCAGTCTGGAAGTGACAAACGCATGAACTAAAGAAGTTCCTGATTTTTGATATGTTACGTAGATGAAAAAGGCAGTCCTGGAAGTCTTCTTCATATGAGAGTTGAAGGGCATATCCTGGTCGAAGAGAATTCCCAGATTCCTGACGGTGCTGCTGGGTACCAGAGCAATTCCATCCATAAAAACTTTATCGCCTGACAGCTGGCTTCGAAGGCGCTCTGGGCCTATCAAGATAACTTCTCTTTTTTCTGAATTTAGCATCAGGAAGTTGCCAGTTTGATCGACAGATACTGTTGAGTATCATCTGCATAACAATGGAAGTTTATGGTGTGTTTCCTGATAAGATCGCCCAGAGGAAGCATATAGAGGATAAATAAAATCGGTCCAAGTATAGAACCATGTGGGACTCCGTGACCAACATTGGTGGTCTTTGAGGATTCACCGTTTACAAGCACAAACTGGGATCGGTCCGATAGGTAGGATTTAAACCAGCTGAGTGCAGTTCCTTTGATACCAATTAAATGTTCTAGTCTCTCCAACAGGATACAATGGTCTATGGTATCAAATGCGGCACTGAGGTCCAGCAAGACAAGAAAAGAGATGAGTCCTTGATCCGATGCAAGTAGAAGATCATTCGTAATTTTCACCAGTGCTGTTTCTGTACTGTGATGCACTCAAAATCCTGACTGGAAATCCTCGAACAAAGCATTGTTTTGTAGAAAGTCACATAATTGATTTGCGACGGATTTCTCAAGGATCTTAGAGAGGAAAGGAAGATTAGAGATAGGTCTGACTCTGTAGTTAGCCAACACCTCTGGAGCAAGAGTAGGTTTCTTAAGAAGAGGTTTAATTACAGCTACCTTGAAGGACGGTGGTACATGTCCTGTCAACAAAGACAGATTCATAATATCTAACTCAGAGTTGAGCGAGTGCACCACCACAGTGTGAAGGCAGCATGAATGGAGCCATGATACCACGATTCACCATGGCAACAACCACAAACAATCGGTCGGCATACTTCACCCCTAATGAGGTGGAAGTATTAATGCAAGCGTACGGCGAGTATGAACACGCAGCAAAAGAGAGAGAAGCAGCGTGGGAGAAAATTGCTGTTCGAGTCAACGTGTAAGTTCCAATATAGTGTTGTCAGGTAACATTTCATTTACACACTAATCATAATTCATACGTTTTACCAATTCCCAGTGGGAAAATTACATATTTTACACTCTGTTTGTTAGAATGCACTACACACAGGCTTTAAATACACACCCATGCTCATATTTAATCACAAGAATAATTAAAAGTAGGAGCTAGCCCTCAGCCTAAACAAGGGAAGGCCAGTGGCTGAAGGCATCCCTGGAGGGAGCTCCTCATCTGAGGCAGCCACATCCCAGGACACAGGTGCCTTTATAATATGTAATGGCCTTATATTCATTGTATTCCAATGTGAATAGATACATTATTCCCTTCACAGGTTTGTCATTTGTCCCAACAGATTCTGCGGCCTCTCCCTTGTGGACCCTCATGCCACAGCAGAAGTCCTTGAAGCTGTAAGACAACTAAATACCCCAGACATGATGCAAGTACTTTAGAGTCTATAACAATGCTCCTCTCCACAGGATAAAACCGATGAAGAGAACACATTGTCTGCTGTGACAGAGAGGGAACCAGAGAGGCCTACAGGGGTATTATCACCACTATGTTACTGATAGTCATCTCCACATTCACAGTTCCTAACACTGCTGCGTGAAATATGGAGTGCAAAATGTATGACGGATATTCTACTTCTCAACAGAACATGGCTGGGCAGAACAGGAGGAGGGTCCATCAACCTCCACATCACAGCTAAACACAGTAAGATGTGCAACAGCTACCAAAGATGACGACGATGACAGACGGAAACGGCAGGGGCGACATGACGGTGGCAGACCAAAACAAACAAACCTGTCATGGTTAGAGCTGACACAAGCACGCCTCTGTCACCGGGAGCCGCCGTCATTGGCGATCAATGCATCAAAATCCCGGAGTACAAGATTGATACGGATTACCGCTTTCGCATTCGAACAGAACTTTGGCCGATCCTGGACTGTAAATGGACTCCAACTGTCTGCAATTTGTAAATGGATTGTTCCCGATGGAAGTATAACGGATTAGGAGACTGCAATTTTGAAATATAAAATTATTCCCACGTTTTATTACAAATAAAAGTCTTTTATACATACATATAAATACACATGGTATTTGCTGAGCCACAGAGGCACTGTAACAAAAAGAGAATTAAAGAACAGCTTTAATTGTGGATGACTTGTGGATTGTGGATGACTGGCAATATAAACCTAGTGTTTATATATATATATATATATATATATATATATATATATATATATATTATAAATGCAGAATGCAAATGAAGTGTGAAATGTTAAAATATTATAAATATATATGAAGCAAAACCACACAAACAATGAATAAAAACAAACCTAAAAAAGATCGGGGCCATTTACACAAGCAAAAACCTTTAAATGACTGTGAAACAGAATTCGTTGCAATTAAGAAAAAAATGATTTGCAGTGTTTCTGTCCACCGCTGCAACAGTTAATAAAGGGAAGAAGATGCTTAGAGCAGAATACAGCAGCCTTGACTTGAAGCTCTTTAGGTTGAACATTGTTACTCAAGCCACAGTCATTCTTTCCCACAAAACCCCGAGACGGTCATTCGCCGGGCTGCTCGGTCAGCGTGACGCCGCCTGACCTCCGTGTCCGCTGGACGTCATGTGATGCAGGTCAGGAGTAGAAGTTTTCGGCCAACTTCCTCATTCTCTTATTGCAGCCTTTGGTGACGGGTGCCGGTTCACTCGGCCCGCTGCGGTCCATAATGTGGCCTTGGTGCACAGGGGAATCGGTCTCGTCACCGGACAGCGTGGTCTTAATAAAGGAAAGGTGCACAGGGGAATCGGTCTCGTCACCGGACCGCGTGGTCTCAATAGAGGCCAGGAACATAAGGAAATCGGGCACGTCAGCGGACATCGTGGTCTCAATGGAGTCCCCTATCAGCTCCCCCTTGGCCACGTTAGGATGGTAGCACTTGTAATAAAGCATTTTCAAAAACAGGCCGAGGATGTAAGCGACGACAACGCAGACGATGCCGACGACTTCAGAATAAGGCTCTGTGATCATCTGCCAGCCCCACAGGCCGCAGAGGAGGGAGATGTCGACCAGCATGTAGCCGTGATACAGCAGGGTCCTGTACTTCGTCCTCCCTTCCGCCACGTTGAACCAGTTGAAGTACCAAATGAGCCCCACGGTGGCTCGGTAAAGCCGCTCCCCCCCAGGACTGTCCATGAGGTCTGTCTTAGATCGCCACGCGAAGAAGCACAGAACCACCCAGGAGGACAAGAAGTGGGCGAAGATGAAGCAGGGCAGCGCGGAGGCGAAGAGGGCGAGGGCGGTGAGGCGTGACGAGATGAGGAGCAGGTTCCAGAGGAAGTAGACCACCGACGACGACATCTGCTGCTGCTTCTTGTCGGGCAGGAAGGAGCGCAGCGAGCGGTGGTACATGGTCACGCCGAAGGCCATGGTGGAGGCCGACCCGAGGGCCTTCAGCACTGAGGAGGAGGAGGAAGAGGAGGAGGAGTCATTGGGGATCAGTCACTTTGTTTTTAGTGAATATATTTCTACACAATTGCATTTGTAAAATCACAATTTAAAAAAAAACTTTGAACCTTTGTGACTCTTCAAGATGCATTTCTGTCAGTTAAAGGGCCAGTACACCAAAATTATGAAATACACATTAGTTGTGTACTAGTATTCAGCCGTACATATAGTGTTGGCTTTCATTTGTCCATGTTTTCAGAGATACATCTTTATATTTCTGCTGGCGTCACAACTGAATGAGAAGATGATCCACAGAACAGTGTCTCTATTTTGGAAGCAGCTCACATGTTCTGGTTCTGGACTTTGACTGCACGGCCCCTTTTAAAGGCCCGATCGTTGTCATGAAGAACGCACCTGTGACGGCGCCGAGTTCGCCGCGCTGCAGGATGATGGCGAGCATGAGGATGACTTGAGGGGCGCTCTCCGAAAACGTCTCAATGAGCCGCAGCATGCTCAGGTCGTAGCTCATGTACACGGCGGTGAGAACTGGGTCTGTGACCTTTGAGGAGAACAGATAGACCTTCACCAAATCTGCGTGCCTGGGAGACAAAAGGTCGAGGGGGTCAACAAGTGTTGTAATGTTGAACAAAGCGCTCTGCAATCAAATGGGATTGTCTGTCAACAAGGGTGCCGTGGCCCCCGAAAGACATCAACGGAATAACTACAATACACACAAATAATACCAAAATAACCTCCACCATGAGCTACATTTAGAGGAGAGGGGAACGAAACATTCCAATGATTCCACCACTTTTCTCTGGTACAAGTCCTGTGTTCCTGCACTGACACCCGACTTCCGACGCGGCCCGAGGTGTTTTAAAGATGAAAAAGGCGGTGGCGGCGTCGCCGCTTACACTACCTGAAGTAGGTTCCCAGCTGCAGCACGTGAAGCAGCTTGAGCTGCCTCTCCGTCACGCACTTCTCCACCTCGGTTTTCCTCTCGGACTCGTCGTAGCTGTACCACAGCCAGCTGAAGGCCTGGCCGAGCACGGACGAGCCCAGCAGGAGCAGCAGCAGGATGCCCAGACTGGCGTAGTCCCGTTCCTGGTAGAAAGACACGACGGCGTATATGTCCAGCACTATGTCGAGCAGCAGGGAAAAGAGACCCAGACAAATGAGGAGGAAGTCCCTGCGAGAGTACTTGAACAAACGCATGGCGTCCTGTCAAGCTGAAGTCCAAGAAGACAACCGGAATTGGCCAACGGTCACATTCTTACACCCTCGGTAACCACTCCCTTAGGGCTACAGCTTGAAGTCGTACTGTGAGAATAGACAAAAAATCACAACATGCGCAACATGCGCCACTTCAACAACGACAACAAATGAGGTAAATTATTAACAACCAGTAGACCTTTTGACACTTTGAACCCTGAAAGAGAAACAAAGAATGAAGTGGAAGAGGACAAACTGCTCAGGATGTGTAGCAGGGTTTGTGCACACTGAGGACCTGCCAGGCCCACAGCGCGAACGCCGACCACAGCATCAGGAAGTGGGCGGCCATGTACCCGGACAGCACCGAGGCGCACAGGGCGAGGGCGGCTCAATTCAATTTAATTCATTTCATTTTGTAGAGCCCAAAATCGCAAATTACAAATTTGCCTCAGAGGGCTTTACAGTTTGTACACATACAACATCCTCTGTCCCGAAACCCTCCATCGGCACAGGAAAAACTCCCCAAAAAATGTAAAAACCCAGAGGGAAAAAAGGGAAGAAACCTTAGGGAGAACGTCAGAGGAGGGATCCCACTCCCGGGATGGACAGACTACAATGGATGCCATGTGTACAGAATGAACAATGTATAATACATGCAATTCCTATGACAGAAATGATAGTAATGAAGTAGTTGTGAGTAGTAAGCCAGGCGCACAGCAGGACCACTGCAGGGGCAACCACCATCAGATATAACCACCATCACATAGAACCACCATCCACAGAAGCCTGTGGGGAGGGAGAGCACAGAGATTTTAGGAGGGTAATGTCGGTTTATGAGTAAAGTAATATGATTAATATCTAAAATAATGATGATGATGATGGCAGCAGCAGGCGTCAGCATGGCCACGGTAGGTGTCAGGACCAGGGTCCCGAAGGAACCACGATCTACGGAGACCTGATAGGGAAGAAAGCACAAAAAAAACTCCCGGAAAGAAGCTGAATTAGTCATGTGCATTAATAAAACTTGAATTATGGTAGAACGAGAGCGTGAGAGAGGTGCTTGGTGTGTCCTAAGAATTCCCCCGGCATTCTAAGCCTATAGCAGCTTAACTAAGGGCTGGTCCGGACTAACCTGAGCCAGCCCTAACTATAGGCAGAATCAAAGAGGAACGTTTTAAGTTTTACTTTAAAAGAGCTGACCGAATCTGCCCCCCGGACTGAAAGTGGAACCTGGTTCCACAAAAGAGGAGCTTGATAACTGAAGGCTCTGGCCCCCAGCCTACTTTTTAAAACCATAGGAACAACAAGTAACCCAGCATCTATGGAGCGCAGTTGCCTTGTAGGGCAATACGGTGTTACAAGCTCTTGAAGATACAACGGTGCCTCACCAGCAAGTGCCTTGTAGGTGAGGAGAAGTACCTTAAAATCTATTCTTGATTTAACAGGGAGCCAGTGCAGAGAAGTTAATACAGGAGTGATATGATCCCTTTTCTTAGTTCTTGTTAATACACGTGCTGCAGCATTCTGAATCAGCTGGAGAGGCTTAAGAGATTTACAAGAGCAGCTTGATAACAAAGAATTACAGTAGTCCAGTCTGGAAGTGACAAACGCATGAACTAATTTTTCTGCATCACTTTGAGACAGGAAGTTCCTGATTTTTGATATGTTACGTAGATGAAAAAGGCAGTCCTGGAAGTCTTCTTCATATGAGAGTTGAAGGGCATATCCTGGTCGAAGAGAATTCCCAGATTCCTGACGGTGCTGCTGGGTACCAGAGCAATTCCATCCATAAAAACTTTATCGCCTGACAGCTGGCTTCGAAGGCGCTCTGGGCCTATCAAGATAACTTCTCTTTTTTCTGAATTTAGCATCAGGAAGTTGCCAGTTTGATCGACAGATACTGTTGAGTATCATCTGCATAACAATGGAAGTTTATGGTGTGTTTCCTGATAAGATCGCCCAGAGGAAGCATATAGAGGATAAATAAAAGGTGAGGTCCAGCAAGACAAGAAAAGAGATGAGTCCTTGATCCGATGCAAGTAGAAGATCATTCGTAATTTTCACCAGTGCTGTTTCTGTACTGTGATGCACTCGAAATCCTGACTGGAAATCCTCGAACAAAGCATTGTTTTGTAGAAAGTCACATAATTGATTTGCGACGGATTTCTCAAGGATCTTAGAGAGGAAAGGAAGATTAGAGATAGGTCTGACTCTGTAGTTAGCCAACACCTCTGGAGCAAGAGTAGGTTTCTTAAGAAGAGGTTTAATTACAGCTACCTTGAAGGACGGTGGTACATGTCCTGTCAACAAAGACAGATTCATAATATCTAACTCAGAGTTGAGCGAGTGCACCACCACAGTGTGAAGGCAGCATGAATGGAGCCATGATACCACGATTCACCATGGCAACAACCACAAACAATCGGTCGGCATACTTCACCCCTAATGAGGTGGAAGTATTAATGCAAGCGTACGGCGAGTATGAACACGCAGCAAAAGAGAGAGAAGCAGCGTGGGAGAAAATTGCTGTTCGAGTCAACGTGTAAGTTCCAATATAGTGTTGTCAGGTAACATTTCATTTACACACTAATCATAATTCATACGTTTTACCAATTCCCAGTGGGAAAATTACATATTTTACACTCTGTTTGTTAGAATGCACTACACACAGGCTTTAAATACACACCCATGCTCATATTTAATCACAAGAATAATTAAAAGTAGGAGCTAGCCCTCAGCCTAAACAAGGGAAGGCCAGTGGCTGAAGGCATCCCTGGAGGGAGCCCCTGATCTGAGGCAGCCACATCCCAGGACACAGGTGCCTTTATAATATGTAATGGCCTTATATTCATTGTATTCCAATGTGAATAGATACATTATTCCCTTCACAGGTTTGTCATTTGTCCCAACAGATTCTGCGGCCTCTCCCTTGTGGACCCTCATGCCACAGCAGAAGTCCTTGAAGCTGTAAGACAACTAAATACCCCAGACATGATGCAAGTACTTTAGAGTCTATAACAATGCTCCTCTCCACAGGATAAAACCGATGAAGAGAACACATTGTCTGCTGTGACAGAGAGGGAACCAGAGAGGCCTACAGGGGTATTATCACCACTATGTTACTGATAGTCATCTCCACATTCACAGTTCCTAACACTGCTGCGTGAAATATGGAGTGCAAAATGTATGACGGATATTCTACTTCTCAACAGAACATGGCTGGGCAGAACAGGAGGAGGGTCCATCAACCTCCACATCACAGCTAAACACAGTAAGATGTGCAACAGCTACCAAAGATGACGACGATGACAGACGGAAACGGCAGGGGCGACATGACGGTGGCAGACCAAAACAAACAAACCTGTCATGGTTAGAGCTGACACAAGCACGCCTCTGTCACCGGGAGCCGCCGTCATTGGCGATCAATGCATCAAAATCCCGGAGTACAAGATTGATACGGATTACCGCTTTCGCATTCGAACAGAACTTTGGCCGATCCTGGACTGTAAATGGACTCCAACTGTCTGCAATTTGTAAATGGATTGTTCCCGATGGAAGTATAACGGATTAGGAGACTGCAATTTTGAAATATAAAATTATTCCCACGTTTTATTACAAATAAAAGTCTTTTATACATACATATAAATACACATGGTATTTGCTGAGCCACAGAGGCACTGTAACAAAAAGAGAATTAAAGAACAGCTTTAATTGTGGATGACTTGTGGATTGTGGATGACTGGCAATATAAACCTAGTGTTTATATATATATATATATATATATATATATATATATATATATATATTATAAATGCAGAATGCAAATGAAGTGTGAAATGTTAAAATATTATAAATATATATGAAGCAAAACCACACAAACAATGAATAAAAACAAACCTAAAAAAGATCGGGGCCATTTACACAAGCAAAAACCTTTAAATGACTGTGAAACAGAATTCGTTGCAATTAAGAAAAAAATGATTTGCAGTGTTTCTGTCCACCGCTGCAACAGTTAATAAAGGGAAGAAGATGCTTAGAGCAGAATACAGCAGCCTTGACTTGAAGCTCTTTAGGTTGAACATTGTTACTCAAGCCACAGTCATTCTTTCCCACAAAACCCCGAGACGGTCATTCGCCGGGCTGCTCGGTCAGCGTGACGCCGCCTGACCTCCGTGTCCGCTGGACGTCATGTGATGCAGGTCAGGAGTAGAAGTTTTCGGCCAACTTCCTCATTCTCTTATTGCAGCCTTTGGTGACGGGTGCCGGTTCACTCGGCCCGCTGCGGTCCATAATGTGGCCTTGGTGCACAGGGGAATCGGTCTCGTCACCGGACAGCGTGGTCTTAATAAAGGAAAGGTGCACAGGGGAATCGGTCTCGTCACCGGACCGCGTGGTCTCAATAGAGGCCAGGAACATAAGGAAATCGGGCACGTCAGCGGACATCGTGGTCTCAATGGAGTCCCCTATCAGCTCCCCCTTGGCCACGTTAGGATGGTAGCACTTGTAATAAAGCATTTTCAAAAACAGGCCGAGGATGTAAGCGACGACAACGCAGACGATGCCGACGACTTCAGAATAAGGCTCTGTGATCATCTGCCAGCCCCACAGGCCGCAGAGGAGGGAGATGTCGACCAGCATGTAGCCGTGATACAGCAGGGTCCTGTACTTCGTCCTCCCTTCCGCCACGTTGAACCAGTTGAAGTACCAAATGAGCCCCACGGTGGCTCGGTAAAGCCGCTCCCCCCCAGGACTGTCCATGAGGTCTGTCTTAGATCGCCACGCGAAGAAGCACAGAACCACCCAGGAGGACAAGAAGTGGGCGAAGATGAAGCAGGGCAGCGCGGAGGCGAAGAGGGCGAGGGCGGTGAGGCGTGACGAGATGAGGAGCAGGTTCCAGAGGAAGTAGACCACCGACGACGACATCTGCTGCTGCTTCTTGTCGGGCAGGAAGGAGCGCAGCGAGCGGTGGTACATGGTCACGCCGAAGGCCATGGTGGAGGCCGACCCGAGGGCCTTCAGCACTGAGGAGGAGGAGGAAGAGGAGGAGGAGTCATTGGGGATCAGTCACTTTGTTTTTAGTGAATATATTTCTACACAATTGCATTTGTAAAATCACAATTTAAAAAAAAACGTTGAACCTTTGTGACTCTTCAAGATGCATTTCTGTCAGTTAAAGGGCCAGTACACCAAAATTATGAAATACACATTAGTTGTGTACTAGTATTCAGCCGTACATATAGTGTTGGCTTTCATTTGTCCATGTTTTCAGAGATACATCTTTATATTTCTGCTGGCGTCACAACTGAATGAGAAGATGATCCACAGAACAGTGTCTCTATTTTGGAAGCAGCTCACATGTTCTGGTTCTGGACTTTGACTGCACGGCCCCTTTTAAAGGCCCGATCGTTGTCATGAAGAACGCACCTGTGACGGCGCCGAGTTCGCCGCGCTGCAGGATGATGGCGAGCATGAGGATGACTTGAGGGGCGCTCTCCGAAAACGTCTCAATGAGCCGCAGCATGCTCAGGTCGTAGCTCATGTACACGGCGGTGAGAACTGGGTCTGTGACCTTTGAGGAGAACAGATAGACCTTCACCAAATCTGCGTGCCTGGGAGACAAAAGGTCGAGGGGGTCAACAAGTGTTGTTATGTTGAACAAAGCGCTCTGCAATCAAATGGGATTGTCTGTCAACAAGGGTGCCGTGGCCCCCGAAAGACATCAACGGAATAACTACAATACACTCAAATAATACCAAAATAACCTCCACCATGAGCTACATTTAGAGGAGAGGGGAACGAAACATTCCAATGATTCCACCACTTTTCTCTGGTACAAGTCCTGTGTTCCTGCACTGACACCCGACTTCCGATGCGGCCCGAGGTGTTTTAAAGATGAAAAAGGCGGTGGCGGCGTCGCCGCTTACACTACCTGAAGTAGGTTCCCAGCTGCAGCACGTGAAGCAGCTTGAGCTGCCTCTCCGTCACGCACTTCTCCACCTCGGTTTTCCTCTCGGACTCGTCGTAGCTGTACCACAGCCAGCTGAAGGCCTGGCCGAGCACGGACGAGCCCAGCAGGAGCAGCAGCAGGATGCCCAGACTGGCGTAGTCCCGTTCCTGGTAGAAAGACACGACGGCGTATATGTCCAGCACTATGTCGAGCAGCAGGGAAAAGAGACCCAGACAAATGAGGAGGAAGTCCCTGCGAGAGTACTTGAACAAACGCATGGCGTCCTGTCAAGCTGAAGTCCACACAGCCACACTAAGTGCACACAAAGCTTGTCGCGTGTTAAGAGGAAAAGAAGCCAACCGAAAGTATGCAACGGTCCCATTCTCATTACCACTCCCTCAGGGTTACGCAACAGCTTGAGAGGGTACCGGGAGGAAACACACAAATCACAGCATGCGCTGCCACTTCAACAACGAAGCTCAGTGCAACGTTTAAAGTAAGAACCTCCACTGTAAAACACAAGAAAAGACCACAAATATGTGTACAACAGTACAACTTTAATGATGTGGCAAATGAGGGAAAACATTAACAGCCGGTAGAAGTGGATCCACTTTGAACACTTTGAACCCTGAAAGAGAAGCAAACAATGAAGTGGAAGAGGTGGAAAAACCAACTGAACAAACAGTGGACGAGCGAGCAGCAGTAACGCTGGTGGTTCTGTACCTGAAGCCAGAGGGATCATGTCCACTTTGGTGTAATATCGTAACAATTCTCAGTTGACATTCAAACAAGCTGTCTGGAGGTGTGAAGCAGCTTTTTCACACAGAACATAGAAATGCTAAAAGCAGAACCTAAGGGTTCATTTTACATTCAAAGTCCTTCAAGTAGTCTCCAGTAGTAACCGCTGTAACAACAAAACCCGCTAAAAACACCACATACACGTTTTAATACCCCTTGCAGTCGTGTAAAAACCTCAGAAATGCAAGACTGGTCATTCAAATGTAAAGGTTCAACTACATCGATGAACTATTCTGTTGCATTTATTTGTTTGTAAATACATGGCATTCACACAGAAGCAACAACAAACCCATATGACTATGTGGTTATGAATGGAAAAGTTATCCACATGACTTCATGTGTAAAGATAAAAAAATACTATTTGCTTCGTAGAAAAGTCTCAAATAGCTTTAAATTTCCCTTTAAATGGATCAAATTGCCCTGTTTCCGTACATATGACAATGCATACAGTAGGTTTTTTTAAATAAAGTTCAAACCGTCCTCTTTAATATTTGTGGTGATATTAGGACATTGTGGCACAATTCAAGTAGCGCATTTTTGGTAGAGTTGCAGTAATATAATAAAGTGTCTGGATTAGTACAAATATTCTAGTAAAAATGTTCTCCCCGAGAATTTGCTCAATCATACGTGTCAATATGTGTACTGATTGGGAACCATTTAATCCATATTGCTTTGGGTTAAAATGCTGTTTTTCAGCCTGTAATTGAGATACAGGAAACAGTCTAGAGATATATTGTTGCAGACCATCACAGCCAAAGAAGGCAAACCGTATCAGTGAGTAAACATTTGACATCGCAGGCTCCATTTGTGTTACTGGAGCTCCTAAAGAATCATTCCTCTGAGTAGAAACGGGCGACCTGGCCGGCCATCCGCTTGTTGAGGAGCTTGGGGGACAGGCCGCCGTCCTGGATGGGAAAGTCTCTCATGGACACCTGCGCATCGGGCAGATCATTGGGGAGCCCTGGGTCCCTCGCCGGGGGCCTCCACAGCTTGGGGTGGAAGCAGCAGTAGTAGAGGGCCTTGAAGAGCAGACCAAGGAGGTGGAAGAGAGGCAGGGCGATGAGCAGAGCGAGGGCGTACGACTGCGTCTGCACAGGGTCCCTGTGGCACCACCACGTCGCCAGCAGGATCGCTCCGTCGGTGCTGATGAAGGAATGGTAGATGGCGCTCCGGCTACGGGTCTGACCGTCCTTCACGTTGAACCAGCTGAAGTACCAGATGAGCCCCACGGTGGCCCGGTACAGCCACTCCCCGGCGACGCTGTCCATGAAGTGCGTCCCCTGTCGCCAGGCCCACAGTGCGAACGCCGACCACAGCATCAGGAAGTGGGCGGCCATGTACCCGGACAGCACCGAGGCGCACAGGGCGAGGGCGGCCACGCGCGGGGCGATCAGCAGCAGGTTCCACAGGAAGTAGATCAAAGAGGAGCCCCAGCCCTGCTTGGCCTTGTCCGGGAGGAAGGAGCGCAGGGAGCGGTGGTAATCCACCACCATCCAAGCGATGGAAGTGGTCGACGCAGCGATGCTCACGACTGCAGACAAAAAAAGGGCGGAAGTTACACCATCGATGTAGCAACCCGAGTAGGAGTGATGTTTATCAACCCCCCCCCACCCAAAGGGAACTCACACTGAACCGCCCTGGCCTTGTGCGTGTGCAGCATGACGTAGATCATGAGGGTGAGCTGAGGGGCGCTCTCGCTGAACGTCTCGATGAGCCGCAGCATGCTGAGGTCGTGCGTCTGGTATATGGCGTACTCCGACCCCTTCTCCTTGCGCCACCACACCCGGAAGCCCTGTCGTATGGCGGAGATGTGCCTGCGTGCAAAGAAATGGGTAGTTAACAAAGAGTGACCCGCAGAATGTGATAAAACTGCTTCACATACCAAACCCCATTCCAGCTAAACGTCGTAAAGTGGCATGAGTAATATAGGCTCTTTTGTCCCGTTCACACCTCAGTACCACACGTCTTCATGTCACTGTTTCGACAGTAATCGTTATGCATGGTCACATCACCGTGCAAATGTTATCAGCTATGTGCTCAGTCGGAATATCCAGGTTTTCTTATTTACTGGTGAATAGATCAATTCCACACACACACCCCCACACCATTCATGTAACATGTTTTATTACGTTATTAACACACCAGATGAGTCATTGCAGTTTAACTCGTGTACACATGAACTTGGTGACTGTAAGTTTCGCACAATAAAAACAAAGAGATGACGACACGCGGCGCTATAGCGGCTTTACTAACGGCCGCGCGCGCGTCGCTCACCTGCAAAGGAAGCCCAGCTGCAGCACGTGCACCGCGCACGAGAGCTTCGCCCGGTCCCCGAGGAGCACGGCCGCCGCCTCGGTCTGCGCGCGGAACCCCGGCAGCTCTCGGTCGTACTGGAACCAGAACCAGCTGAACGTCTGGACCACGAAGGACGACAGGGCCATGAGGCCGACCAGCACCCAGAACCAGGTCACGTCCCCGCGGCGGTAAAACTCCGCGGCCAACCACACGTCCGAGCCCCAGTCCACCAGGAAGGTGCACGCTCCGATCACAGAGAAGACGAAGTCGATCCAGGAGTACTTTGAAAAAGTCGCGCCCTCCATGACAGTTTCTTTTTCGGCTTGTTTTTTGTTTTGTCTAGTTGACCAACCAACCGACCTGTTGCTGTTTAGCTAACATTGGGCTAACGTCCTGAACCGTTATCTGCCCGCCGCGGAGACAAGGCCGTTGAAGAGAAACGTTACCGACACGTTTACCGGTCAGCTTGTGGTCTCAACTCACTCGAGGAGCGGACATGACGGAGGAGCGGCCATGAATTCAGGGAGAAAGATGTGTAAATAAGCGACGAAATAAGGCAGCAGCTGGTGTTTCTGTAGTTATCCCCTCTGTCCGGATAGTGGTTAGCACCGCCCACCCGGTGTGTGTAGGTTATTTAAACTTGTAAAGCGCACAGCGCATGTTCGATAATAAACCCGGCACGTTTAGTCGATTATTTGAGTCGTCCGTCGGTACTTTCCACATGAAATATGAAACAATAATGTGTTTTCTGTCCAGCCCTTAACATGTTGTGATGGAAATATTTATGTCAACTAAGTAAATCTACTCAATTACATGTTATGTACCTGTATTACCCACTGCTACATCTACTACCTTGTAGTTCTACGCCAATTAAGAGGTTAATGTAGTATTGTTACTACACATCATTGACTTCCGGTCCGGTCATTAGACCAGACGGTTATTTATTGCACGTTTTAGAATACATTACAAGAATTAATTAACATAATACTCAACAACTTAAATATGATGTAATGTTAGGAAGATTTCATTTAATTGATTTCCGTGGGGAAATTCACACGCTAACCATGATGTACATTAATTGGTGAAAATGAACCCACTTTTACCAGCTTCAGCAGTAAACTAAACACAATAAAGAAGTGTCAAAAGTAAAAGTAGTCCCTATCCCGACTATTTCATTTCGGAATGGATTTATAATCCATACAAATTTACAAGTTTAAACGGCCTCACTCGGTACTGATTGGTAAACCCCTGCGAGACTGAACCCAGGTCAGTTAAAACCAACATAGCCAGACCACGCCCCCCCTGCCCGCGACCTGTTGTATCAAAGGAGCGCGTGTATGTGTCTCTGCAGTCTCGCGCCTCATCTCTGCCCTCGTTCGGTTTGAGCCGGATCCCACATTTCGCAAGGTTAGCACGCGCAGGCTAACACGATGTCGAGGGTGTACATCGGAAGACTGAGCTACAGGGCCAGAGAAAAGGACGTGGAGAGATTCTTTAAAGGCTACGGGAAGATACTCGAGGTCGACCTGAAAAACGGGTAACGTTGAGGCTCTTTATCGATGTCCGTTGTTGGTGGAGCCGCACAGGCCGCACAGCAACGGTTGCATGCTCTCTGGGCCTTCATATTTTCTGCACCATGCTAATGCTAACTAGCTACCTGGTAATTTTGATGTATATATGAAAACAGCCGACGATGTAATTTACCGCGACACCCCGAGGTCTTAGTGTTGCCTAATGCTTGCTTTTTTAAATAGCCGTACTAATATGTGTCGGTGCTTTTTGGAAATCGCGACATGTGCTAACGAGCTAACGTTAGCTAAGGTTAGACGTGGCAATGTCACAGGCAGTCGCGTGTATTGCAAGCAAAAACCTCCGTTAAACGAGTGCAAATTTAGTCACAATCGTTTACACTTTAAATTGGATCCGCTTTCTGCTTTGAACGTGCAGTCTGGCGAAAATAGGGCTGTGCAAATAGCCACGATCCGTAGTTCCAATTGCGCCTCACGGCGTCGGGGTGAAACTTCTTTGTTCAGCAGAGCATTATTTGCTGTGGACACGGAATGGCAGCAGCTACTAGCTCTGCACGCATAGACAAATACACACGGATATCAAGCTCTGCGTCAGGTTTCGGACCTAATTCGACCACCATATACGGTCTCTAGACATTTCTGTTCCTTTTTTTAAACATATTTGTTTATTTATGCAATTCAGAGCATTACCCAATATTTTATATATTTCAGCAAATGTTGCAGTACATTCTAATGTGTTTTCCTAACGTTTATGACATGCAATGTTTAAAACAGAATTAGCATTTTAAAATGTGAGAATTAAAATCAGCATTTATTTTAAGAATTTGCAGGGTTTTTTATTCAATCGATTAATCAACTTCACATTTGCACTTCCTTGCATTAACGTCAGACTGGCAATAATCTACACATCCACAGGATATTTGAGCTTCACATAGTCATTGTTTAGCCAACTAACCAGCATGGAACACCTATATTTTTCCTAACCGCACCTGTGAATGAGATCTGTAACCAGGTCCCTGTATGGAAAATGGGAGTTAATCGTGGTTGAGTTGTAAATGTCACTACACACATCAATCACATATGCCAATTCTGTGTTTTCGATTATGAACATCCCAATCCGTAGTAGTCGCCAGGTCTTAACATGTTCTCTTCTTTTATAAAGGTATGGGTTTGTTGAATTTGATGACCCACGTGATGCAGATGATGCTGTGTATGACTTGAACGGCAAGGAGTTATGTGGGGAGAGGGTCATTGTGGAGCACACCAAAGGACCACGCCGGGATGGAGGTTATGGTGGTAGTGGAGGCGGCGGAGGCGGCAGCAGCAGTGGCGGAGGAGGAGGTGGTGGTGGTGGAGGAGGAGGAGGTGGAGGTGGTGGCGGCGGCAGCGGGGGTGGTGGAAGAAGTAAGTGTTCAGTGAAGAATTATTTCTTTAACATGGATGTCATATGATGAGGGGTTTCATTCATTACAGGGAGTCATTGATCTAAATTACATTTTAAGTCCTTGGTGGCTTATGTGCTTTCAATTTATGTTCATGTCCTGAGGGTCGACCCTCTGATCATAGTGGATTAAGTGCTATAGTGTTTTCAGTGCTGATCCATTATGTTTTAAATGCCTGTGTGGAGGTGAACTTTTTTAAGGCAACATTAGGCTCGTTGTAAGCAATGCTTTCCCAATTTTGTAAAATGTTTAGCAAAGGTTTGTATGAAACAGGAATATAAATGTAGAGAATTCATTGGAGAAGTGTAAACTGTAATGGTTCACCCAGCTGTAGTCGTACCTCATCTCCTTTATAAGTGAACTCTACTGATGTCAGTGTAACTGTTTTCATTTTAGTTGTCTTAGTTGTCTGATTTTGCGATAGAAATATATTGACCTGTTTTTATTGTGCTGCTAATAAGAGTTCTAGTGCTCATTACAGCCCTCTTTAGTTCAGGGGGCCTTAGAGATTTCCACATTTGACTGTCAAATTTGTGTGCACCGTAGCCACCAATGACTTAAACAATTTCTTGAGTAACAATTTGATCGATTTTTGAAAATGAAGTGATATGTGATGGGGAAGTGGCTTAATGATGGAAAGGCTATAAATGTCTTAAAATATTGTAAACTTAGTACTTGATTGCTAAATATTCTGTAAATTATTGATGTATTACTTTATTTTATTTAAAATGATTGTCAATTTTAAAGGTAAAGATTTAACAAAGAACCTCAATGTTTTAATTGAAAGAGTCCTTTGCTGACTGCCTGCCCCTATTGCTGGCCATGGTGTCCCCCCTTTCCAAGAGTGTGGTTTGACCATTCTGGGCCCCTGGGCAGACCAAAAAAGGGAGCCATTGTGAATGAAGACCGCTTTTCCCATTAGGCCCAGGCCGGGTGGTGAGGATGCCATGGGGGTTAGGATCAGATGTGGGTTCAGCTCTTATAGGTGCCTGAAAAAAAAGAACTTGTTTTGTAACAGTGAATGATGTTAGATAAGATAGCTTGCTTTAGTTCACCGTAAGTACTTCCTTGATCAGATGTTTTCTGTTCTTATTTAGGAAAAAGGCAATAGACACTTTTTTAAATCAAAATTTTATAAGCTACTAACGTGTTAGGTTTAGGCTTTGTAATACATTTTTTTTGTAGAAATATATATTTTTTCTTTGACACCTTTTTTTTCTTTTTCCCCTTATTTCTTTTCCCCCCAAAGTGAATATTCATATATTTTGTAGTCTTTAGCTTGGAGTTCAGTATTAATGCACTACCACAGATTCGTTTTGGGCCTCATTTTTTCTGCCCTTTCCTTGTTGCCTTGAAAGGTGGATACGGCCGCTGGGGAAGAGACCGATACGGTCCGCCCATAAGAACTGATTATCGGCTCATTGTTGAGAATCTTTCCAGCCGCTGCAGCTGGCAGGACTTGAAGGTATGAATCCTTGGCTTTAATTTTTATTCTACAGATGGAATGTAAAAATCCATTAAGTAGTGCACTGAAATTGTTTTTAGAACTCCATAGTAAAAAATCTAAACGTGATGTACACACACACCGTTTGCTGGAAATCCTTCAGTGGATTATGTATCAGACAAAGAAAATGCACTGAAATTAAATCTCCTTGTTTCTTCTCTGAAGGACTACATGAGGCAGGCAGGGGAGGTGACTTATGCAGACACCCATAAGGGCAGGAGGAATGAGGGGGTGATCGAGTTCAGGCTCTACTCGGACATGAAGAGGGCACTGGAGAAGCTCGACGGCACCGAAGTGAACGGCAGAAAGATCCGGCTGATCGAGGACCGCCCCGGAGCCAGACGCAAGCGCTCATATTCTCGCAGTCGCAGCCATTCCAGGTAATTTCACACGGCTCACTGGTGCATGTTGATGTTTCTGAGCGTGTCAGTAGAGGAATCGTATACATTAGCATTTAATCGACCGATACAGCGCCATGCGTTGCTTTCTGCAGTTGGCCTGCTACCTCAGGGGTTCTTTTTCTAATTGCTGCCACGTGTGTTTTCAGGTCTCGCTCCAGGAGCCGCAGGTCTCGAAAGAGTCGCAGCCGCAGTGACAGCAGCAGTCGCAGCCGCTCCCGCTCCAGGTGAGAGTCCGAACTGCTGGGAGGGGATATTTGGTTAAAAGATGGCATCAAGCAGTCGATAAATGGAGGAAACTTGGATTATTATTGTACAGAAGACACAAACAGCCAATCTCTCAATCAAAGACGTTTGTGCCCCAGTTAGTGAGATGCGGATATTTCTTTGAATAGATGTCCATGGCGGTGCAAGTAGAAGCCTGATAGCTACGGCTGTTTGAGGCAGCAGGTCGTGGCCACGTGGTCGGTCACGTGGCTGAATGTTTAACGTGGAAAACGTCAAACAATTCTACCTGGTTTTGTCAACAGAGCGGCGTCCCACTCCCGCAGCCGATCCCGTAGCAAGAAGAACAAGATCAAGGGCAAGAAGGAGGAGGAAGAGCGGAGCAACGGCGCCCCGAAGAAGGAGCGCAGCAGGAGCCGCAGCCCCAAGAGCAGGAGCCCCAAGAGCCGCAGCCCCAAAAGCCGGAGTCCCAAGAGCCGCAGCCCCAAGAGTAAAAAGGGCAAGAAAGATGGGAAGAAGAACAAGAAGGATGAGTCCAGGTCTCGTTCTCGCTCTCGCTCCAGGTCTCGTTCCAGATCCGGGATGAAGGATCGCTCCAGGAAATCCGGCTCAAAGGGCCGCGAGCCACCCAAGAGCGAAGACGAGGGAGGCGAGGCCGAGCGGGGCTCCCGTTCTCGTTCCCGCTCCCCCGCTGAATCCAAAGCCAGAGCCCGGTCTAAATCAAAGTCCAAATCTCGTTCCCCCTCCCCCGCCAAAGCCCATTCCCGCTCCGCCTCCCGCTCCGAGTCCCGCTCCAAATCCCGCTCCCAGTCTCGTTCCCGCTCCCGTTCTCGCTCATAGTTCCAACTTTGGACTGTTTTGTCTTGAGTATTCGTCCCAGTGTCTCCGCCCGCCCGACATTCCCTATCTACCCCCCCCCCCCTGATCCCTCCCCTCTCCCGTTTTTTGATAAATAGCTGTAGATGACCAGGCACTCGACGTCTTTTATGCACACGCAACTCCATTTCATTTGACTTTTACTCTGCGTATTTTTTCATTGGAGCGGTCTTGTATGGGGTGTATGTCAAAAAAACAGGGTGCAAATCTCAGTTTTATAAGTTTAAATGATGGTGTGGTGCGTGTCTTTTTTAATCAATTGTAGAAGCATACTGTTTAGTCAAAATGCCGGGTGGGACTGTCACCTTTTTGTGAAATCCTTGTATCATTTTATTTCAGATTAAAAACACCTGTTATACTTGTGTCTTTGGGTTTTTGTATTAAGCAGCAAGGTTTGGTCTTGATTCCAAATGTCAATCTGAGGCAGAAAAGCGTCTCAAAGACTTCTTCTGACATTTAAAGCATTGGGCTGAATGGGCTTCAGGCAGAACACAGAACCTGAGAGTTGTTGAAATCCTTCAAAATATCAAATGTATGATTGTTTGACTTAATGAGATAATTGAACTGTATATCCGTGTTGCCACAGTTTAATTTGATTACTCCTTTTAAAAAGTAACTTTAGGTTAGATTAAAATGTATTCCGTAGCTGCCGACACCCCCGCTGCCTCAACATGAAAATGAAAACCGGTTTTGCCAACTCTACTTCATTAGAAGTGCATTTTAACAGTAATGTATCTCCTGATATTTTAAGTTCGCCTTAAACTATTTGGGGAAAAAATACTAAAGTTGAATGTCAGCTCAAAGACTAATAGCCAAACGTACTATTTATGATCTACATTGTTTATGTAACTTAAATTCTTTTCAACATGTTTTATGAACATTGTACCAGTTGACAGCATTGGAGAAGCAAGGAGGTGTAACGTCACTTGTAGGCGGATATCAGGTCTACATTTGTAGCTTTGGCCTAATACGTTATGAGTAGACTGTTGTACGGTGAAGGCTTTCGCTTTCTGCACCAATAACCTACGTGTCTACTGCGAATTCTCCCACATGCTAATGCAGCTCTAATGTGGATCTACTGATCCAGTGGAGCGTTACTCCTATTAGCGGTCCATAAATAATATCCACCTAATTCAGCACGGACGTCAGATTTATCTCCATCACTGATCGTGTTTATTATGGCACGAAACGAGGGCGAGTCAACAGTGTTTACGGGCAGCGTTTCCTCTACAACATGCTGCCCGACCAACGTCTGCAACTCCCCCACTTACTGGTTTTGGACCAAAGTCCTGCTGTTATTTGGGTGGTGGGGAACCGTCTTGTGGGATTTGCGGTTTCTTCAAATTTGACATGTTTTTGTAGCTTGATGGCACTTTGTCGCCACCAGCACAGTGTACAAGTGTGTACAACGAACCCTCTGTAGCTGACAAATACTCAAATTAGTGATTGTATTTCAATCTCTCTTCCATTGTGTACATACACATGACTTCACTCCCAGAGACGCAAGAACAAATCAAATATATATTTTACTATTAATGACAAAATGGTAACGCACGGGACAAGTAACTTTAATCTGATTACTGGTTTGGAACTAGTAACGCATTAGTCTTAGCTGGGTTGCATCCAAAGCAAATGACGATGGAAAAACCATTTAATTCATATGATCACCAAACTATTTACAATGCATGGTTGCCCATCAACAAGTGCACGCTTTGGCCAAAGTTATACTTTCTGCAGCTGCAAGATGTTCAATGTCATCAGAGCAGCTGATCGGAAGGTGTCCTGACTTTAAACTGACCCCCCATCTGTCTGTCCAGTACAATAACCTTTACAAACAACCGCTGTGCTGTTTACTGCGAATGAAACCATTTTATAGCAGATTCTTAGTATAACATTTTTTGCAGGTAAATAGTAATCTGAGGACACGGAACAAAAGTGGCGTAATGCTTCCGCCATCCCCTCACTGAGTGGGTCACATGTAGCGCTCTTCTTAGCACGTCTTCGGCCCGGTTCCTTCATCCAGCAGCAGCTCCTCGCCGCTCTGAATGAGTGCGTGCCGTCAGCAGTCTGCCAGTGTCAGTCATCGTTGTCTTCTGAGGAGGAGGAGGAGCACATCGTCCCGTCGCGGTAGCAGCGGCCCAGCAGGCGCAGCTCCTCCAGCGCGTCCTTGTAGTCCGACATTTCAGGCCCCTGCGAGAGGAAGCTGGGGGCCGAGCGGCGGATGTCCAGAGCGCCGGCGCCGCTGTGCAGCTGGGACAGCCACGAGCCGACAGCGGGACCCGACTGGAGGGACGTCATGACGGGCGCCAGGGAGACCGCCCGGCCTGCAGTTTATTAAGAAACACATGTAGAAAAAGACGATTTTCCAGCTGAAAACTAAATAAAAATGGAACTCACTGCCAGGAGGAAGAGGCTGGCTCTGCAGGAAGCCCCGAGGACCAAGGAAGTGACTGAATATCTGTGGGAACGGCGGCGTCAGCGCACTGGGTGTAGATACCAGCTGCAGCGCCCTGAAGAGACGAGCGGTGGGTTCAAATGGGCTCTAAACCAGTACGATGATTTATTGGTGACGGTTTGGGGACTCACAGGGGGGACCTGGGGTAGAAGGACCTGACGTAGGACTCCAGGACGTCCTCGCCTCTGTGAAGGTCGTGCAGAGGAGTGGCTGGCTGGGTCCCTGGAGCCAGAGAGCTGATGGAAGGGAAAGGAGTTACACAGTAAGGAAAGGGGAGCCGTTCGATGCCTATTTCCTTATTAATCCTCAATCATTTCTGTACACTCTATAAATGTGTAGACTCAACGGTTTTAAGCTTAACTGTTCTTCTTCCTCATGCTTTCATCTTTTTTTAAAGCATAAACTCGCATATAATCAGAGTCAAATCCAAAGCAGCCAGGAACCCGTGTTAACCAAAAAAAAAAAAGCACAAGTCCGAAGTGATAATAATTAGGGCCGACACGGGGAGGAGGGTATGAATGAATTAAAAGGAAGATTGTAAAAGGTGAAAGTGAAGTAAATGAATAATGTGTACAGAAACGTCTCACCTGGTGAGTCTCTGCCCCTCGAAGCCTCTGAGTGTCACCAACTGGCCGTAGCAACGGCCGTCGCCGGGTTCAGGGCAAGCCGAGAGAGGCTTCCAGGGCAACGCGTCCGCGCAGGCGCTGAGTGCGTCGGGGAGAGCGGCGCCGTGCATCATGGGAAAGGGCACGGCGCCGTAAGCGGCCACCACCTATCAAACCACATTGTGAGATCAGACGCCTCTCTCTTTGAACGGAGCGGACAGTGCGGCTCCTCCAGCAGCAGGAGGTCACCTTTCTGCCGGACACGGCCAGCGTGTCCGCCATCTGCCACATGGGGGCGCCGTCCTTCAGCCTGTAAGGCAGGGTGAGGGCATCGAGGGCCAGAGCCAGCACGGAGCTGGAGTGATACCACAGAGAGGGCTGGGAGGGGAACACAGACCACCGTCATTATCTTATGGAAAGAAAGTCAATAGAAAATGTCAAAATAAGGCGCAGAAATTAGAGATAAGTTCAATTACTGTTAAACGCATCTTTGATAATATTAATATTTATTGTTATTATAATAAAGGATTTCAAATAGGAGCTCACATCATAATTTAGGTGGGGGAAAGCGACGGGCGATGAGGGCCGTCTCCCCAGTCCACCCCGCAGCGTCAGCGGGCAGAAGAAGGAGCTGTTGGCGGCCATGTTGACCGTCCCCAACGCGCAGTTCAACACGTGGTAGAGCTCCTTCATCGGCGTCTGGCGGAGCGGCAACAACACAACGGGTACAGAAACCCATTTCCGCAACATCTGCTTCTGCTCCTACTGGCGTTCCATGACTCACCGTGTCCGGGTGGCTGACAGGCGCCAACCCCCAAGTCAGGATGCCCCTCCCGCCATAAGAGTCCTGCAGCATCTCCGTGACCTTTGACCCCAGGCCGGCAAAGCCATCGGCCAGGTCACAGAACACCTGGAAACCCTGAGATTGAAACAGCACGCGTTTTACACCTGGGAAGACGAAATCTGTTTGATATAATAGAGCACAGTATCACATGTCATTTAGCTGACGCTTTTATCCAAAGCGACTTACAATAAGTGCATTTCAACCATAAGGATACAAACTCAAAAGAACCACAAAGTGCAATTTCCTTAAATAAGCCGATTTACAACTCGCTATAGATAAGAGCCATTATAAGTTTGGTATATGGTAAAAAGACTTACCTGAAGGTAATCACACTCCTCTACAAAGAAGTGCAGTTTGTCCTCTAGCTGCTCCAGCAGCGGCCCCTGCAGGAGACCTTCTCCCTGACCAAAAGTCTCCAGACGGTGAGCCTCGCTGCACACAAATAAGAGACATCACTGTTTGGGGGGCGGGAAGGAAGAACAACAGGCTATGCAACGAGGACGCAGTTAAGCACTGCGGCCAGCAGCACTCATGAATCTGCTACAACCAGCAAGGTCTTCTGTACCAAACGGCCCCGGGGAGGAGGCGTAGGACATCTAAGCTAACTCAGCCAGGACCCGAGGCTATGGGCCGTAGCATGGCTGCGTTGCATTATATCAGTACATGACCCTCGCCTGCCTGTGATTGAAGCACAACTCAGTGTAAAGACATCTACTGGAGAGAAGAAGGTACTGCACGGGGAAAGGCCTCGTTTTGCTCATTGGCGTGCAGGAGAGCAGGAGGTTGCCCCTACCCGTCATGGTTGTACTGGTGGATGACGGAGACGGATCGAGGGTGCAGGTGGATCCTGAGGAAGTCGGACCACACCTTCACGCTGCCCTCCAGCCGGTAGCCTTTTTGGACACGAGCCAGCTGGCTGTTCACAGTGTCCACACTCACTGCGCCTGCTGGGAGGGTGGCGCTCTAGAGTGATTGCTGCTTGGTGTGACACTAAATCGTGCGTATACCGTGCAGGGTTTTTAAAGAAGGTTTCCCTACCTGAACAGTGAGGCCGGGGACTGGAATAAAAATCATCTTGAGCAAGGATCTCTCCTTTCTGGTAAAAAAGATTCACAATAATTGTTTCTACGAAGGTAATACACTAAGCCCCTACAATAGAGAATAAACTACTGTTGTAGTGGCAATGAAAATATAAAATGAACACCAACATCTAAAGTAGCAATGAATAACTTTCTCATACAATCAATTAATAAAAGTCAAGACAATATTTTGAAGGAAAATTGTACGTATAGTTTGCACCAGAAACACTCACATCCATCCTGTCCAGATCTTCCAGGAAGGAGTTCTTCTGAGGTGGACTTTCTTTGTGCATCATGAGGCTTCCCTCCCTGTCGGATGGAGAACGATTTTTTAACATCAAAAGAGACTAGGAATGGTCCAAACAGAGACTTCTGGTTTTAAAAATAGTCACAAAATCCTTTATTAATGGCTATGTCAATTAATGTAGGTCAATGTGTATCATTGTAGGTTTCATTCATTAAATAGTTAGTTTTTCATTACGCAAATTTGGAACAGAAAGATTCAGGTGAACATCGGTCGAAAAAAATCACAAATACTGTTTACACATAAATCTGTTGGGCCCTTGAATAAAGGATGTTACTGACCATGTGGCAGCGGAGGTGTCTGTGCCGGCGTCATATAGATTTCCCTCCTGCCGTAGAGTCCGCAGACTTCCTGTTAGAGACAGAGTGAGGCGGTCAGGTGACTCAGCATTAGACACGAGTTACCAAATTGACCCGTGTCCAGCCCAGAAACCCAAATGATGAAAATATGTATTATGTAATCAAACTAGTACACAAAAGGACATTAGTGTCACAACAGAAATACAAAGCTGCTCCAGCGCTGTCCAACGTTGGCGACATTCAGAAAAACGCCTTCAACGGGGAGAAGTTACCTTTGAGATCCATGGCGATGAGGCGCGGCGTGTGGGTGACATGTCCACCCGGAGTCTGTTCTTCACGAAACAGGACATCGCTCTGGATCTCACTCGGTGGCGTCTCTGGGTCGTATGATAAAGAAGCATCCTGCATGCAAATACAAGCCTGCTGTCATTTCCCTGTCAGAGTAATAATACATTTAATTAAACTAAATGACTGAACTAGTAATAGTAGTACTAACCTAATTGAATAAACTAAATATAATAATAAATAAATATATATATATATATATATATATATATATATTCTTCTTTGTATCAGCATCAAAACATTTAAATCAGAAAGTATTTTTAACTTTTACTTCAGTACAAAATACGCATTCAGAACTGTGAACATAATCAAAGTCATTTTCTAATATCAAGTGTGTAGTGACTTCACAGAAAGATTAACGGTTAGTGAGAAAGTACAATAGTTAGTGGACTAACAGTAGAAGTATGATGGTGCATAAAATATGATATCTGTTGTACTATAAAGTACAATGTATATGAGAAGGTATGAGACGACATCCTCTGCAGGATGCAGGAGGCTCAGAGATGTTGACTGACAGAGTAACTCTTCATCAGCTTCACCATTTCAACAGAGGCGTTATTTATACAACCAGGTTTTAAATTAGCACGTGATCTGTATCCTCGACCATAAGAGACAAGTTCGCTCTAAAATAAAGAGTATACTAATTTGATCACAAATATACTGCTGCCTTCAGGCTCGATAGCAGCTTTCAGCATCGTAAACGCCGATGTCGTCCGTCATCTTTACGGGGCAGCTCCATCGCGTATCAAGGCGTATTCACGCTGCTGCTGATGTGAAGCTCTCTGTGCCGCTCGGTGCAGCTACAAGTTTGACAACACATGCAAGGCTAACGTTAGCTAGCTTAGCGTTAGCCGCTTACCTGTAAATTCCACCAGTGAGTTCCAACAAAGTTGGAATAATGCCCCAACTGAAGAGTGACGACCTCTCTACAAACGTTACTCATCTTGGTGAATAGGAAAACTATTACGATCTTCTTCAAATTGGAACTTCATTGACATGTTTGGGACATGGTTTGGAGATGGCAACACCGAACAGCAACAACCAAACACAAAGTTGTGCAGCACTAAAATGAGATTAGGTGATTGGCTCAGAGAAATGTGTGATGAAATGTGATTGGATGTAGAAATGACGACGTTGTAAACGTCACCGCGCCATGGCTTCACGTGCGGTGTCTACATGCTTTTACCACCCGTTTCATCAAAATTGACGTAGAAAAGTTACTATTTAATAATATCTCTGGAAATAACAGTTTTCGTCAGACTTGTATTATATTGAGAAGACTGCCATGAAAACAAACATTTCTTTTGATATGTACCATTGACGGACGGTCATTTCCTGTGCAGTAACCGTGTGTGACAGCAGGCGGCAGTAGCTTTGTATAGTGTCACGTGTACGAACTGGAAAGAGGCACCGAGGAAGAGAAGACGAAGAAGAAGGCGACCATGTTGATTTAAAGGAAGAAGAAACACAATAGAGGAGATTTATTTCAAGTAAAAATCAGTTCATAAAGCGAATTGTAAAAGAAGTAGTTGATCAACTGCACACCAAATATACCTTATAGAAATAACAGAGAAACTAAGGTAGGTTTGCTGTATACGAAACCGTCCAATTTCCGTTAAAAACATCCGAGCTGCTGAGAGCTCGCTAGCACGTAGCCAGCTAACGTTAGCGAGTGGAGTTTAGTGCTAAATTAGCCCTAATGCCAACGATCTTGCTAATTGTGTCATATATTATGTTAACAATTAAATAAAACAGAATGTTACGGCGATGCATTATTCCCTATACTTTACGTATATGTTGTCATGTGTCTTAATTAAGAGCTCATTGAATCTCTGCAGGTGTTGAACAGCTTAATGATTTAGCTAAGTGCTAACCCTAGCTTAGCCTCAGGACCGTTAGCCTAACAACGCCAATGTTTTTTCACTTCAGTCACAGCTTTAAGGTGACGTTAAGTCATGGATTTTACTGAGGGAAATTAGTACAACCTAACAAAGCTACACAGTTGGTCGGAATGAAGCAAAGTTAATAGCTATAAGTGTTCATAGTAACGTTAATACATAAAATATGTAGGAAGGATAAACGACAACAAGATGACGGTCATCTAAAGGGAAAACGCGAACGACACAAACCGCCAATTATAGTCAATTCAGTCAATTAGAATAATTGAATAAATTGATGTATACTGTAACTCCGTCAGACGTAGAGTCGTTTTATATAAAAAAAACTGTTTGGGCTTCGCTAATTGGCCTCAGAAGATTGAACGTTACACCTGTTAAGTTCACCTGTGCAATTGGCGAATTAACCGCTGTAGTCTTTCACCGAGTTCTGCGAGGTAGTGTTTATCACAATTGCAATATCGATGCTTTCATTGTCGAAGTGAGACGTGAATTCTTAATATTGACTCGGTTACGGCTTCCCAGCCCAACCTTTGGGGCAAGACTCCCAGGTTTTTTCCCCCTGCTATTTTGGGTTGTATGTTTATCTTTCTGTGTTTGTTTTAGGTTACAGGTTTGAGTTGTTGGCTGACTTTGAGGAGGTAGCGGGTTGATCGCAGCCGCACTCGCACACACTTCACACACCAACCCGAAGACCGGCAGTGTCGTGGAGAGAGGGCTGAACACCCAGAGGAGAAGGGAAACGCACACTGAGGACTCAAAAGGGGTGAAAAGCTGTTTGGCTTTGGACTAGAAACCCCGTTTGTATTTGTGAATCCAGGATTCTTTTCACGCAGTGGAGCGACATATCCACACACAGTGGAACCAAACGTAGAGCATCACAGACTATATGTTATTGGCGGAAAACGTGTACAAAGTTGGATATCCTTTTTTTGGAAGAACAGGGATATTGAGCAAATCTATGGACTCAAAGTGGAAAGAAGAAATGCTCAATTTAGAAACAGAAATTTAAGCATTGAACTAAGATTATATCGAAGAGGCTGTTCCCCAAGTTCAGATTGCCTTAGTTGTTCTATTTCAGGACTTGGACCGCTTTTGATACTTGTTCACATATAATTTTTCTATATTGTGGGCAAGTATATACATGCATATGGATGCAAATTTCTCTTCATTTTGAAGAGCTCTTGTGTAAAAACGTTTTTTTTTTTTTTTTTTTTTGTTCCTGTACGTCAGTCACTCTTGTTGAAGGGGACCCAACTACACGTACATGTGTATATGTAAATACTACCAATTGACTTCAGTTGTGAAAGCTTTGGACTTAAAAAGAATAGAGAATATTGTTTGTTAATGCTTTATTAAACTTTTTTACTTTTAAAGAGAATTTTTAAAAAGAAAAACCTAAGAGGCAAAAATCTAATACTTTTGAATAAAAAGAAAAGGACAACGGGACAAAATGGCCACCGCCAGAACAGAAAACGTTGGCCCCGTCATCATGGGACTGAACAAGCAGAACGGGCAGCTCAGAGGACAGACCAAACCCGCTTCAGTCCAGCCAGCACCCACAACTCAAGCAAAGGCTTTGGGTGCAGCCAAGCTAGCAGGTGGTGCTGCTGAGGACGGAGGAGGCATCAAGTTTGGAGACGACTGGAAAAAAAGCCTAAAGCTCCCACCCAGAGACAACCGGGTCAAAACCTCAGTGAGTCCAACTAGGTAATCTTAGTGGATTTGAATGCAGTGTTGTGCCGTCATGCTCACCCTTCGCTGTGTGTACTGCAGGATGTCACGTCCACCAAGGGGAATGAGTTTGAAGATTACTGTCTCAAAAGGGAACTCCTGATGGGCATCTTTGAGATGGGTTGGGAGAAACCTTCCCCTATCCAGGTACGACAGCTTTCTTTTTCTTCTTCAAATTTGATATCCTTGGCAGATTTGATATTGAGAATATCTTGTTAACTTTCTTTCGTTACCCGTTTTTGCATATTTAAATGGAAGATTTAGGCAGTTTGTTGAATTAAAACTAAAAATGTAAATGTTCCTGCAGTTTTGCAAGTCTGCTTAACCTCTAGACAACTAAAGACATGACGAGTTGGGAACTTTTGTTTCACTCTATTAAAGTAAAATTCTATTTGGATTGTCACTGTCCTCACGTTGAAGGCCTTTTTTAATGAAACTTTTCCATTACAACATGCAAAAATTGACACGTTACTAGGGGTGTAACGATTAATTTTAACTTCGATTCGAATCGCAATTCATGGTTGCCGATTCGATTCATGGACGATCTGGGTTAATTTAGAACAATTCGATTCAGTGACTTGAAATCAATTCAGTAACTTTACTGGATCAATTCACAGAACCCCGGATTTTCAACCACTTTGTAGGGTCGCATGTCTTTATAGGTAAACTTGGCAATTGTTGTGCTGTGATGTTGAGTTTGGTGCTGGCGAGGCCTGAGGTGTCTGCAGAGCTGCAGTTACCTGCTGCTGCTGCTGCAGCGGTGACGCTGCTAGAGGTCCTGACTGTCGGCGTTGTTTAATCCCACGGCGCCTTAGTAGATGGCCGGAAAGATTCGACGTGTTTCCGTGGTTTTTATTTGGCTTCTACATATTCTACAAACAGCGAGCGACTTATTTAGAACACCTCCGTGTTTGCAAAAGCCGAAATGTTTCCACGCGCTGGATTGATAAGTTGGTTTGTAAATGTCTCGCTCGCAGTCGTCTCCTCCACGCTGTGTTTTGTTTTTGTTCCGAGTTTCGAGCGGCTGCCGCTGCGTACTGATGACGTCACAGACAGACTGAATCCAGTAACGTTTAACGTGTCTAAAGTGCTAAAAAACAAACAAACAATCAAACACACATCCATGCCGTTTTTGTACTTAAATCCA
This sequence comes from Gasterosteus aculeatus, assembly GCF_964276395.1. NCBI lineage: Eukaryota > Metazoa > Chordata > Actinopteri > Perciformes > Gasterosteidae > Gasterosteus > Gasterosteus aculeatus. Next base: position 4,304,518 of record NC_135697.1, read on the forward strand.
ATGTGCAGTTTCCAAGTATCAATACAATCGATTATGTACCATTTCAATCGATTTGTAATCGATATGTGTCGTCCGGAATGCCGATTTGCGGAGCACAGATCGATTCAGTTGGATCGCAGGAATATAAATCGATTAATCGATTCAGTGAATGAATCGTTACACCCCTACACGTTACATATCTATCATCATGACACTTGAGTAGAATGAGACCAAGGATTGTATTTTATTCTTTGCAGGAGGAGAGCATTCCCATCGCGCTGTCCGGACGGGATATTCTGGCTCGGGCTAAGAACGGAACAGGGAAAAGTGGAGCCTATCTCATCCCACTGCTGGAGAGAATAGACCTGAAAAAGAACCACATACAAGGTGAGAGGCTGTGCTCATCCACCCACCCTCACTTCTCTCTCCCCTCTAAACCATCTATGTTGCTTAAGTTAGTTTTGTTTCCTCCTTCTTTACCGGGCCCTCGCTGTTACTTGTACCCTCAGTGTCCCTCCTATTATTCACTTTTCTGTAGTCTTAAGTGTCCTTGTAAATCCTTTTCACCACCACCCACTACTGTTTTTTTCATGTTCTAGCACTTGTCATGGTGCCCACCCGTGAGCTGGCTCTGCAAGTGAGCCAGATCTCCATCCAGATCAGCAAACACCTGGGTGGAGTCAAAGTCATGGCCACCACCGGGGGCACCAACCTGCGGGATGACATCATGCGCCTGGATGAAACCGGTAAGAAGGCACCGTGTGTCTCACTGACCATGGGAAAGTCATATTTAGTCATCTCAAGTCAAGATGAAACATATTTCACCTTTCCTTTTCCCACATCAGTGCATGTTGTCATTGCAACGCCTGGTAGGATCCTGGACTTGATAAAGAAGGGAGTGGCCAAGGTGGATAGAGTCCAGATCATGGTGATGGATGAGGTAAATACAAATAATAAATATGAAGCGCTCTGCTCACCACAAGGTTTTATAGTACATATATATTTGCTTTGTCAGACTTCCACCTCGCCTGCTTCGTATTAAATTGTCTGTTTCTTCTCAGGCCGACAAGCTGCTGTCTCAGGATTTTGTGGTGCTCATCGAGGATATCATCAGCTTCCTGGCCAAGAACAGGCAGATCCTGCTCTACTCTGCGACCTTCCCCATCAGCGTGCAGAAGTTCATGGTGGGTTTTTTCGGCGAGCTGCTGCACTACTCAGCCGGCCCGATGGCTCGGGGCCACTTGGCGCCGCTCGGCTCACACTGCAGCCCAAGCTGTTCCCAAACGGTCTCCAGATCTGTGTTTGTGTTTGGTATTGTTTGTAGGGCAACAATTGCAGAATGTGCTAGTTTTGGATCCTGTAAAAGTCTTTTGGAATGCTGGAAACAGCAGAACAAAATGACCAGACACATTCCATTGATTGACAAAACGGTTGTATTCTCTCCTTTCTGCAGGCCAAGCATCTCCAGAAACCCTACGAGATCAACCTGATGGAGGAGCTGACTCTGAAGGGAATTACTCAATACTACGCCTACGTCACAGAGAGGCAGAAAGTCCACTGCCTAAACACACTTTTTTCCAGGGTAACTGACCTGTTTTTTTTATTCACATCCAAGCATTTGAATGGTTCTTCCTCTCATAATGCTGTGGTGCGAAAGCTTCTTTTTTCTTCTTTAACTCTGTGTTGTGAACACACTGCTGTACAATTTGATCCGAAGACACGTGGTAGACATAATGATCCGTAACACAATCTTTTCTCTCAGCTTCAGATAAACCAGTCGATTATCTTCTGTAACTCCACCCAAAGGGTGGAGCTTTTGGCCAAGAAGATCACTCAGCTGGGCTACTCCTGCTTCTACATCCACGCCAAGATGATGCAGGTGAGGACAAGAAACAACTGACAGAGATGTTGCACTTATGTCTTTTTTTTTTTATTTGTATTATTTCAGATGGCCACTGCAGCATTTTTACGTCCGTTTGTTTTCAGGAATACAGAAACCGTGTGTTTCACGACTTCAGAAATGGACTGTGCAGAAACCTGGTCTGCACTGGTGAGTTTGTTGTGTACAATCGTTTTTTTTGTTTTTTTTCAAAGCCTCAGATACCAACAGAGATTTAAATCTCATTTCTTCTGACAGATCTCTTCACCAGGGGCATCGATATCCAGGCTGTCAACGTAGTCATAAACTTTGACTTCCCCAAGAATGCCGAGACTTACCTCCATCGTATTGGAAGATCAGGTCTGTTGTTTACACCGTTTCATGTTGTCGAAGCCTCACTGTCTCTTGTGGAAAGTGAGCTTTAGAAGAATGGAAAGCAAAAAGAATCTAGAAACGCAGAATTGGCAGCAATGTTTAAAAGAAGTTAAGATGAATGCTTTTTAATTTCTAATTGTAAGTATACTAGTTTTTACTTGTACAGCTCCCACCTGCCCAGTTTGCCTAACTTTTAAAATGTCTGGATATTCAACAGGATCTGGATTGGTTTTCATTTAACTAGTAAATAAGTCAAGTAAATTGCACTTAAAGTCCAGTCTGTCTCTGTTGGCAATAGATAACATCACTACAGTTTATAAGACAGATTTTTGGCTGTTCTCTCAGGGAGGTTTGGTCACCTGGGCTTGGCCATCAACCTGATCACATCAGAGGACCGCTTCAACCTGAAAGCCATCGAGGACCAGCTGGTGACCGACATCAAGCCCATTCCCAGCAGCATCGACAAGAGCCTCTACGTGGCCGAGTTCCACACGTCCGGCGCAGACTGCGACGTGGAGGAGATCGAGGAGAAGCCAACAGGGCGCCAACAGGACAGCACCTAAACCAGGCGAGATGCTGCGAGATGATTAGTAGCCTTTATCTGCACGAAGGAATGTGACACTGACCGCGCTCTGTCTCCTCCAGGACGCTGCAGGCTTTTGCACAGATCATCGTTCACAGGCAACTCTTCAGTTCCATTTTTCTCCCACAGCCGGTCAAATGGACGTGGAGGCAGTTTGTTTTTTCCTCAAGCATTTTCTTATCTTTGCTCAGAAAGAGCTGCCTCATTCTTTTTTTTTTTTTTTCTTCATATTTAATGAAAACACCATATGGTTTTGCACCAACCTCCAATTGACCCATGCATCCTTCGTACGAGCATAGCGTTGATTTCCTCCAAGTTCTCTTGGAGACAACCGCAAGGCCGAATATCAAAGCTGTTCTGAAGCGGTCCTTCTCTGAGACGGTTGTCATGGTTGCCCTCTGAAAGACGCTACAACGGCGCAATCCCACCCGCCACCTCGCAACACACGTCACTCAAGTGCCTTACTTACTCCCATGAGCACTCATCCATTCATAGCCTGCTGTCTCCTGTCATGCAGCAGAGTACGAGCACAAATATGCGCAACATATACCCAAGTTTATTTAAACATCCGTTATGCAAGGGACAAAGACCACAGATGAATTTGAACGTTTTATTTCTATTGAGAACGTTGCAATAAAAAAGGGCAGCTTTATTTAAATACTGCGTGACTGTTTTTCCCCTTTCGCTATGAATAATACCTGAGCAGAGTTAAAAGGACGAGACTGCTTGAGACCCCCCCGCCCCCCCAGACGCCTTCTGTACTGCCAACCGCTCGGGCCTCTGTAGTTGTGGGACCGCTTTCCCCTCCGGCATCAGAACAGCTTTGATACCCGCGTCTGACGAATTGATTCCGACGGATAAACCGTTTATGTGGAAATTGGTGCAAAACAAGTTTTTAATTTCCTCTTTTCGTCTTTTTTACTCCTTCAGACTGTTTTTTTTGTGTGGAAATAGAAAGTTAGAATTATTTACAGGCATTTTTTTTCCGCCCGAATATTGAGGTCAAACTTTCTTTTTAAGCCCCGTTGTGACCAAATGAAAGTTGGTGGATGTATCGGTTGTCTGTATGTGGATACTCTCCAGCCCTGAGGTTGAATGTTAAGCTCTTGAGTGGATTTGCTGCCGCTGCACCAGGACTCGTCTTCAGGTCTGTCCTTTGTGACGCGTTCTGCTGGTAAAGGACTACATTCACCTTCAATTGAAACTGAGTCAGCGGTCTCTCTGCGGCAGCAGCAGCGACATCTTCTATTCTTTCTTTCTTGTTCTTCTTTGTTTCTCCAGCACACCTGTGTTTTAGGTTGGGGGGGTGTCTATGTGTTTTTGAAAGCAAAATTGTAGCATCTCTGAACAGGCAGCTGTGACTTCTTTGTTTTTGTCCTCTCCTTTACAACGACAAAACGCAACATAAAAAGATTATTTTTGCTTTTTTAAGATTTCTTTTGATGTTTCTTAAAGCATTTGGCACTGGGTCATTTGTGGAGGGGTTTCTCTTTTGGGGGGGGGGGGGGGGGGGCGTCTTGAATCTTTGCTTTACTCTGGTACTTAAATCAAATGTAAACGCTTTTCTTTAATTTTGTTTTACCTCAAAGTACACACAACCGGGTTTTCTTTGTGTTTTAAGGCCAGAGGGTTTAGTTCTACTAGAAAGCATCGAAGCACTGAGATCTTTTTGAGCCTGTTTCATGTTTGTGTTGCCGATGATCAAAGTGCTTTTTCCCCTGTTTTTTTCAATTTGGCAATCTTTATACGGGGTATTGTGAATAATTTTGAGAAAACAAAATGGTAAATTAATTATTGTTTACAAAAAATACTTTGGTTCATGAGCGAATGAGGTCAAATTTCATTTTTTTAGCTTTTTTTTTCTTGAAATAGATATTCAGGATTTACATTGAAGCAAATGTGAGATGTATATATGTGAGCGAGCGAGATGTGTGTGTGCGAGCGAGATGTATGTGTGGGAGTGTGTGCGAGCGAGATGTATGTGTGGGAGTGTGTGCGAGCGAGATGTATGTGTGGGAGTGTGTGCGAGCGAGATGTATGTGTGCGAGCGAGATGTATGTGTGGGAGTGTGTGCGAGCGAGATGTATGTGTGGGAGTGTGTGCGAGCGAGATGTATGTGTGGGAGTGTGTGCGAGCGAGATGTATGTGTGCGAGCGAGATGTATGTGTGCGAGCGAGATGTATGTGTGGGAGTGTGCGAGCGAGATGTATGTGTGGGAGTGTGTGCGAGCGAGATGTATGTGTGGGAGTGTGCGAGCGAGATGTATGTGTGCGAGCGAGATGTATGTGTGGGAGTGTGCGAGCGAGATGTATGTGTGGGAGTGTGTGCGAGCGAGATGTATGTGTGGGAGTGTGTGCGAGCGAGATGTATGTGTGGGAGTGTGTGCGAGCGAGATGTATGTGTGGGAGTGTGTGCGAGCGAGATGTATGTGTGGGAGTGTGCGCGAGCGAGATGTATGTGTGCGCGAGCGAGATGTATGTGTGGGAGTGTGAGTTTGCACGCACGTGTCCACAGTTGTGGAAATTGCGTGTTCACTTTTAGAAATTGAGGAACATTGTAAGATTTCCTGGCTCTCATCATCAACATGTATTAAGTATCTGACTTATCAGGAATTAGCACTAAAAGTACTCGGCGGAAAAACTACCAATTATTACGATTTCCACCAACTTTTTTGTAGCTCCGGCCGTGTGTTTAACATGTTGTGACAGTTTTATTATCAACAATATAACTGATGATTAGAGCTACGGAACTAAAGATCTCGAGGAAGTGTGTGAGTGAGAGTTTGTGTGTGAGGTGAGTCAGTGAGAGAGAGAGAGGGTGTGTGTGTGCGTGCGCGTACACTGTCCCCTGGCCTTTGGCGTCAGGTGGGTGAGGGGGGTTGTGGGAGGGAGATTTGTCAAACTTTCAAAAAAGACGGGTGAGCATTTAAATACAAATTGGCAGTTTTGGGGATTATTGCAACTTCTGAATTGTGGAAGCTTCATGCCCTTTTTAAAAATGGCATTAATGGCCGACACGCCCCTAATGCCTTCTTCTAGCTAAATGGACACTTCAGGCTAATTGAGCCAAACTCAACGATGGACTCAGCAGAATTGCTGCAGTAATCTGAAGGTTTAGTCCCAGTTATTTCCTCTGCAACATGGACAGAAAAGTGGTGTTAAATTGGCACTCACATTTTTATTTTAATGGAGGGTAAACTGTCTGCAACGTGGATATATATTCAGTTGGGTGTTGCATACTTGAAGACGTATTTGAGTCTCCAGTCTTCTCTGTATGCATTGGTACCTTGCTGCTCCCAAAACTATTTTCAGTCCAATGTTAAAGTGACTTATCATATTTGGACTTTAATTGTCATACCCTAAAACCAGATTCCATGTTTTGGAGTTCTATTAATTACCTCCTTTGCTGCCCCATGATTTCCTTTTCATACCTTTTAGAAGAAAACTGTTCACTATTGGGTAGTACCAAGAATTAAGGTTATTCCAGTATTTTTTTCTTTTCTTTCCTTACAAAAAGCATTGGAGAGACACAAGGTATGTCATCGACATGTGTTGATCAATTGGTCCTCTACTGTTGTAACTTGGAAATACATGCAGGGGTTATAAAATTCAATAAATTGATTTGGAATCCACGCTGCCTGGTGCTCAGTATTTTATTTACATAATGGGGTTTCTAATGAAGCACTAGCATAAGTCTACGTTGTCCCAGAAGGAATATTTAACTTGAAACAATAAGTATATAGTGTGGGGAGCAATAAACTGCAAAATATATATATATATATTAATCCTACAATATAATTTTCTGGATGTTTTCTGGTGTGTGTATGTATGTATGTATGTATATATATATATATATATATGCTAATTAGGTGTTCATATTTTGTGTAATTTTATAGTGTTCAACTCTAAAAAATTTAAATTTGAAACTGAACAATAATTAGTAAAATTGGTAGATAAAAAATAGCTAGAACGTTGTCACGTCACCATGACAACGCCAAAAAATATGATTTACAATTGAGGGTATTTATGCGTATTGTATATATTTTATGACACCACTGTTGCAAATCAATTTTCCGGGAAAGTTGCTCGAGGCCGATCGATTTGTTGCTAAATGACGTGATGCCATTGCATGATGACGTTCGTCATTGTATACAATACAAAATAACGTTGCTCAGATTGATTGCCCATCTCGGAAAAAAATGATTCGACATTTAGTTTACGTTTGTCCATTATCACATTTTTATTTGTAGAAGTAATATAAACGAAACACATTTTATATGATGGGATATTTTCAAACACAACATTTTGAATTATTGAACAATTACATGTTGTTTCTCCAACCTCCTCGAACCCCCTAGTCCTCCTCCCCCCCCTCCACCCCCTCGCTCCTGACCACCTTCCTTTCCTCACCTGTATTGATGAGACAGGTGAGGAAAGGAAGGTGTTAACATCAGCATTGATAACACACTGCTGTGTTATCTGTCTGTTTTCCCAATTCTCTGAAGGAGGCAAGAGTTAACCCACTCCTGAAGAAACCTATCCTGAAACCATCTGAAGAAAACAATTACAGGCTGGTCTCTCTTCTTCCCTTCTTGTCCAAAACTCTTGAACGTGCTATCTTTAACCAACTTTCCTTCTATCTCCACCGTTACGACCTCCATGGCCCCCTTCAAGGCAGGCCATTCCATAGAGACTGCTCCACTCTGCTAGAGCCGCCTCTCTCTCCTCTGTCCTCATCCTTCTGGACTTCTCTGCTGCATTTGACACAGTCAACCACCAGATCCTAATTTCCTCCCTTCAGGAACTTGGTGTCTCAGGTTCTGCTCTCTCCCTTTCCTCGTCGTACCTCGACGGCCGCACCTACCGGGTAATGTAGGATATTAGAAACAAATATACGACCCGGTTCATAAAATTAATAAAAATGCATATAGTGTACACCAGAATACAGCCATGATTCTGAAACTGTAATCAATAAAGTAATGACAATATTGTAAAACCACTGTAGTTCTTCAACTGTAATAGAATAATACCAATGCAGTTATGATTGTATTTAATGCAATCAACTGGAATGCATACATGTAATACTTGCACAACAACTGATATTGACTAAGGATCATTTGAAATCCCGAGTTACATTGAACTCACCAGAAGACCACTCCCAGAGGTGTGGACACTAACTTTCACACCTTTAAGCATTGTTATAAATACCTGTAGGAACCATTGTTCTCGAGTTCGCTGGTGGAGGCAACAGACGGGCACTAGGGATGGTCAAAAGACTGACTTGGGGCCTGTTGGTTGCTGAGACCAGCGGCTCCTCAGCTGAGATGTTCTTTTTACCACAACGCCATCTCTTTTATTAAATACATTTGATTTAACCTTTTGATCTGCGATGACCTCTGTCCGTCCGGCGTTTCTTCATTTTTGAACACAACAGTAACCTGGCGAGGATCTGTGTCGGAACCTTGTCCTCTTACTACTGGAGTTCCTCAAGGTTCCGTCCTGGGTCCCCTCCTCTTCTCGCTCTACACCAACTCTCTCAGCGCTGTCATTCGCTTGCATGGCTTCGCCTACCACAGCTATGTGACACCCAACTAATTCTCTCCTTCCCTCACTCGGACACTCAGGTGGCGGCACGGATCTCTGCCTGTCTGACTGAAATCTCTCAGTAGATGTCCGCTCACCATCTGAAAATCCACCCCGACCAGACTGAACTACATCTCTTTCCGGGAAAAGATTCTCCGACCCAGGACCTGACGGTCAACTTTGGCAACTCTGTGTTAATGCCCACTTTGACTGCTAGGAACTTTCGGCATGACGACAACCAACTTCTTTCTTATAATGGGGAACAGGCGGTTCCTGTTGAACTGCATTTGACCCAGATAGGGCTGCATCTTTCTGCAACATGTTTGTGTGCTGGTGTTGAGACTTGAAATACATGTTGTTCGTGCAATCCGGCCTTTAAGCGGCCTTCACCCATTATTACTATGCATTTATAGTTCATTAATTTATACTTCATTCTAGCGTAAGCGTGCATGTTTATACTTCAATACTCAACACTACTATCAAAGTTGCTAAGTTGGCAACACTGAATACACGTGTGTCGTCCTCTTTATTTAAATTGTTTTGCGTCTCCGTGTGTTCACTGGTTATCCCAATTTTAACTTCACGTTACGATGACTTGTGGGTAATTCCCTTCCTTGGAGAAAGGGTTCATAAAGTGCTCATAACGTCTACCAGAGTTAAAACACTCAACGATTTGACAATGGGAAAGAACTATACCCTCAGCGAGTTAGCGGGGAAGCACCGTGAAGTTTAGGATTTGGCGAAGTTATTTGACCTTGAAGGCGTTATACTTCATCCGTACTATTGTCTGCAGCTCTCCACCAATCGGTGACCTCAGAATTAAATATCCCTCCTCTCAGCAACGGACCGCACTCCCATTAGCCAATAGTCTTTAAGTAGAAGCATGACGCCATTGACGCAAATAGTACAGTTTCTGTAGCCAATCATTTCTAGGGGTCATTGTCCGTCGTCCAATCATAGAGCCGGTAATGGAAACAGGCACCGCCTTAGCGCCGCACACTTCTTCTTCTTTGGTGCTACTGTATTTAACTTCCGGCTTCATCGTCCTCTGTAAATCACAACGTGAGTATCTACCGTTAGCAATTCATTTTACGTAATAAGAGATTTAGTTGAAAATATATTAACTATTGGCGTATTTTTAGCATTTGAAATACCCCTAGGTAATCTTTGTTTCCCTTTACAAATAGCAGCCGTTTGTTTTAAGCCTGTCAGTTGCTGTTTGGTAGCTAGCTAGCTTAGCTAAATTTTTAATACAGGCTTGTAACATTAGCTCACGTTAGTTGAGGCAGGTTTCAAGAAATTCGTGACATCTTCGTAAGAAAGCCTAGTTAAGCCACTCAACGCTATGGTTTATTTCTATTAGCCGGTCTTTCTTAGCTGCTGCTGCTGCTCTGAACTCCCTATGAATGAACATGACATGTGTGAAAGGTTAAAGGGGCATTCAGCCTACTATACACGTGAAGATTATTTACACCCTCCGGTTTGTATCACTCAGCCGCAGCCCGGTGGCACTTTCTTTTTAATCCCCGTTTTTGCTTTGAGGGTAGCTTTAAACATTTAGAGAATATAACCTCCTTTATCTCATTAGGGTGCCTTATGTTATATGAGTTATAAGAAATTACCAGTCAGTGACTTGTAAAATAGCGTTCACGTCAACAACACGGTCGTCTGCGAAGGCTTTAATTAACTGACTTAAATAATACCTGTTAAAATCACAGGTATTATCCCCTTTAATCAGCCTTTCTAGATAATTAAACACTAATGAATGATCATGCTAGTTTGTCAGTGAGCTGTGTTTTTAACGTTGACTCCCAACTCACCCTCTCTCATCCCCTAACGTCTCCCTCCAGAATGGGCAGTGTTTTGGCTGCCAGCTCCCCCAACCCCCCACCACCCACATCCGGTGGGGCCGCCTCCCCCGGGCTGACGGTGCCGCCGGGCTTTGGGATGCCCCCAGTTATACCTTCCAGTGGGGAAGCTTCAGGACAGGAGCAGGAGGATGACAGCCGCTTACCTAACCCCGGTACATTCGACGAGTGCCATCGCAAGTGCAAAGGTGAGGGGCAATAACTGAAGACCGTCACAACAGGTGTTGTTTGGCTTCTTATGCCTTGACTCAATTTAGAAATACACTAAATCATTTATAAGCTGCTGTCCTTTATTATGTGTCTATTCTGCATTTTCTTTTCTTCTCAGAGGTTTTCCCAATGCAGATGGAGGGCGTCAGGCTATTTGTCAACAAGGGCCTCAGCAACCACTTCCAGGTCAGTTGAGTTTGTTGTTACACACTGACACCAACGGTTTCCCTCTAACTGCCAAACAAAATATAGTTCACGCAGTTTTCCTTGGAGATCTTAGTCCTCGATGTGCACTCTCTTTAAGGTGAATCACACTCTGCTGCTGAGCACCACGGGAGATTCCACCTACAGGTTCGGTGCCACGTACGTCGGAACAAAGCAGATGGGTCCGGCAGAGGTGCACATCTCCTCTAAAAGTAGTTATATATATACGTTTAGATATTCTTTACTCATGAACTGTAAAACCAACTCTGGTTGTGGATCAGTTTTTTCCAGTCATGGTTGGAGACATAGACAACAGTGGGAGCCTCAACGCCCAGATCATCCACCAGATCGCCAACGGAGTGCGATCCAAACTCGCCTTCCAGGTAAACTCCTCTTTTGGATCTTTTTTATTTAAGTTATTCCTCTTGTTTTTACTTTGACACTTAATTCTATTGAATATTCCCTGAGTTCTCACCGTGGATGATTGCTAATTCTTCACATATATGGTATTTGGGTCCATAACTAGTTCTGAAATGAGGTGACAACACACGTTTTTCAAGGAGAGATTAACGTTTCTTTTGACACGAGCTGTTAAAGACAATCTAAGTAAAACGTAATTGATCAACTTTGAGCTTTGGGTCTTTTTAGCTTCTTTCAGACGAGTAGAAAAGGAAACATCCCAAATTCAGCAGGACTCGCATCCACCAACAACTTCTTCATTTCTCTGTTGTTAGGGTCTTTCTAGGGTTTGTTCTTATAATTCACGTTATTTATTCAACAATGTATTACTAATACATGGAGGTAATAGTTTTTTGTGACAGTCGACAGTCTTTGTGCAGTAATAAAGAACCTTTTGATAAAAGCCGTTGTCTACCGACATTTATGACACTATTTAATAAGCAAAATAGAGGTCATAACTCCATTGACGGTTTATGCAACATCTTCATATTTTTGGGGAGTGTTTCCGGCTGGTGCCCTTCGTCACATGATCCTGACGAATCACCCGAAACAACCCAACAGATTGTCTTTTGTTCTCCCCGCACGGTTTTGAAGTTGTGACAGGACGCATCATTCTGATCGTGTCGTTGTCGTCCTCAGACTCAGCAGCAAAAGTTTGTGAACTGGCAATGCGACGCTGAGTTTAAGGGAGAAGATTATACTGCAACGGTTACTATTGGAAACCCCGACGTCCTCGTGGGCTCCGGTAGGTCTGCAGTCACCGCTTTGTCCTCCGGGGACTGAACTCTCGCTCGGTCCTGACACCCGGCCGCCTCGCGCTCACTGCTGTCGTCCCTTGTGTCAGGTATTGTTGTAACGCACTACCTCCAGTCCATAACGCCGGCTCTGGCTCTGGGAGGGGAGCTGGTTTACCACAGCAGGCCGGGAGAGGAGGGCACCGTGATGTCTTTAGCGGGCCGATACACAGGTGAGACACCGGCAGAGGCTGTAACGATAAATTGTTGTTGTTTTGTCATTCGGTTCAACCCCTATTGACTTGGCCCCCTTCTGTGCAGGCAGCAACTACATCGCCACGTTGACACTGGGCTCGGCGGGAGCTCACGCGTCGTACTATCACAAAGCCAACGAGCAGGTAACTCGGGCTCCGTTGACACGCACGCAGGTTACTGCTCGGGGTTGATTGTGAGAGCGTGTCGGGTGATTTGTAATTCCCTTAACGTGACTAAACGCTCCCGTCGGTGAGCCATTAGTGAGGCCGTGTTTCATCAAGCTGCTCCCATCAGGTCCTAACTGTCTGCTGCTCTTCCACAGCTGCAGGTCGGTGTGGAGTTGGAGGCGAGCACCCGCATGCAAGACACCAGCGTGTCCTTCGGCTACCAGCTAGATGTACCTAAAGCTAATTTGCTGTTTAAAGGTGCGTCAAATACAGCATTCAACATTACTGTTTTTCAGGGGTGCAAAATTCGCCGTTTTTGTTTCAAAATAGGTAATTTGTGTGATTCATGTAGATCTTCAATAAAAATATTTTTGAGGGGGGGGGTTCGGTCCTCCAAGTAATCTGCGAACGCAAGCTGTCATGAATATTTTTTTCAAGCTTGTTCGTTTGGCCAACTCGTGTCATCATGTCATCTTGGGGTCTATAGCTGCCTAGATGCCGTAATAGACAGGAGTGACGTTCGTACGCTGTAAGAACGTCAGTCTTTCTAACGTAGGCTAACGTGCTAATGTCAGTTGGCTGACAGACGCCTCGCAAATCACATCAACCATTTTTGCTGGTCACAATAACGGTGTTATCGGATAGTACAGTGTCTATTTCTCGGGAACTTTAGAAAAATCTAAGCGAGAAAACAACGAAAAATGTACCTACCATACCTTCACATTAATAAATCCTAAAATAAATAATGGGAAATCAACGGAGAAATCAAAGGCTCTGATATCAATGTAATCTTAGCGAATGAGGGGTGAGAAGCCCCCTCCCTCCCTCTTGCTAATATTTATTCTGTTCATCCAAAGTGAAATCTATTCTTGAGGTTCCAAAGCAATTTGTCTTTGAATGTGAGTAGTCGATCGATGTCCCGTCGTATTTCTTACTTTGTCTGAAGACACTCTAATATCGTGTCCCTCCAGGTTCAGTAGACAGTAACTGGGTCGTTGGTGCAACGTTAGAAAAGAAGCTGCTCCCGCTGCCGCTCTCTCTGGTCCTCTGCACCTTCCTCAACCACCAGAAGAACAAGTTCCAGTGCGGCTTCGGGGTCACCATCGGCTAGAGTGAACGCAGACGAGCAGACTCCGCCATGTACAACGCCGTGTTTGTATGTGTGTGTGTGTGTGTGTGTGTCCCATCACTTCTTCAGTCATCGCCTTACTGCTATCAGAAGGTAGTAAAGCTCTAGGTAAATAAAATTGGAGGCGTTTAATCCTGTAAGAATCGTAGCCTGAATGATTAGAAGTTAAACAATGATTGGTGAGAATTTGTTGACTGTGGACTCCTGGTGCAAACCAGTAGGCAGTGGAAACACATAAAGAGACATTACAGAATTCCGGAACTGCTTGTTTTATTCACTGAGTTTAGTGCCTGACGATCGAGTCTTGAGTTTTATTCTTTTTCTTTTTTTTTACTGTAAATCTGTCTTGGCGTCCAGCGAATGAAATCGTTGTCCTTTTGTTTGTTTAAAAGTGATTTATTGGTTACTAACCAGTTTACCAGTCAACACTGCATGTCACACAATCCATCAATGTTTTGTTGCCTTTTTTATGTTACATATGCATCAGTATATATATGATCTGTATATACCTCTTGGAAACTGATAAATGCCATTTCTTACAAAAAAAACCAACATGCACACTTTGGTCGTTTCTTTCAGTTGTCTCGTTTCTCGTGGGCGTCACGTGACGAGTGCTCAGTCGTTTACGTTTAATAATCATTCATTCAGCTAGAAACACGACTGTTACTAAACATGGTGACAACTTCTTATGGTCCTGTACTTAATGCTCAAATGGAGTTGTGAAATCATTTGCAGGCTATGGAATGCTTATTTTTTATATATAAACATATTTGGATTAACAGGAATAAATTATTTATATATATATATATATATATATATATTTATATATAAAGAAAATATGTGAAAAGCGTTTTAAACTAAAACTGAGTCCTTAAACTAAGACAGAAAAAAATCAATCTTATTTGTTCAGAGACCATTTGTATCATATCAGTAACTTGTGAAATACATTATTGAACATTTCTCTTCAGTGAAAGAATGAGTGCTAATTAAACTACGAGACTGAACTTGTTTGCCTGATTTTTATTTAGTCAAATATACATTTGGTCAAGTAGAAATAAATATTTTCTGAGTGGAGGCAGCGTGTCCCTTTACTGGGTGGTCTTGGTGAAAGACTCCCACAGAGCAGCCAGCTGAGCCTGCAGGTCCTGAGCGCTGACTTCCAGCTTGGCCTTCAGCTCCTCTCCTCTCTGAACCAGGTTCTGCTGGATCTCCTGGGTCTTCTGGTTCAGCTGGACCTCGAAGCTCTGGGTCAGGGGGACCATGCTCTTCTGAAACTCGTCCAGGCTCTGCTCCATCTTCTCCTTGATCTCCTCTGTGTAGGGGACCATCTGGGCCTGCAGCTGGCTCATGCTCTTGTCCAGCTGCGCCCTCAGCTCCTGGCTCCTCTGCAGCACGACGGCCTTCAGGGCCTCGGGGTCCATGGCCTCCACGTAGGGGGTGGCGTCCTTCTTCAGCTCCTCCACCTGCCTCTGGAGGCTGGCCACCAGCTCCTCAGCCTGGGGCCTCAGGGTGGCGCTCACGGCGGTCAGATCCTTCTCCAGGCGGGCCTTCAGCTGCTCGGTCTCCTGGGTGAACCGGGTCATGTACTCCTGGGTCAGAGGAGCCGCCTGATTCCGCAGAGCAACTGTGTACTGATTGACTGTGTCGGCGCTCTGGGAGATCATGGTGCTGAGCAACACAGAGGAGGAGTTGTTAGGATTCCATACAGTCTTAATGATAACAGTGCGTTTACGACGCCACTAAGCTTCCTTATAGCTCTTACTTCACGTCCTGTCCCAGCTGAGACTGTCTGATCTGCGTCAGGGAGTCCTCGGCGGTGAGGGTCGCTTTAGAAACGTAGTCCCAGAATGCATCTTTCACCAAATCCAGGCTGCTCTTGGGCGGCTCCTGCCACAGGATGTTGCCGTGGCAGACTGTGGATGAAAGGCAGCTTTTGTAGAAAGACGGACTACTTGTGGTTCATATTTATTTCATGAAAAAGACATTCACTCACCAGAGAAAAGTGCGAGAACCACAAGTACCTTCATGATTCAATTTGGCTCTGTTGGATAAAGAAAATGATTTAATTGGTTTGAAAGTAATACTTTGACATGTTTATCTATGAGGTATTTACATAATTGTTACCTTACAGAGTGGCAGCTGGTCCCTTATTCACTCGAGTCGAGTCAATGACTTGTGGTGAGCAGACGTCCGTGCCGGCCTTTTGTAGCCGTGTCGAGGGGTAAAGTCCTCCTCTGCTCGCCCCGCTGGACAGATTCCTGTCACGACTGTCATTCCACGTCATAGTGTGTGACATCGCCTTGTCGTTTTGTGATACATACATACATATATTCAAGCTAATGCATTGGATTTGAATATTAAACACATGTATGTGTATGTATGTTCTTTTTGTGACGACCTGATGAGATTATTCACCAGCTTTGTGCTCTGCTTTTGGTCTCATCGACTCATCGCGTGGGAAATATCTGCCTCTCTGCTGCTAAATGCTCCACTTAGTTCATCCAGGTGTTCGCACAACAAAGTATAAAACTTAAACAATCGATCATGACGTTCGCTCAGACACTTCTAAGGAAATCAGAAAACCATATTCCTTTGTCCCCAAAAGCCATTTGGTTATGTACTTTTGCCATTTGATGTATTCCCTTGGCTAATGTAGGCATCTTATGAAGAAAACAGTATTGACTGGGGCGTCTTCAGCTATGTCCACCGCACCTTATAATTGGCTTCACCATTACTTTGTGCGTCACAGTCACAGTTGGATGTGTATCAGTAATTCCCCCCCGGGGGCAAAGAAGTATGCTCCTCTGCGTTTGTCAGCAGGGAAAATGAGACTTAACATTGTTAAGAATAATCTGCTAGTCAGATTACACAACAGGGTCAAAGTCCTGCTCTCATTTCACTGACAACAGTAGCCTTTGTAACGAAGCTAAGAGCTTCATGTGTGTATGTTTACTCTGCGATGGAGTAATCAACATGAACAATACAGTAATGAGGAATGAGCCTTATTATCTTCTCTGTCGACATTTCTTACCCCCGTGTCACAGAGATGTTACATAACGAGTGACCCTAATTTGTGCCCCATGTTACAATCAAAATGTGATGTAATGTGACAATTACAATATTATATTGTATTGATTATTAGCTATATTCTCTGTGTATGTATATGTATATATATATATATACATATATAGCTCATACATATATAGCTCTGGGCCTATCAAGATAACTTCTGTTTTTTTAGTTTAGAGTTTAGCATCAGGAAGTTGCCGGTCATCCAAGTTTTGATGTCTCCAAGACATTCTTGAAGTCTAATAAGCTGGTCCGTCTCTTCTGGCTTGATCGACAGATACAGTTGAGTATCGTCTGCATAACAATGGAAGATTATGCTGTGTTTCCTGATAAGATTGGTGGTCTTTGAGGATTCACCGTTTACAAGCACAAACTGGGATCGATCCGATAGGTAGGATTTAAACCAGCTGAGTGCAGTTCCTTTGATATCAATCAAATGTTCTAGTCTCTGCAACAGGATACAATGGTCTATGGTATCAAATGCGGCACTGAGGTCCAGCAAGACAAGAAAAGAGATGAGTCCTTGGTCCGATGCAAGTAGAAGATCATTCGTAATTTTCACCAGTGCTGTTTCTGTACTATGATGCGCTCGAAATCCTGACTGGAAATCCTCGAATAAAGCATCGTTTGGTAAAAAGTCACATAATTAATTTGCGATGGATTTCTCAAGGATCTTTGAGAAGAGAAAGGCCTGTAGTCAGCCAACACCTATGGAGCAAGAGTAGGTTTCTTAAGAAGAGGAATCCGGCTGACTTTGATGATCCTCCGACCTTGTTACACCACATTTTTTTACTTTTCATCTTGCACTACCATCCGAACAACCATCCGAACAACCTTTAATGTGACTGGTACATATTTTAGTTAAAATTTTACATTCATCAATAGTTGTTTTCTTGAAGAATAGACACACAAGGTGTTACTTAAAAACATTACACCAATTACTGGGTATGACTCATGTGTGCGTGTTTCTGAGCGATGTGCAATGACATGTAGGCTACACAAGGTTTCGTCAGACAGTGGTGACATCGTAGTCCACTGTTACCACAGTTACTGTGATGTGGAAGCAGCAGTGACAGCGAGGCACTTAGCGGTGAACTTTGCTCCTGCGTTTCCTCTGCAAGACTCTGCTGCCTATATATACTCAGCCATGAGACACAGACACACACACACACTGAACGCTCACTGACTGACAAGCATCCGCACAGGTATTTATCTAAAATAACCACAAAGAGCAGTCGCAGTCATGAAGGTCATCGTGGTACTCGCCCTCGCTGTTTTCACTGGTGAGAGACCATTTTTCAGTTTTTGTGAAAATCAACAACATTTAAGTGGGAGACGAAGTATTCCGTCTTCCACGTGGCAATGAATGCATTTGACTTTGTTCTCTCAGCAGGTTGCAATGCCAACATCATGTGGCAAAACCAGCCCAAGAGCCACGTGGACCAGTTGAAAGATGCTTTTGAGGACTATGTCGACAAGGCTACCGCCGGGCACCCTCTTAGTCAGATCAGAGAGCTGGGAGCAAAAGTGCAGTAGGTGTCTCAAAGGCAGATGATATTTTTCAGGGAAATTAATGCAGAATAAACATTCATGGTATCAATAAGTTACAGTTAGTCAGCTTGAAGCGGGTGATAAATCCACAGAGAAGAGAGTTTCCGGTGCCTGATCTCTCATTGTGTCTCTGCAGCACCCTCATCACTGAGAGCGCAGACGCCATCAACAAGCTCACCAACCCTCTCTGGACTCAGGTGGCTCCTCTGACCCAGGAGCTCATGTCTAAGTTTACCCAGGAGGCCGAGCAGCTGAAGACCCGTCTAGAGAAGGACCTGACCTCCATGGGACACAGCCTGCGACCCCACGCCGAGAACATGGACGCCGAGGCCCTGAAGGCCGTCGTGCTGCAGAGGAGCCAGGAGCTGAGGGCGCAGCTGGACAAGAGCATGAGCCAGCTGCAGGCCCAGATGGTCCCCTACGCCGAGGAGATCAAGGAGAAGATGGAGCAGAGCCTGGACGAGTTTCAGAAGAGCATGGTCCCCCTGACCCAGAGCTTCGAGATCCAGCTGAACCAGAAGACCCAGGAGATCCAGCAGAACCTGGCTCAGAGAGGAGAGGAGCTGAGGGCCAAGCTGGAAATTGACGGCCAGAACCTGAAGAGGCAGCTGGCTGCTCTGTGGGAGTCTTAACAAGATGTCCCAGTAAATGGACTAGTATCTCTTCTGAGTTTATGGGACAAATACAAAAGTGCAATACCTCATTTTTTTTCTTTATGGATGAAAGATGCTCTTCAAGGATCGAATATTTTCTCTGTCTGTGTTGCTGTTTACTATAAGATTTCACCTGTAACAATAAATTGCTAAAATGTATTTTCTTTGTGTTCATCAGTTCAAAAAAGGGCTATAAATCAAGAATGGAACCTCCTGTTTCACCACGTTTCCAACAAATATATTACCATCTAAATTAAAAGTAACTTTTTGTACACTTACTTAATACTCTGTCTCTGCTTTGAGTGGTGTGACCAGGAGCTATTTTTAGCTAATATCTTCAAACCTCAAGTAGATTTTCTTGTGTAACTGTAACATCAATGAGTCAGATGGTCCCCTTTGCCATCATGCTCCACTTGTGCAATTGATACATTTTTGCCACTCCAAGTAACTTGGATAAAAATAAATAAAATGCAATGTTTTGATAATATATCATAATCATTTGCCCACTAAAACCCACAGATGATAACGGCAGTACAGTATTACCAAAGTATATATAAATAAAGACAACAATGCTCCACATTCGCAAGGACGTTGAGGATTGTTTTGTCCCCCAAATATTTAACCATTCATCATTTGTGATTTTCAAATTCCTGTTCCCATTTTCCATCAGGTGTTGATATAAGGTCGATATGATTTTGTATTTCTTTGAGTTGTAGACTCCCAATATGGTTGTAATAATTCCTTTGTTACCCTGTTTAATATTGTGCTTTATTTTGCTGTTAAAAAATCCCTTAATTGTAGATATCTGAAGTGGTCCTGGTTATTTAGCGTGTATTTGTCTTTCAGCTCCTGGAAGCTTACCATACTTCCATCTTTGATCACTGTGCACATTGCTGTTATTCCATATGAGATCCATTGTTTAAACCTCTGATCAAGAATACCTGGAATAAGTTGTGTATCGTAGGCTATCCATCGTGGGGGCCCGAGCTCCTCCTCTAATCGTTTTTTCCTTATTACTTTAAACCACAGCTTTGTAAATCGGGGGACAACGTCCATCTGTTCATAGATGTTTTGCCGTACTTCTGTCTCCAACAAGGCTTTGTATTTCCCTTCCTTCTAGATTTTTCCACTTTGCTTGGTAATCGTTGGTACACCAGTATATTATTGGTCTAATTTGAGCTGACAGGTTTGTTGCCCTGAGGTTTGGTAGTGACATCCCCCCTTCATTTTTCCATCTGTAATGTTTCATATTTAATTCTTGGCTTTTGGCCATTCCATATAAACCTTAAAATCATTTGATCCCAAGCTCTGAATTGCTTCTCAGAGATCTCGATTGGAAGTAATTGGAAGAAGAATAGGGGTTTTGGAAATATGCTCATTTTTAAACTATCTATCCGTAGGCTGAGATCTAACGGGAGGACAGCCCACCTCTCCATGTCACTCCTAATGTCTTCATCCACTTACAGTACAGTTGGCTTTGTGTAGATCATCAATACTTTTTGTTATAGTTACTCCGAGGTATGTCATACTTTTAGAACTCCATTTTAAATTAAGTGTTTGTTGTATATTTTCCGAAGGTTTATAATTTAGAGTTAAGAGGGTTCTGTATCCAGAATAAGAACAGAACATCTCAAGTTGATCGATTAATACAGGCGGGCGTCTGTCGGGGGCCTCCAGGTAACAGATCAAGTCATCTGCAAAAAGCCCAATAATATGTTCATCCTTTCCAATCTTTATCCCATCAAGGTCTGTATTCTGCCCAACTGCTTGTGCAAGGGGTTCTATAAAGATAGCAAATAGAGTTGGTGAGAGACAACATCCCTGCCTGGTGGACGGCTCTGGTGCTGTCAGGCAGAGTGACGTTTATTATCCCTGCAGTTGGGTTATGGTAGAGTGTTTTGACACATTGAATATCTATTTCACTTAGTCCACATTTCTCCAATACCTGGAATAGAAAATTCCAGTTTACCCTGTCGAATGCCTTTTCTGCATCAAGGCTTATTAAGGCTGCAGTAATGTTTTTACTATTAATGTGTTCAATTTTGTTCTCCGTAATCCGTAATCCAACCTTTTATTGCTTTTGAACTACTAAAATAAAGCCGTACCTGTGATTTCTTGTCACTGGTTGGATTTTCTTCTAAATAGGTCAAAATGATTTGAAAGGCTCTGAAGAAAGAGGATTTTGTGTGAGGACATATTCCTTTATTTTATTTACCACCCCAGGTTCAGATCCTTGGTCAACAACACAAAAACAACATCTACTTTGTACACATTAACAGAGCACTCATAGTGCACACAAATCTTCTAATGGTTAATAATCTCTGTTTAGGACACGAGAACATTTCCACACGTACACACAATAAAGTATTTCATTAATTACCCCAATCCCTGCTGAAGGTAGATTATTGAGAGGGTATAAAAGTTGGATAAATGCTGGCGGTGGTTGTTAAAGCACCCAATAACGTGAACTTTGGCCTTTCTCTTGTTGTCAAAATAATTGTGCTTCTGATGGTGCGCAGTTCACATTTCTGTTGCTGTGACTAAATTATTTTAATTACAGCATTTAATTAAATGTTTGCACAAACTTCCCTGCATTTCATTTAAGAGTGAAACTGTGGAATCAAACTGTCCCCCTGATGACCCCATGGACCCATGGACCCCATGAAGTCTCCTAGTTTTTGACGTGTGCTTGAGTGTGTACTTTCAGTGTGTGACGTGGAGCTAAGATCACACACAGACACACACGCACACACTGCAATAAAAGATAACAGCACCGCACTTCATGATGAGAACTTCGGACGCAGGTCATCGATCCTCCCGACCGGATTGCATTAAAGCCCCGTGAACTGTATAAATACTGAGTGACAAGCGTCGTCCGTTTCACAATCGTCATTGATTTGGATCACTGAGGTAAGTCGCACAGCTGGTCGGTCTCAAAGATTTTGATTTGAATAAAAAGTTATAGCGATTCATTGCACCTCTTTGTTTTTTAAGGAGGTGATGTTCAATGGGTAAACATTCTAGCGTTCTGTAAAGAACTACAGAATTTCATTTAATGTTTAAAATATAATTTGACCTGTTATATTATATATCACAGTTGTCATCATGAGGGTCTTGGCTGTAATCCTTGGGCTGGCTGTCCTATCAGGTGAGTCCAAAATGTCTTCTCAGTGACACTTTTTCACAAAATCCTTCAATCAAATGACACTGCAAGTGTTTCACTCTGCAGACCGACGCATCGGGTCTCCCATCTTTTTTCCCCATTTCAAATATTCGTCTGAACGGAATCTCTGACATTGCCCGTCTCTGTCCAAAAGGCTGCCATGCCAGAAGCGTGCCCGGGGAGGGTTGGAAGAAACCCTGGGAGGAAGCGGTCGACAGGTTCAACGATTACTTCACGGACCTGAACTCGCAGGCCGAGGAAGTGGTGGAGACCATCAGGAGCTCGCAGATCAGCCGAGAACTGGAGTGAGTGACAGAAAGCTGTCAGAGTGATGCATCAGGTTCTTTGCACCTTTAACCAATGTGTGAACGTTTTATCCTGCGTGCTACGGCACCCACGTCGTCTTTGACGGACTGCTGACGTTGTTAGTGTTTTAATACACACCACTTTCTCACAGAAACATTTCAAATTGATTCCACAAGAGTATCGCTGCAGTCCCCAACCAGAGCTTAACTAGCATTTTCTCTGTTGATTTCGTATTTTTTAGTTTGTGGTAATACTGTGAAAAGGACAAAGCATTGTGTATCTGACTTTTTGCCCACTGGTCTGAGAGACGAGTAGGTTGGAAAGCATCAGCACACTCTTGCTTGGTTTCACAACACACATTGCTGAGTCCAAGGAGGTTGACAATCAGCGCGTGAGTGTGTGGTGACACGTGTATCGTGCACTCTGATCTCAAGTCCGCATCTACGACTTCTCATATGGACCGTTATCTGTTATCAGTCCAAGCCACTATTCAATCTCTCCTCTTCTGTAAAAATCCTCAGATTTCTGAACACGAGTGGGCTCAAAACAAACAGAGCTTCTGCTTTATTTCTTATTTCGCCTTTGTTTGTTCTTAAACCCCTTTGGTTCCCTCCGCCACCAGCACCCTGATCCAGGACAGCATGTCCGAGCTGGCCATGTACAAGGACGACCTGCAGACCAAGCTGGCGCCCTTCACTCAGGACTCTGCAGAGAACCTGGGCAGGGACCTGCAGAAGCTGACCAACAAGCTGGGCGATCACATGAGCGAGGCCCGCGAGCAGATGGCCAAGTACAGCCAGGAGCTGCAGACCATGATGGAGCAGAACGCCGAGGACGTGCGGGTCAGGGTGTCGGCCTACACCCGCAAGATGAAGAAGCGCCTCAGCAAGGACACGCAGGACATCAAGAGGTGAGTGGGAGGAGCCTGCTGGAGGCTGATGGGGAACTCCGTCCACAGAGCATCTCCGACTTTTACCAGTCAAAACTTTTCTAATACTTCATCCTAATCTATGTTTTAGTTCTAAATTACATTCTATGGAATAAAGCTTTTGTGTTTGAGTCTCTTTCTTCTGTTTCTGTCGCAGACGGGTTTCAGATTTCCTTGAGGAGGTCCAATCCAGGGGCTCGAGCAACATGGAGGACGTGAGGTCGCGCTTGGACCCGTACTTTGTTCAGGTGCGTGACAACGCTCAGGCCAAGATCACCGCCCTGAACAATCTACTGAAGTCGCAGGCGGAGAACGTGAAGGACAAGATTCAGACCGCGGCCCAGGACGTCAAGGACCGGTTCGAGAAGACTGCCGAAGACATGCGATCCACCCTGGAGGACAAGATGGAGGAACTGAAGAGCTGGTTTTCAGCCCAGACTCAATAATCAGCAATAGCATGTTGCACTGTAATACGTCTGTTTAATCGTCACCTGTTTCATCACTTAACATACTCTGTATGTGTCCGAAGACCCTTCAATAAAAACATACAAAAATAGCTCACAATCGTTTGCACATTATATCAAAACAAAAACATATTTGGAGAATTTTCAGTTGTCTTACATTCGGCACTGCAATTGTTCTGTTTATTACTAGCATTATAACTAGCATTATTTATGATAATTAGGGCAATTTCACTCCAAAAAATACCCGTGCACATGCTCACACAGTGAGCGTACATTTAGATCTGTTTGGAATCTGCTCCAAATCCTTTGCTGTGTGAGATCTGAGAGCCTTTTTGTTGCGTCCACGCGGCTCTCAACATGGTGACAACAATGCTTGTAGCTAACAGTGCTAACGGTGCTAACGGTGCAATACACTGACAGACCCCACAGGGTTTGGAAAACAACTCACGCTAAGAGGGAGGACAACTGTATTCTCAGCTAGATAAAAGTCCATTATGTATTATATAAAAACGATAGCTTTTACCCACAGTAGCAGCCAATGCTGTTACCGTCCCGCCTATGGACGTACGTTAATATGCATTATGTATTTGTTGTGTCGGCTGGTTTCTTGTTGATCCGTCTGTGTTCTTATACACAGTCTACGGTCAAATTCTACTATTTCCTGAGACTGTCACATTGAGGTTGAAACAGTGCCAGAATACACTACTCAAGTAAAGACATGCAGTGATAGTTAACACTAAAAGTAGCCCAACGGCACAAAAAAACTGCTCAGGGACATTATTATTAGTACTTTTGGATCATTCCAAGCAGTTCATATTTTTTTCAATCGCGAAGGTTAAGGACAAGTCTCTTGAAACATACTTTTAATAGTGTCGATTTTATTGATATAATAAAATTGTCAACAGCTGAAAATAAACTCTTTAAATCTCTAAAACACAGTAGCATGGTTTATGAAATGTGAGCAGCAGCTTTGGCCAAACACGTGAAGCCACTGCAGCAGAAAGGTGTTCAATGAGTGTTGAGTAAGTAGCACGATCTACTCAACCGTGTAAAAGAGTAATATTAATAACTTGAACCAGGATTGTATCGACCTTCAGGGAACCTCCTGCTCCACACACACACACGCACACGCGCACGCGCACACACACACACGCACACGCACACACACACGCACGCACACACGCACGCACACAGAGTGACACTTCAGACAGTGTGCAGTCGCAGAACGAGTGGCTCGTGAAATAAAAAAGGAAAAACACCAATCCTCAGAAGTTGATTTAATTCAGACTTAAAATATAAACAACAAAGTGTTAAAGTTTTAACAATTGTTAAGAATATTGCTTATAAGTTACCTTCATAACCCACGTCCTCATACGGCCGGCAAACCTAATAAAAATATTAATAAGAGTGCACCGGAAATGTGTTTTTCTGTGCAAGTAAACCTTTTTAGTTTGTGCGGTAATGTAGGCAAAGCTTTTCCGCAAAACACTTTAGCGGCACTTTAAATTCAAGGCACAGCAGCTCGAGTACTGACATACGGCACATGAGTACAGTACATCAGTTGAGAAACGACTACAGGGCTGGTGACGGGGACAAAATCCTCAACGACTCTTTTGTCACAATCTTGGATCCCCACAGAGCTGGTAAAGACATTTCTAGGCGTCTCTCTCGATTGTAGCGGATGCCGGAAAAGATGACGTGCAGTGGAGGTTTCAAGTGCAGTGTCCCTAAGCGTCCTCTACATCCTCCTTTTCGTCCCCCTAATTCTCGCTGACTTGTTTGCCCTTTCTCAAATCCACCGTACCCCTCCCTCATCACGTCGATAAAGCTCAGCCTGACTGACTGCCGCTCGGAGGCGTCTCCCCCGGCTTTGGCCGCTTGCGAAGGTTTCCCTGCTGAAAAATGGTCCTCATTTGCTCCACGCAGATATCGGCGGCGACCTCCGTCTCCTTGGCGAGCTGGTAGAGGCTGAGGAAGCCGTGCGGCAGGTCCTCCACCACCGTCAGGCTCACGGGCTGGCCCATGTCGCGCAGCTTCTTGGCAAACATCACCGAGTCGTCCAGCAGGGCGTCCAGAGCGGAGGCCTGCGGAGGAAACGCGGCGAGGAGTCAGGGAACGAGGCGCCTATTGCAGTTCTACGGATTCAACAAATGAAGCCGTGTGTTTTTGCATGAAACTACACACCAGAACACCGATACACTTAACCGGACTTATCTTAAATTGTCCTTCTGGGTGATGTGAACACTTACCACTATGTGAACAGGCGGCAGGCCTCGCAGCAGGCTGGCTGGAGCCAGCAGGGGCGACACAAACGGGTTCCTGATGATGGGGCAGGACGTCGGGCGGACAAAGGCCAGGCACTCGGAGCGCATGGGCTCAAAGCCCTCTGGGTAATCCACCTGAGCGCCGCACTGTGCGGCGGGGTTGCGAGCCGCGCCGCCTGTGGGCCCCCTCTGCGCCGAGGAAAGGGAGCGCGTCCCCCCCGTCGTCCGCATGGGGTCCAGAAAGGACTGGATCCAGTTGGAGGCTCCCTGGGTGAGATCGCTGAGCAGTGCGGCGGTGTCTCGGCCCAGAGCGCTCAGGCTGCCGCTGCTCGCCGCCGTCTGCACCGTCTGGGAGTGAGCACCTGAGAAAGGAACGCGCGAGCGCTTAGCGAGGCTGACGTCCGTCTGACCTCATACATTACGAAATCCAACACATTTAGGAATATACTCCTTTTTTTTTTTGAATAACACTATCCAGATTTCTTTTTCTACAATGGGAAATAAAGCTTTCGCTCAATAATACACAATGACAACAAGATATCCTCGACACAATATGACAAGATCTGCTACAATGTTACGCTTCCCAAAGACGGTTATGTGAGTCTCCCTGTGCAGGTCACATGATCACTGTGCCCTTGGATTTTGACATTGATTTGCTTTCATAGTTGAGTCACACAGCATTTTATGTAAAACTTTTCCGACAAGCTAACCGGAAAATTATCTTATGTTAGACGAGGCGGGAAAAAATGCTGTGGGCACACGCACACGCGCACACACACACACATACCTGCATAGGCATTGATGCACTTAGTGAGGACACCGAGAGGTAACAGCGGATCGATGAGAGTGAGCAGGCGGGAGGGCGAGGCATCTGTGGTGAGCAAGGTGGCGGGGTAGGCGGCCATGATGCCGTCGGGGACTCGGACTCCGCTGCAGATGGCCTTCATGGACACGGTGATGCAGAGGTTTCCCCCGGCGCTGTCGCCCGCCAGGCAAACGCGCTCCGCCGTGGAGCCTGAGACACACGGACGGGACGGTTAGCGCACGATCAACGGGAATGTTAACACGGTCGGTAACAGAACAGAACATGTTCAATACTAACATTACATGCTGGAATGGTTTTCGTTCCTTTTATCATCAGAGCATATTGAAAGCGTTTGGATGTAAGACAGACACAATAACCAG
This sequence comes from Gasterosteus aculeatus, assembly GCF_964276395.1. Lineage (NCBI taxonomy): Eukaryota > Metazoa > Chordata > Actinopteri > Perciformes > Gasterosteidae > Gasterosteus > Gasterosteus aculeatus. The sequence continues at coordinate 4,331,525 of NC_135697.1, forward strand.
AAACAATGAGGCACATTCTACTGTAGAGATAATAAGTCACATGCCATAATTAGGACACAAAATGTCCCTCCTACTGGGGGACAAACGGTAAACCACGTATGAAATGTCCATTTGCAATATACATCTGCAAAGGGCACATCTGGAAAGGTGCACACATTGTCTATTTCTTTCTGTGGAAATACAGCCGTCCCTAGAACGGCACGCCCATATCTGGCCAGAAGTATGTGCACGTGTCAGTAAATCCCCTAATATGATCAGTTCATCATAACAAAAGACTTCTCCCTGCTGGTTGGCTACGGCCCGTGTGGTCTGAGAGTGCGGCGGCGTGCACACACCCAGCAGGTGGCAGTTGTTCAGAGCCCAGCAGTAGGCGTAGAAGCATTCCTCCAGAGCTCTGGGAAATGGTGCTTCAGGGGACAGCGAGTAGTCCACGGAGAGGATGGGCACGCCCAGCGCCTTAGACCAACTCCGCAGATAATTCTGAGTCGTGAGGAGGGTGAATGACAATCGTGCTTGTGTTTATAAAAGGATTAGGAATACGAGCAGTAGTATTAATCCTGCAAAAATCCAGCGTTTGCGGTGCCGAACCTCGTGGGATCTGGACGTCTGGGCCACGAAGCCGCCTCCGTGGAAGTGGATGAGCAGCCAGGGGGAGCGAGGTTGCTTCTGGACCCAGGGGAGGTGGGACGCGGAGATGGTCGGGGGGTCGCCCCGTGAATAAGCAAGCAGCTCTTCGCTCTCCTAAAAAAGGGGACAAGTCACAGGGTAACTACCGAAAAAAGATTTGAGAGGAAAATCCCTTTGTCAAGATCATGCCAGGTTATTTGCAGATTTCCTCACATAACAAGAGACAGGAATGTGTCCCAAGCAATTCTTCATAGGAATATTTGTCTCGGTAAATCTAAAGGCTGGTCCAGAGTTGTATTCCTCACCACATCCCTTTGCTGCACATGTGGAGCCTCACCTGTCCTTCTCGCAGCTCACAGGAGATCAGACGCATGTGCACTGGGCCGGGGCCCCAGTGGGCTATCGGAGGGGACACGGTGGCTGTTAGGCTGGGGTCCGAGGCCAGCGGGAGTTGGAGAGGGACAGGAGGCACGCTCAGGGTGAAGTTCACCTGCACCGGGTAGGAGGCTATCCTGCTGAAGCCCTGCAGGGAGAAAGACACGCCGTTAAAACAGTAAAAAGGGCCGCGGCGGAGTCCAGTTGGCAGAAGGATAATTGACCCTGCCTACTGCTAAAACGCCGGACTCTGTGAGGTTCCAGAAGGACTTCCAGAACTGCATGTCCAGGTTCTGGGTGATGCGTTCAAACTCGGCGCCCCGCAGCTCCGGATCGATGACGTACTTTCCCGACGTGAGGAGGGAGAGGGCCGCCAAGCCTGAAGGACGAGGGAAAAGCCTTGTGAAAAAGCTCCTTCGGTACCATGACATTGTGCACAAAACCAAGACTTACTCAAACCCGACTGCTGTTTGCTGTACGTCTCCCCATATGTTACCATGCTTATGACAACAGTCTGGAGGAATGGACGTAGAGCCGGCGAGAACTGCGACAAGAAACGAAGGGCGGATACAACGTGGATCTCTCTACCTAAAAGCGAAACAGCTTTTCCATCCCTTCAAAACGGCTGTTTGGGATCTGATTTATTCGGCCACCCCCGACGAGAAGTACTCGAGGAGCGGTCAGAGTGATCGACAGACTTACAAAGCTATTCAAATAATTCTCTTGTGAGAAAGCCAACGTTAGGGTGCTAATAATTGGACAAAAATGGCCGACCTGAAAGCCCAGGCAGCGGCCGTAGAAGCAGGCCTTGTGCATGGAGCTGTACTCCCGGACGAACTGGCGGCTCAGGTCCCCGTCCTGCAGGGAGTACAGCTGGCCGTAGCCGTTGTCGTGGACCAGCTGCTCGGCCAGGTGCAGCAACGCGCGCAGCTGGCACAGCGCGCTGCAGTACGCCTCCATCTCAGACGCGTTGTGCTCCGCCCGGAAGAAGGCACTGTTGTAGTTGGAGGCGATGTAACGTCCCTTGTGGATGATGTGCAAAAGGCAAGACAGCAGGACCTGAAGGAGGGAGAAAAAAAAGCAACGGGACTATTGCGGAGAAGGTAGAGGAAACGGGTGGATGTTTAATATTTTCGGTACTATGAACAATTAAAAAAAGTTTGCGAACTTTGAGAAAACTGTCGACCACACAACGAAAAGACATGTTACATGTGACACCTTTCTGCTGTAAACAAGTCAGCGGTGGGCGGAGCAATGCACGCAGTCATCGGTTTCAGCCATACCTTGGCCAGGGTGCGGTAGCCATTCCCGGGCGTCTGTGCATCGAAGTCGTAATGGTGGAAGATGGCGCTGAAGCTGGCGATCACGGGCTCCAGGGCTCGGCCGTGCTCCTGAATGTCTCTCATGCACGTGACCAGACGCGTGGCAACGGCGCCGTACGGCAAGTCGGAGGGCCCGCACAAGATGGAAACGTTGTCCTCACATACTATCTCCAAGGCTGCAAACACGGCCTTGTAATCCATATCTGAGGCTTGGGAGGGGAAGAGACAAGAGCACCCTTATTTGACCTCCTCTCTATCGACGTCTGCAGCTCTCGACTCATGTGATGCCTGGAAGGTGAAGGGACCATCACATCAAAGGGTATTCGCAATGACCTCATCTGCCGTGTTGTAGTCGTGTTATCTGCTGGGTCAGGGGTTGAAGTTGCACTAGAGTCTGGAGAGTTCAAACTAAGAAAGTCAGGATTAGCCGGAGAGGATTTTATACACAACAAAAGTCCACGTGGAGCTTTATTTTAATAATGACGCGGACGAGACAAAATCAGCAGGTGTCTTGCTAAATCGTGCAGATCTGTTGTCAGATTGATTGCAAATATTGAAAACGGTCTCCTCTCTTTTCTAGTCAACTGATGGGTGCATGACCAATACACGAGAATACAAGAGCTTTCCTCATGGCAGGTATGATTAAGTATGACGCACCACATCCATCGATCTTACCTTTTAAAATCAACTTTTTCCTCAAAAACAACCAGATTCCAACTATTGGCTCTAAAGAATATCATAACCAGGCGTACAAGACAAATACTTCTTTCTATCTAACAATAACGTCATATGACCTCAGAAAACCACGAATTGCGAAAGGGGAACGAATGAGATATGAATGCGCACGTGTCTCGTGCATTCAAATGCATTCATGGTGGATGTTACCCCGTTAAAGAATAGCATACTCTATATTATACATTCTACATAATTAGATTACAGTAGATTACAAACTAAACATATTTTTGAACGCCTGGAATAAAAACAAATAATCACGCATTTAGAGTCAACTTCATTTTCACTTATTCGGTTGATGAGTTTTCGGTTTCTGTTTCCCGGGACTCGGTCGTTGAGCCCCTTTGTTGCCCGGCTGGACGAGGCGGTTCCAGTGAACGGCGTGGAAGCCCCCGGTGTCCCGGAGCGGCCTCTTTCAGCCACGAACAGCTGATCGGTGACGTAAACGGTCAACAGTCAACACCGATCGGCTCCCCGTGACGTTAAAACGCATCTTCGGGGTTTGCTGCACCTCTAATATCTTCCTCCGCAGTCACATCTCCTCCATTCCTTCACGCACACGTTATTCACATTACCGTGGTCACCGGTCCGGGAACCGACCGCCGGCCGGACGGTGACGGCTTCTCACGCGACTCCAAGTTGGGGGGGCAAACTGTCGACCACCCGCTCGCTCCACTAACAAACACCCGTTTTAACATTCAACGACGTCGTTTCGCCTTCGCCTCAAACAGCCTCCGTCCCGCCGAAACACGACACGGTTCTTAAGTTAAACAGACTTCTCTCACCGACCGTGGAGTCATCCGAGCCGCCGCCTCCCCCTTGATGTTCCGGTGTGCGCGCGCGCGCGAGGGGTAACGTCACGTGACCGGAACGCAAGGCACCCGCGACGCGCGTGCACGGGCGAGCGGACTGAAAAGGCCTACAGGTGAGCTAAGCGAGCACACGCGTCACGTGACTAACGCGAACGCCTGTTGGCGGTGCTCAGGTGGCGTCCAGGTGTTAATATCGAACACTGGACAGTTTGATATATTATATCATTTCATATTTGAACATTACAGTACACTTGTGCACATGCGTTTTTTTATTTATGTTTATTTGTTTTTATGTTTATTGTATGTGTAACATAGGTTTCTGATTCTGATACAGATTTGAGGTACTTGTACTTTACTCGAGCTGTTTCTTTTAATTTGCATTATAATGTTTCTCCCCTAAAGTGGAGGGAAATACTGTACTTTTTGTTTCAATAACGTTTATTTTATTTATTTGATAGCTTCATCATGGTTTAAGTTACGTTATTGCAGTCAAAGAACAAGTATAGTTTATGAAATAGGGTTGTATTCACCGAACCAAATTTAATCAGTGACATGTAAAAAATATTTATGTCATGTTTACCTAATTTAATATATTCATAATAGTATAAAGGCTGTAAATCAAACAAATGAATACCCCATTCAGCTGAGAAAATCGAAAATTAGTAACAATAGGGATGTTATAAGCTAGTGTAATGGCATTTTCTTATTTTCTAAGTCACAAAAAAGTACAACACCAAGTTATGATGCAATTGGTCAAAACTTTCTTTGCACAATATGTCATTTTAATGTCTTGCTAAGCCACTGGTTTAATGTAGCTTTTCCACTGACAAAGTGCGATGGTGCTGATCTATTTAACAGTGTATTAACGAATAACTGCGTGCTCAGCAGAACCCTAAAACTATAGCAGCTAAATGTAATTCAACCATCCTATATTTAATTATTTACAGCAAGGTTTTGTACGTACGGTTAAGGTACACTTGCTCCCCCTCCCTGATGTACAAACACAGAATACAACACACAGCTACGAGTAGAAGATGTGCAGCAGCAGCACTCTACAGTTTGTGATTGTGGGGGACTCTCGTGGCCGTCCGATCATCTGCATCTGGGCATGAGCCAGGTTTACTCTGTAGAGATCCGCACTGGGACAGTTCTCAAGTACCTTAAATATGCTTCGTGTTAGACCATGTTGTGAGCACTTTCATGCAGGAACTATTTCTTTTCAACTACTCGCAACAAGTTTTCTTGAGTAACCTGGTCATGATTTATGGAAAGGTACAATAATGTTGAATGCTCTTTGGAGCATTGAGCGCCACAAACCAAGTGCCACGTGGTCACATTGTATTTGAGAGATTAAAGAAATCTCTATGGTAATTTTTTCCAAAACCTTCTAGTTTGAAAACAGGTAAGAGGAAAAATATGTGTTTTTTCATTTTTTCTGCAATGTTCCTTCAACCACAAGACCAAACAAGTATGTGGATATCTTCTTTGAATTGAGCTGTGTCGTAATTTTGACTGTGACTAATTCTTTAAAGGAAACATTTGAACAATCCCAAAGTTTGTTGTTAATTCAATCATTTTTTCAACAAAAAAATACGGAATTGCTACTCTAGAACTGTAATAGATCACGTTGTATCCATTTACCAAACGGTATCACCCTGTTGCAGGGGACTCATGTCAAGTATCACCGGTTGTCCCGTTACAATAAACTGTGCGCACTGCGTCCAGTTATTGGGCACATGTGGAAGGTCACCTCGGGATCTTCTGTTGGTTCAACATTTCTGTCACTCCCCGGACCTGTAAACGCGAATGCGTGCCTCCGTCGACTGATGTAAATGCAGGTTTCACCTCCCACATTTAACACCCTCTCCGCTGCAATCTGACACCATAAACAGAGTGCGAGGAGACGCACATGCAGGGACTTTTTATTAACAGCTTCATGCAGTAGTGGGAAAAATACAGTTGTGTTTCAAGTTCAGACAGCAGGGTGATATGTGTGGAAAAAATAGAAATGACGAGAAATCCCCGTCATTTGTGCTTGTTGTAGATAGACCAGAATTTCTCCTGATCTCGAGGTCCGGTCTTTAAAATGTGGTTGGACAATAAAAAGCTCATGTGAAACGTTTGCAAGTCATTTTCTGTGACAAAAATAAGTTGAGTCACGCTGAGCAATCATGGATAGACACAAGCCAGTCCAATTATTGACTACGTGATGATTGATTGATTATTACACTAGAAATGTATTTAATTAATACGCGTATAAATGATAACAACTGTGAGAATGAGGATGCATTTTTTCTTTGTGACGTGCTGATGATTCCTCCTCTCTGGGACTCAATTTTCTTGGCTGTAAATTTACCGTCGGCACAATACGAGGCAGGCAAGGATGTCCAAGCCGAGCTGTGGCGCTTTAACACTAGAATTGAGACTCATCTTTTTATGCTACAACTGTTGTAACTCCTTATTGACTCCTTGTATCGTTGTATCGACAAATGCATTTTTATTTGATGATCTACATCTCAACCTCAACCTTGATGGATTAGACCGAAAGTTTCTGAATATCTTGATTCCCTGACATTTAACATCACCACGAGACCTATATTTCTTGTTATTATTTACTGAGATTTATTGTTCAATTGGAAATGTCTGCACAGATTCTGGTAAAATTGTCATGATATTTGGAGTTTTCATCCATGACCCACTGTGATCCCAGATCAATAATCCATCAATGAATACTCTGGTTCCCGACCAAATACTCTACCAACGACGTTCCCTTTCCGTTTAGTTCTTATTGTCTCGTTTCTCGTTATTCTTGTCATTATAACACTCCCTTTTATGGACAGTTAATATTTGATTTCTGGAAAGGCCTTAATTGAAATTTTCCTCAACCTGCCCAAATGTCTGCTTTGGCTAATCCAGAGTGAGAATGAACAGAGCATCTGGAGTTTCCCCCCTGCGAGTTTAAGAGCCGATGCGCCTGTTTTGAACTAAAGAGACTGTACCGAGCCAGAGGACAAACCTTGATAAACAACTCATGACAAAAGAAATGTCCAAACTAATGTTCATTTACAAGTCTGTGTCACCTAAACACACACGATGGTGGCCATGAAGGCCCAACACAGTCAGTGTTGTGCAGTGTGGCCAAGAGTTGCTGCTGCAGGATCTCCTTTACACTGAGGGAGACCGGCGAGTCACGCGGCTTGTCCTCAAACCATTGGCTATTACACATTGTGTCAAACTGTGAGAGACACACGCGCAAGGTGAACGTCGCATGTGGGCTCGGATGCAGGAAGGTCTGTAGGGTGCATTCCAATTAGTTCTCTTGCCAGGAAGTTGCCATTGAGTCACAGGATGATATTTCCTCCTTCAGGAAATCCTGGTTAATACGTTAATAGTGAAGAGGTCAAACTAGTACATCACACAGGAAAATATTTCACAAGTCACAATAGAATGCATTATTTTATGCGTGAAAAAACATCTGATTTATCATTTTGTCGTCACGTAGCTTCAATGCCTTGGTGTGCTCGTTTAGATAACATGGGTGGACTTGCTTGTGCAGCGGACCCTACAGGTTACAAAGCTGTGTGAGGCATTCAGTCACACTGAACTATTAGTACCGTAAAACCTTTAGTTTTATTTATTCACAGCTTGGCTTTCAGGATATTTTAAAATGTATTATGTAAAGTGACCTTGAGCATTTGGAAAAGCGCTGTACTAATTAAATGTATTATTATTATTACTACCTGTTAAGTTTTATCAATGCTTGATCCTTCATTTCTTAAAATGCAACCAATAGCAGCACTTGACTATCTCACTCTCCAAAAGGCCCGCTGTGACGCAGGTGTGCCATAACAAAAAAGGTCATTTCCAAGTCAGGTTCGTGTTTTTAGATGCTGAGACCTCAACAAACACTTATTTTCATTATTGACTAATCAGCCAAGTATTTTTCTCCATTAAATGCTTCATTGTTTGGTTAGTAAAGAACAAAACAATTCCCAATTCCCCAAAAATGAAAATGTATTCAAACAAAAAATGGCTTCTAATATTAGAGATACTTTCCAATAAATCTGGAACTTCAACATCATCAGTAAAAAACTTTATTAATACATTATTATTATTATATTATACTAACAATCTACAAATAAGGAGTATTACATCCTCCACTGAGTAAAGCAGCCAAACTAGCTGGTCAGGGTGCAGAGTGGGAGGAGACCAGCATCACAATGGGCTGAGCTTCACCTGTGGTGAATAGCTGTATCCTTAGCAGAGAGGACACAGCGGGCCACAATGCTCCGGCCGGGCGAAGACGTGGACCGAAGTCAAAGTGACCCGACAGGCAAGGAGGCCACACGGGAGAGGAATGAAAGACTGATCACCGGAGGCTCGCCTACAGCACTCGAGTCAAGAGCCTAAAAAAGTCTTTGAATCAAGCGTTTTTGCAGTGACTCTTCCCAAACATGGCAGCTACAAGGCGACTTGCTCTTTTCCTCTGCACGCTGCTGATGGTGTCCAGAGGCCTGGCCAATGGGGGGGCGGAACACAGCCCTGCCACTGTGACCGCAGACCCAGGACACAGCACGGGCGGCGGGCAAGAGGCCGCCACAAACTCCAGCGAGGGTAATCATGGAGCTACGGGCGGTCACGAAACGGCGCCCGTCACCACTTTACCCATCGTGACCTGGAAGTGGGAACATGTCTCCACTCCATACCTGGTGGCCCTGTGGGTCCTGGTCAGCTGGATCTGCAAACTGAGTGAGTCCTAACGAGTCTGGTCTGTGGGGGGGCGCCTGGAAGGGTTGTTTTATTAGTGCATATCATGAACGTGTGACAATAACTTGTCGTTAGTCAGTGAGTGAAGTGCAGAAATCACACTTCTAATTTATAGATGGTTGATCTGCTTTGGAAGAAGTACTAAGATCTTCAATATCACAGTGTGCCGTAAGCAAACCTCCTGCAGTTTATAGTTTCAGTGAGCAAAAAGTATAATCAGCCTTATTGGTCAAATCTACGAGTATCAAAAGTAAAAGCTCTTTAAGATGATGTTGTATTGTTATATTATAGGCTACAAAAATGTGCTGAATGCTTAAGCATTCTCCAATAGATTAAAAAACAGCACTGTGGTATTACAGCAGTCGATGAGAAAGTGAATACTTCCACTAATCTTACTTTAAGGATTCTCTCAGTGCAGCAGGGGAAGCTTTAGGGATAACTAACTAACTCTGTTCATTCTACATGATATCCATTGTAGTCTGTCCATCCCGGGAGAGAGATCCTCCTCTGACGTTCTCACTAAGAATTCTTCCCTGTTTTCCTCATGTAAGGGTTTTCATTTATTGGGGAGTATTTGTAATTAGCAGTTTTGGGCTATAGAGAATAAAATGAATTGAATTGATTAACGGGTCACTGGCGCGGCGCATTCCTGTGTGGGAGTTATCCATGTTTTAATCTGAGAACTTTACCCCTTTCAAAGTCTGTTTTCCGTGGGTTGCCACAAATATCTTATTCAGTCTTCATGGATACTAAGAGTCCACCGTGAGTCACTTGCACCCCCCAAGAATATCAAACGAGAGGCTTCAAAGTGTCTACAAACACAGGACGACGTCCCGTTGACCACATCCGAAACCTTCATTTAGTTTTGATCTCGGAGTTTCAAAGCCTCTGTGAAAACACCGTAACATTTTACAGACTCCCCTCTTAGTTCTGGTCCTGCCCTGCGACGCCTCCCTTCCCTCCATGCTAGTCCAGCAGTTCAGCCCGGGCCTCCAGCGGCGTGGTGTCGGTGTTGACCTCTACTCCTCCCGCCGAAGCTCCGATCATTGGAGGAAGGCGGCCGTGAAGCCGGATTGGGCTCCGTCTGCCCCGCCACAGTCTTACCTGCAGGAGGTTTTGGCAAATCTGCGCGCCGTGATCGATTTAGCTTGATTTTGTAGAGAATCTGACCTGAAGTCAGGCGCATATAGAATAACTACATAGCAACAGCCAACGACGGTCTGGTTTGTTCATGTAGGTCTTATCGAGGCTTCAGCCCTGATTGAGACGGTTTGATGACCAGTTAAAAGTTCCTTGAGGTAACGTTAAATAATAAACCTCACACTTCCACGACAATAAGTATGAATCTCCAAGGCTGTTTGTTTTATTTTTTGTGGCGCTGGGCATGAAGTGAACGTGGTGATGTAAATGCCAAATGAACCCAGAAATAAAATAAGCCCGTGCCAGTATTTGGTGCGGGTACTGAGTCAAGTCAACATATTGCCCGTCCTCATTTTAGAGTTCAGGGTTTGCAGCTGCGTTTCAAACTGTCACGTCACACGTTTTCAATTTGAACACCTTCAATGGAGAGAAATCCACTCCTGAAGTAAAAAATTGGACATAATTGGGGAAATTAAGAGGCATTGACCTTCGCCAGACGACGAAAGTGTCCTGCCCCAGAATGCTCATTAGCATGCCGTGTTTACACAACAGACACAAATGGATTGCGGCACTGTGGACAATGTAAATGAATGAGACTGCATTGTGTGTGTGTGTGTCTGTGTGTGTCCGTGCATGTGTTTGTTTACACCTCCACTGGCAAAAATATGGGACTGCACAGAGCGCAGGAGAGGACGGATGTTGATGAGCAAACACTGAGATCAGACGCCTTGGCAGCTTCAGTGGTTATCTGTGCTTTATTAGCTGAAAACGTTACAGCCGTGTTTGCACTGACAGTAAATGGCACAAGAGACGGCTGGTGATGACTAAGACTTGTAGCTGTGTGTGTCATCGTGATGTCAGCTACTGACCTTTTATGTGACAAGGAGTACTTCACTTCACTCAGCCAGATTTGCAGGCGTTTTTTTATAAAACCATTTATTCTCACGGTCCTTTGAGGAAATCTAAAAACGACAAATGCTGTGCAGAAGGCAAACATTGACTTTTGGATTAAAGGAAATCTTGGAAATGTTTCCACTAAACCTACTGTTATGTTGATGGATTTAACCTTTATGGAAACATAAAAGGAGTAATAAATGTTTGATCGTTCTGCGTGGAGATCATTAGCTAGCTTCAAATATCTTCAGAAAGGTGACACACGCTCTCGTTAAAAGTGCTCTCAATTCCCAGAAGAGCTTGTGTTGGTGTTGGTGCGACAAATCGATCTGTGCAGGAACCGATACGTTTTTATTGAGTAAACTTGCATAAACTCAAACAATACATGTACAATTCAAATGTTGACTTTATAGGTACTCGCAGTTCAGACAACGGCGCCGATTGTCTTCAGATCTTATTTCCTCTTCCTCAGATTTATGAAGCCTTCTTTCTTTCGTTCTCCTCAAGGCCCTTTGCTCTGTGCTGTTTGAAGGACAATGGACGATAAATGCAGGTTTAACTGTGATGCTTGTGTTTAGGCCGTCATTTGATGACCTCTTTGTGTGTGTACACAACATTTTGATTCTGTCTCCTAACCCTCCGCTCTCCTCCACCCAATCCCGTCATTTCAAAATAAAAGCCCCATGGATTATTGTATTTTAACATGAAGCTCAGAATTGAGCTTTTTTAACTACTTACTACTACAACTACTATTAAATCTACTAATATCATTACTTCAAATACTAATATTACTACTTCTAGCAGTACTACTACAACAACTACTGATATTTATACTACTATTACTAACACTACTACATAGTGCTCATTTTGGTCTGTCTTGTCCCTGTCTTGACCTTGAGCAAGGTCAGAGGGCAAAGCAGAAAGTGCCAACCGGCAGACACAGGTCTGATTAGGACGAGAGTTAGAGACACAGCGAGCACCACACAACACTCACGCTTAGTTCGTTATGTTCACAACAATGTTAGGAGACCACGCACGGTACGTGACTGGATCTTGTATAGTGGCAGAAGGACCTGCTCCTCGTCGATAGAAATCTTTTTACACAACGTATGGTTCTTCCTGATGTTATTCAGTTGTTCTTCCGTCCTGACAGAACAGACCTGAGACTACTACCAGTATTTCTACTACAATAAATACTAAAACTACCACTATTATTACTACAAATAGTAATATTACTAATGCTTGTATTGGAACTACTACTACTGCTGCTACTGTTTATACTACCATTATTAGTATTCCTACTGCTACTAATATTAAAACTGCTACTATTTCTTCTACTACTGCTATTACTACCAGTACCACAACTTCTACTACAAATAATACTACTACTGCTATTACTAATTACAAATGCTACTTCTACTAATACAATTACTGCTATTACTGCTCCCACCAATACTACCACAACTACCTATACAACTTCTACTAGTGTGATCACTGCTATTATAAAAACTACTATGCCAACTGTTGTTTTAACTGCTACTACGACCACTAGAGCTATTGTTAAAACTACTACTATTAGCACATCTAGTACATGTTCTGCTCTGCTGTCGACTACTAATACTACTACCACCACTGTAATGACTAATTATCATACTGCTGGTTTACAACACTTTTGTGAGATTCAATTCAGCTTTCAGCACTCCAACCCATTCTCAGCAGGAAATGCATTTTGTAGTTTAGGTGTATTTTATTGTTTTACTCCTTTGACATTCCTCCAATCAAATGTCACTGGGTTGACACAACTGTAAAAATGTAACGTCTACATTTGTTTCACTTGCCTTTCCGGCGCAAAGGTGAGATTCCATGGAGCACACTAATAACTGCAACCCTTAATTGTAGCTACTGCAGCTCGCTGGTCTGAATACGACCTCTACGTGACCTTTCTTTCCCGCCATGAAGTCAGTAGACCTTTCTGTGTGGCTGTTGGAGGTGTCAACAGAGCTGCTGCCACATTAGAATGATTGACAGGTTTAAGTAGGAGGCCAGCTACTGTTCCGCCAGACATATTAGGTCATTAGTTAATCGGACCCAACGGGCCCCTCAGGCACACTGTGGAGGCTGTGCAGCTAGAAGTTTTCATAAAGGTGATTGACAGCATTTAGAGCACAGGGGAGTACAGAAAGAAAGATGATGTTCATGGAGTAAATCCCACTCCACTACTTTCATTTCACAGCACAATAGTACAATGTTTTATTCCCTCGCTGTCCTGTGAAGATTTGAATCAAAATGTATTTATTTTAAATTAGAATTTTTCTGAAAATTAAAGTGTAATTTATGGGTTGAGAAAAAAAACTATATTCTTTTGTTTTGCAAGTTTTACGACAGGTTCTGTTAAAATATACAAATGAGGCCGTAGCCAATGTCACCTGTTGGTGAGTAACGGAGAAACCTGCAAATGGACAGAACAGTAAAATACAAATATACATTGTCTTTCCACTGAAGGATGTTGAGTAAGCCAAGTTATAGTAACGTATTTACATGAATGAGTACTTTCCTTTTTCATACCTAAATAGTTTAACTGGTAAACTGATACTTTGGTTCTTCTGCTTTCAGTGAGGGTTTGAATCTAGCACTTTTGTTTTAGTATTTGTAAGGTATTAGTACTTTTACTTCAATCCAGGAGCTGTGTACTTCTTCCACTAGTGTCCAAAACCCAAAATGTGTCTGTCACATACGAAGCTGATTTACTTATTTAATATTCAACACTAATTAGTGTTTGTCACATTACGTAATTGGTGATTATGCCGACTCCAAAAATGAAATATATTTCCACATGAGCAACCTCAGATATTTTCGTTATTTTTTGATGGAGTAATAGTTGTTCACACCTGTGACTGTAGGAGAGCTGACGTATCAAATCACTAAACCGATCTTAACACTGAAGCTATTGTCCGCTGTCTCGGTGGAACACCTGCATAAAAGAAAGCTCATAACAAAGTAACTCTTGAGCACAGGGTGTAGCCTAATTTTCAGTATAAGTACATAATATTTGGAGGGGTCCTGTAAATTATTAGTATTTTTCATAGAAATAATCCTGATGAAGTAAAACGTAAATACGGTTTTAAAAACAATCCAAGCTACAAATCCAGTGCAGTGTTGCCAACTACCTCCAAAAAACAATGGTCCAATGGGGCGACCCTAAGAAGATCACCAATCCGACCCCCAAATAGCCGGGCACTGGTGTTTTTATCAGTTCTTAGCACGTTGTTCAAACAGGAGTTACCAGTGCGTACTTTGGGAACTATTTTCAGCTGCGGATTGATACACATTTGGTGCTTCAGTGAGTAATTGTTACACCGTGAGTCAGAATAACGCACAGTGCCCGTGTGCATCACAAGGCTCATTGGTCGCATAGTGGTGCTATTGGACTTGAACTCATCCTTTACAAACCTGTATCATAAAGTCCATGTGGAGAAATGATCCTATCAGCCGCAGGAGTGGGACGTTACTCAGTCCTTAGCCGGGACTGAGTAACGTCCCCGTCAATCATTACTGAGCACAATGCAGCCAGTTGAAGTGTTACTACACGCGCTTTGATGGCCTGCTCCATCACCTCGACCACACTCCCACGCACAAGCATGACAAACCCGAACCGCTGCGTTCAGATACCGGAAGGCACAAACAGAGTGATCACTGGTGAATGTTTCAAAAGTGACTGAATAACCAGGGGCCTCATTTTGGACATCCGTTACTCCTAAACACCCACACACACACACCTTGTCATAGAGGGGATGTTGTTCATTAAAAAAGGCTGAGTCAGGGGTTCTTCACTCTTGTGAATTCGCTGGTGACCGTGAGAGGGTACAAAGTTGTGGGCTGAGATAGAAAAGATGCAGCACTAAGGGGGAAGGAGATATTCAGGGTCAGTAAACAACAGTGAGTAAGGCGGAGGAGGCGCAAACTCACCAAGCAAAGGAGGGATAAGAGGTGTGACACACTCTCCGCTCCCGGCTACAGCCCGTCCACCTCCTCGACAGCCCCGAGATAGAGAACTTCTCCCGGGTCTCCATTTGGTGCGTTATACTCACGTCAAATGCAACGCTGCGGACGTGTTCCCCTTTGGCTGTTGGGGTCGGTGCTGCTGATCCGCTTCACCTCAGGGATCAGCGCGGTGGACAGGGACGTGCAGCAAACACGTCCAGACTCCCGTCCTGAGCCGCCGTCGGAGTCCACGCCCAACCAGAGTCACGCGGATCACGGCCACGGCTCCAGCGCCGTCGCAGGGATACCCGTCGTGACCTTTAAGTGGCACCATGTGGAGACTCCTTATCAAGTGGCCTTATGGATATTGGTGGCCGGTTTGGCTAAATTGGGTACGTAGCACACGGTTTAGGAAACAGAATGTGTTAGAAAGGTGTGTTTCTTTCCCTTCTTTTTTAGTGGTACACCGACTGGTCTATGTGGGCCACCAGTCAGCGGTTCCTCCATCTCATCCCAGCGAGCGTTTTCTGTTGAAAAGACCTTTACGTTTAGACCACATTTTAACTTCATTTCGGAAATGTTCCATCCTCTACTTATGAATCATCATTTTAGAAGTTTACAAAGAAGAAACGTCCACATTTGTCAGCCAGAGAAAATCAACTATGAAAACCCTCCACTGGGAGAAAAAGGGAAGAAACCTGAGGGGGATCCCTGTTGTGTTGGACGGACAGAATGCAATGTCATGTGTGAACAACTTAAAACATGTACAGTACGTTCAATTCATGGGACAGAAATGAATCAAACACTGAGAGTGAGTGAGGTGTACGGCAGGACGTAGCCACCAAGCAGTCAGATGGAACCACCATGTGATGGGAAAGCACCAAGACTCCAGGAAAGACGCAAAGTCAGTCATGTAGGTGTATGATGACAGTAATAGTGACGTGAGTAATAATAATAACGATAGCAGCAGTGTGTTAGGACCCTCATTACAGACGTCTCAGACCCCTCGTGTGCAGATCCATCGTTAGTTGCGTTCTAAGTAGCTACATCAGTTTTGGCTCCAATCTACCTACATCTTTGCAAACAATTTGAATCCATGAAGGTTTTAGCAGGAGGGTAATTACTGTAATGTAAAAGGTAAGTGTGGTAAATTAAGCTTCTATAGACATTTGTCTATTCAAGTACATTTGTAAGTTCAAACATTGAATTTAAACATTGCACGTTAGTATTTCATGTTGTCAACTTACATTGTGCAGGTTGTCCCCGTGGGCGTTGATACGGAAGACGCCTGTGGTAATGTGGTATGTCAGGTTCTTACATAGCTTTCAACTATAATACCAAATAATAATAGTAATTTGAATCAATTACGGTTACTGAGAATACATTAAATAACCCGTTCTTTTATCAAAATATCTTGATTACAAAGGGGTTACAACAAAACGTATTATTTTGATAAAAGGCTTTGGCTAGAATATATGTAGAAATGAGCATTGATTATAGTGTTTTCTGACACATTAATGTTGTAACCGCGTTCTAGCTGGTAGAAGATGTGTTTAAATCACATCTAGAGCTCACTAAGTATGAGACGAGAAGCGCACCAATAACAAAGCGTCAGCCAGTCAGTCAAACATCAGCTGATCTGCAGCGATACATCTACGTACAGTGCGTTCAATTCATACCACAGAAATGAATGCAATTTGATTCAATTTGACTGATAGTGGTGGCAACTCTATCTTGGTTTGGCACAGCGAAGGAATGTTCCAAATTGCAACACGACATGCGACGGTGTGGCACCCTGCAGCATGTTGTGATGCAGACAGGCTGCTCTCGCCTTCATGCAGGCTTTTACTGCACCACAAGTCCCTCAGATTATCCAGCGTTTGTGACCCTTTTATAACCCCTTCATTGCTTCATTTTGGATCCTGTCGAATACCACAAGACGGATAAGGAAAAGATAAATCACATTTACACGCTACACTGATCTTAACTAGTTTTCTTTGCTTCTTTCCACTTTTCACAAACAAATACAAACAGCGTTGAAGCATGACAGGCCTTCATCCGAACTTTTCTGTGTTTAATCTTCAACCACTTTTGAATGGAACGTATGAGACCAGCAAAGGTCGAGCCGCGTCTATTATAATGGTTCAGTGGGTTTGATTATTAAATAAACTTTAAGTGACACTTTGTCAGGCCATTAAGTAAAGTAACCTTAAGCAAAAGTCTCTCTTTTGTTTAGTTAGCGGAGGGATTAAAAAACCCTCACATGCGTCGCCACGCTAGGTAATCATAAGCCCACGACCAAAACTGTAACTTTCTCAGTTGAGTGCAACAGTTGATCATTTGCAAATTTTGCAACCTCCAAAAGTTTTACTTTTGTGGTTTAATTATGATGCAAGGAGTTTTAAAATTTGTCGGCCTCAAGTACCAAAATGAAACATCGGCAACTAAGAAAATTCTGTCTTCTTATTGGTTATCCGTAATGCGCTGCGGTTGGTTGTTACGCGGATACCCACGAGAGAAAACCTCACAATAAATTGCATTTGCTTTCTATCAATAAAAATCTTCTTCTCTTTGTCTCTCAGTCATCGAGGCCAACCACCATGTGACCAATGTGATCCCGGAGAGTGCCTTGCTCATCTGCTTCGGCTTCATTCTGGGGGGGATCATTTGGGGTGCAGACAAGGTGCAGACCTTTAAGCTGAACCCCACGGTGTTCTTCTTCTACCTGTTGCCTCAAATCATCCTGGACACGGGTTACTCCATGCCAAACAAGCTCTTCTTCGGCAACATGGGGGCCATCTTGGTCTACGCCGTCATCGGGACCTGCTGGAACGCTGCCAGCTTGGGGCTGTCGCTGTGGGGGTGTCACCAGGGAGGAGCCATGGGTAAGGGCCTTTCACTTCAGCGGGCCTCCGATTCATGAGTTACTGTGTGCTCATCGCACACAGTAACTCATGAATTGGAGTAGAAAGAACGGAAGAAATACGCACCAGAACACGGCAGATAAATGTCAAGTTTCTAGGTTCCCTTAAAGGGACAGTGTGTGATATTTCGGAGGATCCATTATCTAGTGTATAATGGGGCAGGCAATTACTTTATCATAGGGCCATACTTCCAGCTAAAATCATCAAATGAATAGAAAGCAAGGACCCACATTTGTTTGGTTTGGTGGCTAGATATGCCTCACATGGTTCTGGATCAGCGAATAACTAAATAAACATCTGCAAATCTAAAGCACAACATGTGTGCACACGGGGGATTAGTTAGTCTTTATATTTAAACCCAAATTGACGGCGTGCTCTCGCTGCCCTGCTGAAGGTGATCTGGACATCGGCCTGCTGCAGTATCTTCTCTTCGGCAGTCTGATTGCTGCTGTGGACCCCGTGGCCGTCATCGCCGTGTTTGAGCAGGTCCACGTCAACGAGGTGCTCTTCATCCTGGTGTTTGGAGAGTCGCTGCTCAACGACGGCGTGACAGTGGTTCGTACGCTAAGAGCTTCTTTCTCTCTAGTGGTCTCATGTTCCCTGCGGCGTAGACCGGTCGGTTCGAGACATCCGTCATGGGAAAGTACACTTTCAAGACAAGAAGTGTAAAAAATGCACAAGCTGTAGGACCTTTACCCCGACTGAGGTCTTGTCACATCGCATGAACTTTATCCCTCAGTGATCAATGAAGAAAAATACCTTTTGAAAAGGTTCATTAAATAAGAAATATGGCTTGTATGTGTTATGAGTCTTGAGTTTTTAATTTTGAAAAAGCATTTCACTGTCGAACTTGATGTTTGGGGAGAGTCGCATGTTTACTGCAGGGGGTTTTCTTCTCCGTGGACGAGAGAATGTTTCGGCCTTATGTCCTCTGTAATGACTCGTTGCACAATGTCGCAAATTGAATAATCGTCAATGAATATGTGAAGATAATTTGCAATGTTATTTAACTGCTGGAGTAGAAGGAACACTTTTTCTGAAATATTTTGACAACACAGATAGGTCCATGTAAAAACTAAAGAAACGTGTGACAGGCAGTTAATATATTGCAGATATGCTAAAATAAGTTAAAAGCAGAGTCTTTGTATTGCAAGTTATAAGCCCTAAACTTTGAGTTTTTGACCTTTTGCATATTGCAGTGTGTTATTTCCCAAATGATTTGTTGTGTAATCTTTTCCAACAGCCTCTGTGTAGCCTGACGTCAGTTCTTAGCGGTTCTCTAATGCTGATTGGATGTCGGATTGGTTCGGAAAAAGTGGAAATGAATTGTTTCTCAGAATGAATAGCGTTAACATTGGTATATTGGGAGAAATTAATTGAGTTCTAAACAACATACTTTTAATCATTGGGTCTGGAGGAAGATATGAAATATTTTTAAAACAAATAGCTTTCTAAGTGAAGTCATAGGTCATTGGTGTTGAAGCACAGGTTGAGTTGCATGTCTTTTTGGACTTGGTCATGTCTAAAGTCAGTAATCTTGTCAAGCCATGTGACTTCATGTCCAAACCTCTGGAAGAAAGCATTTGAAATGAACAAATGTGGATTAGCACAGTTATTTCACCTCCAAAAGATCCAACACAGTTTTTTCCTTCTTCCTCCCTTAGGTGCTCTTCAATGTGTTCGATGCGTTTGTGTCACTGGGAGGAGCTCGAATTAATGCTGTGGAGATCATTAAAGGAATCAGTAAGCAGTGACATTTGTTATTATTACCAGTGAAGGACGTAACGTGTGCTGGAGGAGCACGTAGTCCTGACTGCGTAGCTGGACTCTTCACGTGGACCTTTATTTTACAGAGGGTTGTTCTGAATAAAGGTATTGGATATGCTGGATAACGTGAAGACAGCCGTTTACACACGTGTCATCTCTCTCCTTCCAGTATCCTTCTTTGTGGTGGCGTTTGGTGGTTCCCTTTTGGGCCTTGTGTTCGGCCTGCTGATCTCTCTCCTGACCAAAGTCACTCAGAAGGTCAAGATAATTGAGCCAGCGTTCGTCTTCGTCTTGGGATACCTCTCCTACCTGACCGCTGAGATGCTCTCCCTGTCCTCCATCCTGTCGTGAGTATTTCATACGCTTCACAGAAGAAGAATCAATGATGATGATGCGTGGGATGAGATTCATTCCTGGGGCTTTCCTTCTGCAGGATCACCTTCTGTGGCGTGTCCTGCCAGAAGTACATCAATGCAAACATGGCCGAGAGTTCCGTCTCCACCGTCAGATACGTCATGAAGGTTTTCGCCAACGGATCAGAAACCATCATCTTTGTGTTCCTCGGGATCTCGGCCATTGATACGGAGATCTGGGTGTGGAACACGGGCTTCATCCTCCTCACGCTCTTCTTCATCTTTGTGTACAGAATTATCGGTGAGATTCCTGCTTCTTTGCTGCAGGTTTTGAGGCGGCACACAACGTACAGAGAGGTCACGAAACGGCTTTACTTGTGTTCTGCAGGTGTCTTTTTCCTCACCTGGATCTTGAATAGGTACAGGCTGGTCCCTGTGGAGTTTATTGATCAGGTGATTATGAGCTACGGTGGCCTGCGAGGGGCTGTCGCATATGGCCTGGCTACGCTGCTGAATGAGAGCAAGATAAAGGAGAAGAATCTGATGATCTGCACCACTCTCCTCGTAGTGTACTTCACTGTCATTCTTCAGGTATCCGGGTTTCTACCCTTTAACTGAGCTAACACTGTGTATCGGTACGTTCGTTTTTGTAGCTTTCTTACACAAAATGCATCATAGCTTTCTGGCAAATGTCTTCCTGCTGCAGGGAATCACGATGAAACCTCTGGTCAACTGGCTCAAAGTCAAAAAAGCTGCTGTGTCGGAGCTCACGCTCATTGAAAAACTGCAGAGCAAAGTAAAGCTTGAAATATTTACTTCATACACAACAGCAAGAACCGTAAACAGGCAACTATTACAAAAGCTGCGTTCTTGTTGTCTAGGTGTTTGATCACATGCTTGTTGCCATCGAAGACATATCTGGACAAATAGGACATAACTACATGAGGGACAAGTATGTAGAGACACCACAGAACTCTTTAACTCATACCAATCCGTTTTTAACGAAGCTCCAATTCTCCCCCTGCTCACTCTGAAGGTGGAATCAGTTTGAGGAGAGGTGGATGACGAGGATTCTGATGAAGAAGTCAGCGAGGAAAAGTCGCGACTACGTCTTCAAAGTCTTCCATCAGCTCAACCTCAAGGATGCTATGAGCTACGTGGCTGAGGTGATGTCAAGTATATTCAATAATACAAAAGCGTGTTTGGTACATGCTTGACATTACCAGACGAGGAGGCATCAAGGGAAGCAGGGGGTCGATAAAGGAAGTCCTCTGGTCTGCAGGGCGAACGCAGAGGCTCGCTGGAGTTTGTCCGCAATGAATCGGCGTTCATCGACTTCAAGAAGAAGTTCGTCGACGACTGCTCAGGGGCCATGCCCGACATCACGGCCTGCATGTCGGACGATTACTCTGCGATGTCCTCGATGAGGTGAGCAAACGTCTACCGGATCCACGCTGAAGTCACAGTGGAAGACTAAAAAAAACTCACCAATTTGCCTCAAAGGGCTTTACAATCTGTGCAGCACACGACATCCTCCAAGACTCTTTGTTGAAAACAAAGGTTGATCCACTATTTTGGTTGGACACCTGCGAACATTACATCTGTTCAGAGACTGCTCCCCGGTGACCACAGAAAGCCAATGCATGCCCCCCCCCCCTCCCACACACAACACAAATAGTAGAAATATTAATTTAGCTCCAATTCTACTCCAATTCCAAGGAGCTGACAGGCCTTTTCCCCCTGCAGTAGAATAGACCAGGTGCCATCCGTGAGCCTGGAGATGCACGAGCAGAACATGAAGGGTGTGAGGGAGACGGAGGACATCAACACGCACCACCTGCTGCAGCAGCATCTGTACAAGGGCAGGAAGCAGGTCACCATTTTAAAACATGCCACTATGAGCGCTGTATTCATAGCATTGCTTTCCACTTTAAGAGAAAGATTTAAAGCAAAATGAACGCAGTAGAGACCATTTCAAAGAGCTATGTATCCAATATGTGCCTCAATGCTGTGTACGACATTTCCAATGATACAACAAAAAAGCAGGTGTCATTAGATGCCACCGTCCCCGTAATTGCCCACTTCTTTCAAACTGTCCACCCTCGGTTTGCAGTGAGAGATAAACCATTAACACTGTAAATGTCTGTGTATGTAAATGAATACGTATACGTTAGTGGCACGATCTTCGACATGATCGTCCTCTTACCGAATGTTCACCACAACCCGACCAGTGTCGTGCCAGTGCCATTATAGAGACTGCATAAGCAGTGGGAACTTTATATCAGCCGTGGGTCGTACTGACTCTACTGATTTATGCTTTGTGTATTTCAGCACCGACACCGGTACAGCCGGAGCCATTTCAATGTCAACAAGGATGAAAACGAAGTGCAGGAGATCTTCCAGAGGACCATGAGGAATCGTTTGGAGTCCTTCAAGTCTGCAAAGATGGGCGTTTCTCCACCAAAGAAGATTAGCAAGCACACAAAGAAAGACCAGCAGCAGAAGGTAATTCTCGTTCGACAATTTAAAACACACATGGGATGGTGCAAAAGGCTGATTACCCTAATTAACCACTAACCAATTAGTATTAAATCTGTCAACTAACCCTGTCAGCACATATTTTACCAGATGTAATAATATAATAATATTTATTCAGGAAATTCATGTGCGATCTTTGATTTATCTTATTTGTCAAATAAAAAATACATGGATATATTATTTCTAAAAGTATATGTAAAAAGTCTGATATTGTACCAAAAATCAATATCAAAAAATATTACCCGACCTAAACCTGTGTTCTCCATGTTTGCTTTTCACATTTTGTACACTTTGTAATCTACAAATAAACCTCTACCACCTGCAGGTGCCAAACGGGAAATCAACAGAGAACAGTAAAAGATACTTTTCTGGTGATGAAGGTTGGTTCTGAATGTACATTAGCCCTGATTTTTCCTGGCTCAGGACGACCAAAACCAATGTCATTGTACAACAACAATGACAATAAAGCCCTTTATCTTTGACATTTATTAATACTGCAAGTGAAGGACGTAACGTGTGCCGGAGGAGCACAAAGTCCCGACTGCATAGCTGGACTCTTCACAATTATTTTTTAAACTATGTCTTATTTTGATTTTTAGATTTCCAGTTCCCAGAAGGAGACGCCTCTGGCTTTGCGGCATCGGACGGTTCACATCCCTTCCCCATGACCTACCGAGCAGGAGGTAAAAGAGAGCCCCCGTCTTGTGTACAGTGTTCTACAATTAATCTGTACGCAAAAGTCAAAATCCTAATTAAAGAAAGAATCAAAAGTATGATTGGTAACGTCTGTATCCCTCTAACCCCGTTTCCTTCGGGCCCAGCTGGCATTGAGAACCCGGCCTACATCCCGGACCTGGACCCCATGGCCGCCGAGATCCCCCCGTGGCTGGCGGAGTACGACGCCGGCCCGGTGGCTCCGTCGCAGCGGGCCCAGCTGAGGCTGCCGTGGACGCCCAGCGACCTGGGCCGCCTGGCCCCGCTGCGCATCAGCACGCGCTCCAACGACTCCTTCGCGCAGGCCGACGCCCCCGCCGCACAGCAGAAGGACGACGAGCCGCCGACTCCCTCCAAGCGAGACGGTCGCAACATGTAGAAGCATCCCACCCGCGCTCCATCTCCCTTTGAGCCGGCCGCCCCCCCCCGAGCTGCAGCACCTGACCTCAGGCTCTCAAAGTATCGACGGTTTGCTTCTCCGTGCCGTTGCCTAATCTCGCTGCCGGGTCCTCGGACCAAACATTCACAGGCCCTCCAACCTTTGTGCCCTTCTTCTCGGCTCCTGTTGTCGCTCTAGTTTCACCCTCCACTGAGCAGGAGGAGGCAGCTCCTGAGGGCCAGAGAGACTATTTACCAGCGCACATTGAACATTGTCATATTTGCCCCTCAGGTTCACATTGGACCAGTCAAACATTGCAAGTGGAGGATCTAATCCCTGAATGTGACGCAGAAAGCCTTTTTCAGGATCATAGATATTTATGAGTTGCGTTATCCATAAAGATAATAGATTTAATTGAGAGTGCTGGAAAATATTTCCACCTGTATAATCTGAATGGTGTATTTTGTGTGTGTGTGTTATCTCACTTGGCACAGCTGTACTCAAGGTTAAATATAAAAATGGCACATGTATGATAAAGACATATATTTTTTCAGAAATGAAGGTTGGTACTGTGTGGACACGTCTGCCATCTCAAATAGCGGCATATATTTAATCACCCTCCAAAAAATTAACTATGTGAATTTAAATATATATTCAGAAATAAAAGTGAAAAAATCATTCTTTGTGGAGTAAATCGGTTGTCAAGTCAAACATGGGTGCTTTTTTTTCAATATTGTATATAATCCATGCAGATGAAAGAGGGCTTGTGGATCACTAATATCAAACTGCTGTTAAATAACATGAGAGGTGTTCTCGACATATTAAAGTGAAGTAATTAAAGAGCTCGTCGTGGCTATTTTTCACCATATTCAAACCAATTCCTTTTTCACACGCTAACCTATTCAATCGATTCAGGTGAATCATTTATGGAAATGATTCTTGGTTGGTTCTTTGCACCAGCGTTACACTTCTGGAATGTACCTTCATTTGAGTTCCATCACAATGAATTATAGAAGAAGAACGGTGAAGTCATTACACATAATCTCCATCATAAATAGTCCATTTCTGATGTCTCCACTTGCTTGGTGATGTAGTCTAATATGCTTTTTTCATTTTCAGACTCCTTGAGGTAAAAGTGAGCTCCATCCAGCATCCTGACGGTGAAATCGCCCGACGTGATGCTCTTCCAAGCTGTTGGAAAAATGGGAAGTGAGCAGGGATAAAATATTTACACATACACTGAATAAAACAATGAAATCCAATACATTACAGAAGAATGCACAAGATAAGATGAAAACATGAAATCCATACAACTATAATGTAAAACTAGTAGCCATATTTGCAAATGCACAGTGCGAATGTTCCTGAATTTCTGATACTGAGCATCCAAAAACCTTCCTAATCGCTGCAATAAACAAGCTGCAATAAGTTTGGGATCGCCGAAGGACGCGAGAGGACTGACCTTGTAAGTCGTGAGGAATGTCCGCCTTCCCATCGAAGCAGGTGACGGGGCAGGAGAAGAGCGGAATGTCCGGCTTGTGGCACCTGCAGCAGAGTCACAAGCTCCGCTCAGCAGGGCGCCCTTGTCCCCAACCATGCATCCTTTCTAATGCCCGCTTGAATGTGAGCCTGTGACTACCTGTAGTTCTCCACGACGTGCAGGTCGGCCTTCAGGGCGGGAAGGAAGAGCTTCAGGACTTCGGGGTTCGCCAGCAGCTCAGGAGGAGTTCCTCCGATCGAAACCAACCACTTGAGGAAATCGTCATCGGTCAGCTCGCTTCTCTTTGGGGTCTTGATACGCGTCTCTGACTGGAAGACGAAAGGCAACATGCTTTTGGCTGCAGGCGGTGGTGTACGTTGAACACATCACAACGGCACTCATTTCAAAAATGATTTAGAACATGTGTGATTCTTCACAATGCAGCTTTCAACTGTCTGGGCTTTGATTTTTTTTGTAATACGTTTGCAAATCATCACAGAGAATAAATGATTGTGATTTTGAACTGCACCAGATTTGAAAAGAAAAAGCTTTGTAAATGGTAACGTTATGGTTAAGATGTTTATGCAGTGTGGGTTAATAGCGAGCCTTCGTTGTTAAGGTGACGCTGTCTCGGGGTTTGCAGGTAATCTAATCTCCAATGGATATATATATATATATATATATATATACATATAATCCTGTTCCCATCTCAGTTAAATGTAATAAATGCGCTCACATAAGGTGCAGAGGCACCAGACAGGAAGATGTGAACTGGTTCCAGGTTGTGAAGTCTCTTCAAAGCATCTGCCACGGCAAAACAGGCGAAAGCCCCGAAACTAGAAACAGATCAGGGAAGAGCAAACTTTAATAGAAAGAGAAGAAGTCACAAGGCCTGAGTCATGACGGATATAATGTTATTCCTAAAGCCACACTCGGGTTATCGTACCTGTGTCCAAACAGAGCAAACGGTTTCTCTTTGAGCACCGGTAACAACACACCAACCACCTCGTCCACTATCTGCTGCATGTTCTCAAAGAAGGGCTCTTTGACTCGCGTCTCTCTGCCCGGGAGCTTGATGGCAAACACTGAAAAGGGACGAAACACAAGAGCTGTTACAAAACTTTGCAAATAGGAATATGACCATAGTGCAGCAGGTTTGTTCTGTGTGTTTTCCTTCTTTTCAAGTTGAAGTTACCAGCATTTACATTTTTGCTGATTTTCTTTCGGAATAAATGATGTTATCTACAAACAATGACAGATGGCGAGCATCAAGCCAAACGCTATTGCTGAACAGGAGGGGGGTCAATGTGCAACGGTTAAACACGGCGCGTTACCTTCTATGGAGCAGTTTAGGACGTTCCCCCAGCGAGCATAGTGTATGGAGCCTCCACCTGCCCAGGGGAAGCAGATCAGTCGGGCCACAGCTTCTGGGCTCTTGTTGAAACAGCTGATCACCTTTTCCATTCTAATTCAACACAAGGGAGAAGATTGATTCACACCTGCTGGGACTTCATCTGCTGAGTTTAAGCTCCTAATTTCAGAGGTAGTCATAACAGTGTTAAGTCCCACCTGTTTACTGCTGGTAGATTCATAAAATTCTTACAGGAAAACAGTGGTCTCATGAAGAGTAACGTTTCCTGGTTATATTTCTTCTATGGTTTGTCTGTGGAACTGTAGAAAAAAAGACAAGAAAACACGATTATAAAAAGATTCTAGAGACACCTACAGCACGGAGTGTGCATTTCCAGGAAGAAACAGTAAGTGTAACGTTTGTTATATTTGAAAAAACGATAATAATAATAATAATACATTTTAATGCAGATGAATGAATCGGGCAGACTAGAAACCCACAAACCGGGAAATACAAGCGGGTGATTAAGAAATAACGTAGTTGACGGAAGTGACGTTCTTTTCCACGGTTGGTATTTCCTGACGGGTTTCCCTCGGTGGTGAAGGAGGAGGAGGGAGCCACAGCTTCATCAAAGTAGATAAAGTTAAAGTAGGGCAATACCGGAAATCCCGCCTTCGTCCGCTTTCATTAGGTGGCCATACATGCAGCAAATTATTATCAGTAGAAACATTAAGTAAAAGTACAAATATGTAATAAACATTGTAAGTAAAAGTCCGATATTTAGATTCAATTTGTGTACACCATCGAATTGTTTGATCTGGTTACCAAAATGAGGTTGATAGCAGAAATGAAAGGACAAACAAATATATGCTAGAATTTGTATTGCTGTTATATGTGGATGCGTTTTAATTAGACGCAGTTGCTCCAATTTGTTTTTGTTTAACTTACAAATATTTTTTGTGTTGGCAGGAACCTGAAACCATCTTTTTTTGAGATTTTGATCTTTTTATTGTCAATGAGTTCTTTACTGTAATCTCTGTGCGCAAAAATGGCTTATTGATTAGCTTCTCATTCCACCGCTATTCATTGGTCTGTATTGAACAATACAACAAATAAATGAACGAGAAAACATCTGTTTTGCAACAACTGCCACGATTTGTTATTTAAGCTTTTATTTTGGAACAGTTGTGCGGAAGCTGTGACGTTGTAGTCTGTCGCGGTTGACGTTAGCGGCTGTGAGGGCGGTGGAGGTGCAGATTTTACACCGGTTTCGCCGACACCGAGGGGAACGCCGGCGGATAGTGAAGCTACGGTGACCAGACCCCACGTTTCTTTTCCATAAAGAGAAACACCGGAAGGCGACGTTGAGCAGACGGGACGAGGTATTCTACCGCTGACCGAGTAGGCGCTCATATCCATCCTGTGTGTCGAGTCGCTAGCGAGTTGCTAGCTGTCGTCGGCTAACTCTTGAAGCTAACTATTAGCTTACCGGCCGCTAACGACTCTCGCTTCAATTCTACCGACTCCGCGTCCAAACTGTCACAAACATTTCCCACCCTGAACACCGTGTTGGTTTTCCCTCGGCGATAACAGGAAGAACTTCAGCGGACGGAAGTGGGGACATTTTGTGAAACTTTGAGCTGTCAGCCGTGCCGAGGCTTTTCGGGGGAGAAGACGTAAGTCGAGGGGACCCCGAAGCGGCCCGCTTCCACATCAGCGCCCGGAGCCGCGGAGCGACGGGGCCGCGCAGCCGAGGAGCGGCGCGCCGGACAGCGGATCGGTAGCGGAGCGTTGCCCTGCGCGGGGAGAAGTGATCACCGGGGGCCGGGTCATCCGGACAGAGACCTCATGAATGGAAATCGGAACAACAGGTGGGAACCCCCGACTAACCGCCATGCTTAATTCGGTGGTTCAGGTGCTGCACTCGAGTTATTTACAGAGCGCGCGAGACACGAGCCAGACGACGTTTGAGATCCACGTCGCTGTGTTCAGATGACGTCAGGCCATCGTGGACGCACATCAGCTGGACAACTTTATTGAAATCCCTATCTCTAGCAGGAATAACAAACTCTCTGTGTGTGTGTGTGTGTGTGTGTGTGTGTGTGTGTGTGTGTGTGTGTGTGTGTGTGTGTGTGGTGGGGGGGGTCAACGGTCACTTTTGCCTCTCGCTGTGCGTGCACATGTGCGTTATTCCCCCAAACCAGTCCCACGGGGGGTTTCGTATTGTCTAGTAATTCTTTGCCAGGTGTCAGAGGCAGGTGGTGATCCTGTCATGTGTGCGTGATGCCTGAGAGAGGCACGCAACCACTTTTCGAGGTGTGTGTGTCCGTTTGAAGTGAAGCCTTTCAACACCTGCTGGTGTCAACCCTGGTCATTACATACAGCCACTGCTTGTGTTAATTACAAATCCATTGAACACAATTTGTGAGTCACAGCTTGTTTATTATTTATGTTTTGGGGTTCCGTGCTGGACTGAGAGGAGGGACTGAGCTGCTTACTGAAACCGACCCATTCATTCATTCTACTCATTTTCTTTTGTTTTTTTTTACAGAAAGTAAAACGATTTTATCAAAGAGGAACTATGGAAATTAGGGTCAAAACAGTGGTGACAAAAACAGCAATAAGTCTTACCAACTAAGAAGCCGGAAGTTGAAAACGTTTTATTGTTTTTGATCGTGAGTAGATGGTGACGTTTTGCATTTTTCCAAAGCAAAAAAAAAATCCAAATACTGACCATGCAAATACAGTAAAATAGAGACAGTTTCATTTAAACAAGACGACACACAAACAGTTTTGCCATCAGTAGACGTGGAGAAGCTGCAGCAACACAGGAGAATTGCCGTGGTAACGGCATATGGGAGGAGGAAGCCTGGGACGCATCTGCAGGAAGAGCATTTTTTTACCGTATGATGCCTGGTTACGGCAGGTTCAGGCTCTGCCTTCGACCCCGACACTTATATATTTTCAGCCCACAGCAACTCTGTCGCACTTATTTCATCACAAACAAACCGCACCAGCTGGGGGTCTGTTTGTAGACTTGTTGTCATGTAGGTCATTGTATGCATTTGTGTTTGGATTCTCTGACTCACATTTACGGAAATTCTGAGGTTGTGTGATCTGCACTAAGTACTTTCCAGTTTGGCATTTCTGAAAATTGGAGTCGGATTGGCATGGTGTGTCACCCGCCCACCTTTTTGGCAAAGGCCATGTGAGTCAGGAGGAGCCTGTGACCGCTAAGCAGGTCTTTATTTTAATGTCACCTAACTGTAACCATTTTCTATACGAAGAGGCAGGATTTTCTTTTTTTTTGTCAGGCTGACATGGAGCAACATTCAATGTGTTTGACCATCTTATGCGCCAGCAACGGCTGTCTGCTCCTTCCAGCTTAACATTAACCACTTCCTTCCTCTCACAGCTCCTTTGAAAGCGTAGAATACGTTCATGTTAACCGATCTGTGTTCCGTTGTAGCTGTTTAAGTGTTGAATGTTGGGACACAGATGGTGCAGACTAAATGCTCATCTTAGATAAGCTGGTGTGGATGTTGTGTCACTGAACCGTTTCCTCACCGCGTCCGACAGATGTCGAGCCACGTTGGCGCTCATCTTTAGTCCGAGCACTATACTTTGGAATACTCAAGATTGTCATATAGGCAGTCAAACTAAAAGTACAACAATGACATCATTTATTGACAAAGCCAGACTGGGATATAAACGCTAACTTACTGATTTTCTGTATTTTGTTGTAGGAGACGTTGGAGCAGCCGTTGAGCCCCAAGTCCTTTTCTCGTTGCCAAGGCGACCTGGATATGGCACCCTTGGGAAGCCCATCAAACTATTGGCCAACTGCTTCCAGGTGGAAATACCCAAAATCGATGTTTATTTGTATGAGGTGGATATCAAGCCTGATAAATGTCCTCGCCGGGTCAACAGGTAATGGAAACCGAGCTAATACCTCTTTATTACTTTATACTTATTTTATAGATATTTACTGTATATCAATTCATAAAATGTCTACGAGTTGTCAAATCCTGGATTCTTGGTGCGTGTTGATTGGGGTGAAATGTTTGTTTTCTCTCAGGGAGGTGGTGGACTCCATGGTTCAGCATTTCAAGGTGACCATCTTTGGTGACTGTCTGCCAGTTTACGATGGGAAGAGAAGCCTCTACACGGCCAGCCCCATTCCTGTGGCCACTGGTGGGGTAAGACATGACATCAAAGTTTGTACAATGGTGCCTTGTGTTGTCCGGCCCTACAACAAACCACCGTTCTTATTCTTAATAGGACATCCTGAAAATGGACTGATTGTTGCTGATTTTTTTCATCACTGATCTCAAAACCGTTTTTTTCAGGTGGATTTAGATGTCACCCTACCAGGGGACGGGGGGAAGGACCGCCCATTCAAAGTCACCATCAGGTTTGTGTCGCTAGTCAGTTGGCACATGCTGCACGAAGTGTTGACTGGGCGGGCCGTGGCTGAGCCGGTGGACCTGGAGAAACCCATCAGCACCAACCCCGTGCACGCCGTGGACGTCGTCCTTCGACACCTGCCCTCCATGAAGTGAGTGGCTCTCTTGACCAAAGGATTGTTTGTAGGTTCCTTTTGTTTGGATTATTTCCAGACTAGTAAAGAAACTCAAATATTGTACTAAAATATCTACAAATTAAAATGTTTTGCTTAATTTGAAATATTCATTCAAAAATAGTAGAACTTGATGACCATGAAGCAAACGGGGAGTATAACTCAAATCCCATGTGGCTTTTTAACCTCGACTAACCTTTGTCTCACTGCTGTTACCCTGTCCGACCTCATCAGGTACACGCCTGTTGGACGGTCCTTCTTCTCCTCTCCAGAGGGCTACGACCATCCGCTGGGTGGAGGAAGAGAGGTTTGGTTTGGATTCCATCAGTCAGTGCGGCCAGCTATGTGGAAAATGATGCTCAACATCGATGGTGAGTTTGTCCTGTGAATGTGAAGCCACAGCCAGCAGCTGCTAAGCTAAGCGTAGCACAAACATTGTAAAAACGGTTGGTCTGGTTTGGTCCAAAGGAAACGACATTTAAAAAAATGGCTCATGTGCTGGACCTAACACACCTTAAAACCTGGATCCCTCATTTTGATTAGTAAGCTCTACACTTGTGTTGACAGAGCAGGATTGCTTTTTCCAGTTGTTATGCTAAGCTAACTGTATGTTGGGTCTACATCAACAAAAACTATTGCTGTGCTGTCTTGACAGTTTGATCTCCTAACATACCGTTTCAGTGTCAGCCACAGCGTTTTATAAAGCCCAACCAGTCATCCAGTTCATGTGTGAGGTCCTGGACATTCACAACATTGACGAGCAGCCTCGCCCTCTCACCGACTCCCACAGAGTTAAATTCACCAAAGAGATCAAAGGTATGTCGCAAAGGAAAGGCCGCTCGTGTTGCCTTGCCCTGTACAGAAAGATATGTGAAGGAATACCTGGAGGGGATTCCTTTCAACATATCATTTACACTGTAACTACATATGCAATCAGCCCTCAATCATGATTGATTAATTGGTTGACTGCAGAGCTGTGACTTTTTATTTTAAGTGACTGGTTGATCCAAAGAAGATACAGAATGATGCTTTGTTTTCTGATAATGGGCATAAAAGGGACCGTAGGTCTGTTGGTAGAATTTAGTCTCTATTCCGACATGGTGGATAATGAAAATGATTTAATATAATTTTGAATACATTTGAGGCAACATACCTACTTCAAAAGTAGCCCACGCAATGTTTGAAACACAAGCCCACGTGTGCAGTAACTCCAATACTTTTTTTAATAGATCATGTTGGGTGATTATTAGACTAAATATATTTGGTATTGAGGAGTTTATATGGCTCAGCTTTCTTAATTGTCTATGCTTGCCAGGCTTTGAGTTAAATTCTGAAAACATGCCAACGGCAAATCTGTTTTTGCTGATTGCTTGTGTTCGAGAGGTGAGCACAATGTTTGTGGCAGAAGAGATGGATCGCTAAAGAGATCTAACACAAACCTTGTCTGCGCACGTCTGTTCTGTAGCGTTTCAATAACTTGCTGTCATTCAGCGTTTTCTTTTCTCCTTCGTCTCCAGTTTTTCTCACTTTCCTATTTTTTTCTTAACTCATAGAAGTCCTCCTCCTACAGTTCTTGACCTTAGCAGCTTTCCTAAGGGCTGAGATCCTTTGTGACTAACTTCATCTGGGCTTTACAGTAAAGGGAACCTCTTACAAAATTGTCATCATTCTCTTTATTTCTTAGACTTGTGTTACTAAGAGCAACTTGTGGTAATAGGAAGTGTTATGACTACAGCCCCAGAGGGATTCTTTGACTGTTTTGTTCATGTGTTCCACTCTCTTGCTGTCACCGACTTTTACTTAAATGTTGCTGATGCTTATTCCACCATCTTCACAGGTCTTAAAGTGGAAGTGACACACTGTGGAACCATGCGTAGGAAGTACCGAGTCTGCAATGTGACACGGCGCCCTGCCAGCCTCCAAACGTACGTTTCCACATCGCACCGTAGTCGCTGTTAACTCCACTATCAAAGCTGTCATTGGCTCTCATTAACAGACTCTGT
Organism: Gasterosteus aculeatus; assembly: GCF_964276395.1. Lineage (NCBI taxonomy): Eukaryota > Metazoa > Chordata > Actinopteri > Perciformes > Gasterosteidae > Gasterosteus > Gasterosteus aculeatus. Next base: position 4,364,263 of record NC_135697.1, read on the forward strand.
GTTTCATACAAATCCACAGATTTCCACTGCAGCTTGAGAGCGGTCAGACAGTTGAGCGTACAGTGGCGCAGTACTTCAGAGAGAAATACAGCTTGCAGCTAAAGTACCCCCACCTGCCTTGTCTGCAGGTTGGTCAGGAACAGAAGCACACCTATCTGCCCCTGGAGGTAAGGATTGCACTGGTTTCACCTCATTTAGTTGCCCTTGACTGCATGAAGAAATCAACATGTAATACGCTGCCTGCAAATGTGCTAACTGTAATACTCATTGGCCTGCGCCGGGTTTAAGTGCAATCCACATGTGAACATGATAGGTGTGTATGAGAGTAGAATCAAGTGTACATGGCGAGTAGCCTCGGGTGGTATTACGTTGCACCAGAGTATCTAGACGTCCACGGTATCATTTTCTGAGCATGGAGACGCTCGGCTTTCTATGAGGGTGTGTTGTGGTGCACGAGCCACCAGTGGGCCCGTTTCTATTTATAACGGGCAGCCGAGCTGAGAAAGAGTGGTGGAGATTACAGGACGTGTTTCTGTGGTATTTGGGTCCTCCTAGCTACGTGATTTTATTAAGCTACCAGTCTGCCACCACCACGTGCGTGCGTGTGAAGGAGACCGATCAGGATGGTGGTCAATATGAGATTAGAAGTGAGGTGTCTGCACTTCCAAAAGCCAAGTCCTATTCTACTGTCTGCTCGCCACCTGCTAATTAAACTGAAGGTCACCCTTTGCCCAGGTTCACTTAAGGTGGGCGGATCTTTTAAGGTGAACCGTTAAAATGGGAAAAATGATGGCCACTCTGGGTTTGGCCTCTCGGTGTCTTGGATGGATGGAAGTGTTTTCCCAACCATTATATCAGGGGGGCGTGCCCCTCCCCTTCTGAAATCACCCAGTCTTTTTTTTTGTGCACGACAGTTTTGTCCGACATGTGCGTGCGTATGTCCATGTATGCACCTGTGGTGCGCGCACAGAGAGCACACATCCGCACACTGGAGCCCTCAGCATTTACTTAGTTTCCCTCATTACCGGAATCTTTAAGGCTGTAATGACACAATGTGGATGAATCAACCTGAATGGACTTTTTTTTTTTTTTCATTTAGGTGTGCAACATTGTACCTGGACAACGCTGTATTAAAAAACTAACTGACAACCAGACATCAACCATGATCAAAGCAACAGCCCGCTCCGCCCCAGACAGACAGGAGGAGATCAGCAGACTGGTGAGTAGATGGGAGCCAGAATGACACACGGCTTGCTTACATTATAATAACCAAAGAAAATATTTAAAGTAAAGGCCGGCGCATGCTTCCTGTGTTGTTTCAATTCATGGTTCTGCGTGTGTTGCAGAGCAATTCCCCCGCCCGAACAACAGGCGGAGTAACGTGTTTTTGTTGAAGACGACCTAGAGAGTCACGTCTATTTGTTTGTTTGTTTATTTATCATAGACTTTATTGCCCCGTGCATCGCCACTGCTGCTTTTCATTGCGGACACATTTGTCCCGTATTTTCCTCCACAACTTTGTTCCTCTCGACCGGCAAACCGGCGTTTGCGGCGATCTCCCTCCGTGAATCAAACCCGCTTCTACAACCCGCCAATAACGGCTTGTATAAGCGCTCATATTTGCGCATTTCTTCCGACAAAAGTTCTTAAATCTGATCTGTTCTCTCGTAAACATTCTTCGTTTTAATAATGGCGGTATCGGGCTGTGAAAGCGGAAATGTGAGACTCCGTAAACGACGTAGTTAGCGGACCAATCACAGCCTGGTGCGCTGCGGGAGGCTTGCGTCGCTTTCAACGCAAGCCTAGAAAAATGTCTCGACACACGCAAGGAGGTGTGATAAGCGACGCAAGGGACACGCAAAGGGGGCTTGCGTCTGCGTCGCTCTGAAAACGCAGAAGCATAAACTAGGCCTAATACATGAATTGTTTCTTTACTCAGGTGAGAAGTGCAAATTACGAGGCCGACCCGTTCGTCCAGGAGTTTCAGTTCCGCGTGCGAGACGAGATGGCTCAGGTGACGGGCCGCGTCCTGCCGGCCCCGATGCTGCAATATGGCGGCAGAGTGAGCTCTGAGCCATTTATGGTACCTTCCCTTTTAATCCTGCTTCATATGCATGAATGGTGCGTGGGTACGTGTGTGAGTTTGAAGTCCTATTTACAATCCTGATTTAGACTATTTGATTTTGTATTTCTGTGCTAAAACCATACAATGCATAATGTATAAAAAGCCACACTTTTGGTGTGCAAACCCTGTGATAATCTGTAGCTTACGGTTTGGCGCATGTCCTGCAATCCCCAATTATCTCTAAAACCACCTGACACGTCTTTTACACTCTTTGTTTTACACATGCTGGCTTTTCTGTAGTGGTCACGTATAGAAACAGTCTCTGCTTTGCGTGAAGTCCCTAAAAAATACTGCATGGGAAGTGTGTGATTCAAATTCGTTTCTAATGGCACGATCATCAGAACAACCAATGTGAGCCTGTTAATTACACCGAAGCCTTTGATGTTGAGATCCGACTGGCTGTTTGAATCCATACATTGTCTGTTTCCTTTTGTACCGTTTGTGTCCATGTGACTGTCAGTCCCAGCAGATCAACCCTGCACTGTCGTTGCAGAACCGCACGGTGGCCACACCCAGCCACGGCGTGTGGGACATGAGGGGGAAGCAGTTTCACACCGGAGTGGAGATCAAGATGTGGGCCATCGCCTGCTTTGCCACCCAGAGGCAGTGCCGAGAAGAGATCCTTAAGTGAGTTCACACAAATCCCCCCGATTGCTCGGGTTAGATTAGTTGGAGTGTTAAAGGGTTGAGTATCGACAGATTTAATGCAACCAAATATATGTATATTTACATCTGAAATGTATAAAATCTTTCTAAAAACAGAAGTTTCTCATTTAAAGAAACCAATCAAATGAATTGTAATCTAATATAAACAATTGGTCACTATACTTGCAATACTGTACTGGTAGTGATATGAACATTTTTTTTTAAAACTTGTCTGGTCATTTATTTGATTTCTTTGTGCTCAGGAGCTTCACTGACCAGCTGCGTAAAATCTCTAAGGATGCTGGGATGCCAATCCAAGGCCAGCCATGTTTCTGTAAATATGCCCAGGGAGCCGACAGCGTGGAGCCCATGTTCAGACACCTGAAGAACACCTACGCGGGGCTGCAGCTCATCATCGTGATCCTGCCAGGGAAAACGCCCGTCTACGGTACAATCAATAACCGCTTCAATACCCACTAGCGTTTTAATAGTAGGGCCTCTAAGTCCATCCAGGATCAGTCGTTGCAGAGTAAAATGAACCCCCCCCCGCCCCCTCTCTTTTACCCACAGCTGAGGTGAAGCGGGTGGGGGACACCCTTCTTGGCATGGCCACTCAATGTGTGCAAGTGAAGAACGTAGTGAAGACGTCCCCTCAGACGCTCTCCAACCTCTGCCTCAAGATCAACGTCAAGCTGGGAGGCATCAACAACATCTTGGTTCCACACCAACGGTAAAATTAACACGACAATAAAGATAATTGTAAAACTTCTGTAGTTTTCAGATACTTTTGCTTCACGCAGTCACGTTGGCATTCCTTTCTCTTTGCTCACTGCCGGCCTGTTGGCCCTTAAAATAGGACTGTTGTTGTTGCAACGTGAGATAATTTGGTGCCTCTTTCCATCCATCCAGGCCCTCTGTGTTCCAGCAGCCTGTCATCTTCCTCGGGGCGGATGTCACTCACCCTCCAGCAGGAGACGGGAAAAAGCCATCTATTGCAGCGGTGAGTCGTCACTTCACATCCCCATCTCATATCAGCGTGTGTCTACTGCCAAATATGCTCTTTCGCTCCCTTAAATGACTTTTTGGACCTTTGGCAACCATTTTAATGCAAATGTTCATTGGTCGTTTGTACCGCATTAATAATAGCACCAATGGTCAAAGCTACGTCCTTTTTTCCTTAATGCAGTGTTTCCTGTGTATGTTTAGTAGTTTATAGCTATGCAGACCATGGGGAAAAAAAAGAGCGTTCAGTTGCCAAGATTCTAAAAATGGGACCGTGCTTGTACCGTAGCGAATGTGAATCTGTTGATGTCAGCAGTAGGAGAGCTATATAGAACGTTATCATTGAGTTTCAATTTCCATTCTATAGATAATACTATTACGCAAGTATAAGGTACAATATAACAATCATGGTGTGTGCAAATGCCATCTGGTAAAATGTAGCTGTAGCTGAGAAGCCCTTATAGGAGACGCTTTTCATTTAATTAAAAATAGAGAATTATGAGTTGTTTTAACTTTGTAATACTAGTTCAAAGCATTCGTTTTGTTTTTATTCTTTCACCACCGTTTTGTATTGAGAAACGTGACATTTTTCTGGCATTACTGACTTGAAGAAAGAAACTGGAAACAGGAAAGAAAGAGGGGAAAAAATATTTATTGTGAAATAAATCCCTCTTTTGGTTACAAATCCCTTCTGTTATAGTTTCTTTTCATTTGTTGCTCCCCTAGACATCAGTCGAGGGATGTAACCGCCGTTAACTGCTCTTCAGTAGCAATAGTCTTGCGAGTTGAGTTATTGACCAGAGATGCTGTGTCCTCACAGGTGGTGGGCAGCATGGACGCCCACCCCAGCCGGTACTGCGCCACGGTGCGGGTCCAGAGGCCGAGACAGGAGGTCATCCAGGACCTGGCCTCCATGGTGCGAGAGCTCCTGATCCAGTTCTACAAATCGACCCGCTACAAACCAACCAGGATCATCTTCTACAGGGACGGCGTGTCAGAGGGGCAGTTCAGACAGGTGACGCATTTCCTTTCCTTGCCGCTTATCACAATACTATTTAGATTATTCTGCTACACAGTAGATTTAATTATTACTCTCAATCTGCATTGGCAACAATTTATCAACAAAAAAAAACGTTTGTGCTAATTAGTTTAGTTATTGGTCTAACTTTTATTTTCCCCTGTAGGTGCTGTACTACGAGCTGCTGGCCATCAGGGAGGCTTGCATCAGTTTAGAGAAGGAATATCAGCCGGGGATTACTTACATTGTTGTGCAGAAACGCCATCACACGCGTCTCTTCTGTGCAGATCGCAACGAGCGGGTGAGTTACACCGAGGAGGGACATGGTCGTATTCTGAGGGTCTTGGAGATGTTAAGGCTGCCTACTTTCTTCACCTGTTTGATTGATTCATCAATCTTTTGATCCTGCTTCATATGCATGAGTGGTGCGTGGGTACGTGTGTGAGTTTGAAGTCCTATTTACAATCCTGATTTAGACAATTTGATTTTGTATTTCCGTGTTAAAAGTATACAATGCATAAAGGGTCAACGGTTATCTACCAAAATAAATTAGAAAGCAGGATTTGACATTCGGGTCACTGCTCACGTCTGTAAAAGGGATTTTCTTCTGGTTGGACCTCTCAATCATTTTGATGAATTACCTGTCAGGTTGGACGAAGTGGAAACATTCCTGCCGGCACCACAGTGGACACAGACATCACCCACCCCTACGAGTTTGACTTTTACCTCTGCAGTCATGCTGGAATCCAGGTACGCTTTTAAAACCAAGGTGTTGGGAACATTCCTCACAGATTTTGGTCCATATTGACATGATCGCTTTACGCAGTTGCTGCAGATTTATCTCAGACACCAGCAACTCCCTTAAATCCCCCCCTTTCCCCCATTGTGACGCTCTGTCTGAACTTCCAAGTTGTCATGACCACGTCTGCATGCCTAAATGCATTTTGATTGGCGGCCATGTGACCTCCTGGGTAAGATTAACTTGCCTCCTCCTCTCCAGGGTACGAGCCGGCCCTCCCACTACCACGTTCTGTGGGACGACAACTGTTTCACCGGCGACGAGTTCCAGCTCCTCACCTACCAGCTGTGCCACACCTACGTGCGCTGCACGCGCTCCGTCTCCATCCCGGCTCCAGCTTACTACGCCCACCTGGTGGCCTTCCGTGCCCGCTACCACCTTGTTGACAAAGAGCATGACAGGTGGGCAAACCTCATTCGTATCCAATTGAATTTGCTGTTTTGTCAGATTGTGAGATTGCTGAGCATGCGTGACAAATAAATAAAGTCAACTTGTCATCTGAAAATGCTAAATATAAATGTCAATGGAAGTTTGATGTGTCTAAATATGTTTTGAACTGTATTTGTAAGTAAGGAATGAACCATGCTGTACAGTCTTCGTTTAGGATCACTTAAGTGGTCAGTGCCGACATTACTAAATGGCTATAATGTAGCGTACTCTTTCTAAATATTACTCACCCCTACTTCTCATTCCCCCCTCCTCCCGACAGTGCGGAGGGAAGCCACGTTTCAGGGCAGAGTAACGGCAGGGACCCCTCAGCGCTGGCCAAAGCTGTCCAGATCCACCACGACACACTGACCACCATGTATTTTGCCTGAACGTCCTCCCCCCCCCCCACACCCGACTTCCCCAGCCGGCCTGCGGCCAGCTGCGTTGCGCGCAGCGACCCCACCCCTGCGGCGGTGCAGCTCTGGTCATCGCCGGCTGCGAGGATGTAGCAAGCCGGAGAGGAGTTGCAGCCACGTTATGCAATCTGAAACCAGCCAGTCGTTTGCATCGCTCTGTCGGCTTTACCTCCTCTGCTGTCTGAATCACAATGGATTCTGTTTTCTTTTCAAAGCTCACGAGTCACATCCTCGCCTTTCAATTCTGGCAGCAGCTCAACGTTTCTCCTGCTTTCTTCCCTCCTGGTGTTAAAGAAAAAAAAACATAACGGCGGATACAAAAACTGAAGATTTTTTGGTGCACGGGTGAAAGTGGAACCAGTGAAGAGCCGACGCGCTCTGTAGCCTCACGTTGAGCCTGTTGCAGATTTTACAATGTAGACTGTTTTACATGTTTTGTTTGATTTTTCAGCTTGTCTAGATATAATAATGTCTATGTGATTTCCCTCTTTCAAATGTGCGGCTGCCACGGCAACGGAATGCTCGTAAAAACGAAAGCGTTTTTTTGTTTTGTTTGTTTTTTACGGCAGGCGGCCTCAGCGGTTCCTCTCCTGCGTCCCTTTAAGCCAGTGGCTCCTCTCATTCATTCAGCCAGACAGTAAGACGCATAGCGCTGAATGAAATGAGAAGAGTTTTTAAGTTTCTTTTTTACAACAATGCCACGTGGAGCCATCGATGAAGCATTGTACATCGCATGAGGCCTTACCGCGAGGCCACCTGCATGAAGACGACTGTTGGAGTCCGACGCCGCGGCCTCCCTCTCTCCCAGTCCAGCTCGTGTTCTACCAAACCCACGGTGTGCGTGTTCCTCGTCTTTGTTTGTGACTCGTCTGACCTGAATCAACGCTCAGCAATCGATCCGAGCAGCGCGGCTTATATCCTCTCGCGACCACACGTCTTTGGACTCGTCCCGGTTTTTAAGACGAGGAACTGACCAATTTTTAGTTGTCAAGAAAAAAACAAAACTGTGCAATAATGTGTAACGCAGAGAGAGCGGGTCCAGCGGTGGATAGTTTTTAGCAAGTATTGGCGAGGTAAAGCTTTGTTTGTTATGAGTGACTTTAGGCAAGTGACGAAGGACGTGGACATGTATTTGACCTTCTGGTGGACGAGTAGGACGGATGCTGAGCGGTCCGATTGGGTACAGAGTGATTAAACAAAGTGCCTGATGTGTGCGGCTGGATGGAAAGCTCTTCATGGTGTGAAGGTCGAGGAGCCTCTGGTGAAACATTTAGTGAAACGCTCTCAGCGACGCGTCGCAGTCCAGTAGTTTCGTCCTGCCGTCAATTTGACTCGTAGGTTTTTGCTCCGTTCGCTCAGTATTTGTTGTAATTGGTTTTACACATTTACACAGCGTTGTCGACAAGAAGTGAACTTTGTGACGGTGTCTCGCTGGACGGTATCGTACTTGGATGCGTGTCCTCGCGCGATGAGACTCACTTTATGTTCACATTTCAGAGTCCGTGTCACCTACTTAAGCTTTGCTGCGTTTGTCCTCAGAGGAGGTTTCAGTTTAATGTCTAACAGTCCGGAGTAGGGCAGTAACTAGTGATTATTTCCACGTTCTAATTTCCCACTGGTTGTCTAAAGATCACATATGACAAGGAAAAACATCAACGTTTTTTGCTTTAACGAATGATGAACTGATCATGGAAGCGGTTTCCATAGATGTATTTTACTTTGGAGAAAACCGTCGTCATGCAGCAAGGAACTGATTTTCTGCTACATTTGGACTCTGGTTGCTAATCAATCCCAAATAATCACATAAAAACCTCAAGAAGCCAACGTTAGGAATTGTATCCATATGTCTCATGCCCTTAATCAGTACTTTGGTTTTTCGGGGGCCAGCTGTTTAAGTCGTGGCCTCGCAGTTTAGTCTAATAAGGTTTCATCACTTGGACCAAACCAACGTGCCTGGTCGGGGGGGGGGGGGGGGGGCTGCTGCAGCATCGAGCTGATCTACTGTGTACTGCTTACTGTGCAAGCCACATGTCACCAGAACCACACCTAAGCTGCTATACGGAAAACACGTTGATTTAATATTTCATCAGATACATACTGGCTATATATTGATACAGAGAGATTAAGAGAATAATGCTATTTTACTGCACTTAAAGAGTTGTTTTTATGGTTGGACAGAGACGGACTTGTTGTTGGAAGTCGCGGTTTGAAACATTTTAATTCTAAGGATTTACCCGAGCAGCTCGTCCGCGTCAGAGCTGTTTCTTAATGTCAGACATTACCAGCAATTTTGTTTTACTTGAAGAGAACTAGTCGTGGGCATGTCTAACATTGTTGGCTAGCGCTCTGCTAGTGTTTTGTAAGTCTACATGGAGCCTTATTACCCTCCGACGGCTCCTAATAATACGTACAGTAAATCCACCTCCGGAGCCGGTGGGCAGTGTCTGACCGGGCAGGACATCAGATGCCTTTGTCCTTGAGAAATAAAAAGCCTTTTTAAGTTTGGATTTAGATATATTTATATGTAGAGGTATTAAAGTAACGCACACACCACTTATTTTTGTCTAACAAAGTCCTATTTGAACCGGGAGCCGTGTGGAGATATAGCGTTCAATATAATTGTGGTGGTCTGTGATTTGATGATGCAATAGGTTTACTTGTTTGGAAAAAGCGATCGCGGCGTCGACCCGTGTGGCAGGGGGGACGTTTGTTCGGTAGCGCGAGTGATCGGATGGACCGTCAACCCTTCTCCGTGAAGAAGTCCCTCCGCTGTCGTTTTGTCATCTCAGAAGCGCGTCAACGAAGTGGACTTTGAGTTTGATGGATTTCTCAATGCACTTGCTAAGTGAAGCCTTTATTTTTTATTTAGTATTATTCTCGCATATTGGTGAGCGGAGCAGGAGGGGGGTTGAAAGTTCATCTTCGGACTGCTTTTATCCGTAAACAGACTGTGCCTTTTCCTGATGGTGCTGGAAAAAAAAAAAAACTAAGTAAATCAAAAATCTTTAACTTTCAGAGAAAGGCCCTCAGGCCCGAGTCTACATTGATGAGTATATATTGATACATGATAATACTGTAAGGTGTGATTGTGTGCATCTATGTGTTTGTTTGTGTGTGTGTGTGTGTGTGGATACCCCCAACATATGCCAAGAACACAAAATATGCAGAACTGATCGGTGTGGAGCTGACCGGACCAAAAGGCCTGTGGGGATCGGCACTCTCAAGCACAACCCAAAAACTAACCTTTCTAACCAACAACACGACGTCATAGGGGAACCGTCCCGACTCCGTAGGTAACAAGTAGCTCAGCTTAGACGGGATGTAGCATTTATTTATTCCTCTTTGTTTCCATAGAGACATGACGCCTCCCTTACTGCCTTCAAACCAGTCTTTCTGCTCCTTGTTATGAATTGATGTGTTCATTTTGAATGGACGGCAATAATGACGCAGTCCCTGACGTTTCTGTGCAATCTCTATCTGACCCCCCCCTCCCTTAAGTTCCTCCTCCATCTTTACTTGGACCGGTTGAGTTGTGCCCGGTTCCCCCACAACAACGCGTCTTTAACTGTGCTTGGCTGCATATCGTACACAAAGAAAACTATGTTTGGGTTTCACAGTATATCAATGTCCTTTTTTGCCTGATTATTAAATGATGTCACTTTTAGAAGTAAAACTGTACGTTCAGACCTTTTTTTTTTTTTTTGTGTCTTTGCTCTTAATCTGATCATGGTCCTAAAATTGAGCCTTTTTATTTGGTTGTCATATTTAATTTTTTTTTTTAATAAATACTTAATGTATGAAAGGTGTTTTTCATTTTCACACGACGTCAGAAGGATGAGTCATCATAAAAAGCAAATGGTTCAGAGCAGCAAAACGCGCTCACTGCTTTCAGTCTAAACTTTCAGTTTACTTCAAAACCTCCACGCCGAATCAGAAATACACATTTTTCAGATATTTGTTAGTTTTTATGGAAATGCGTAGAGCAGATTAGTGCATCCTATTATTCTACGGGAAGTCAAGCCAACTGCATCGTTACCTGCTGAGGAACAAGGGATTACATTTACTTTTATAAATTATATGCGTACACAACAAAGTGGTAAATGAAGCAACAGGCCGTGTTATCTGCTCATATGCTTCACCTTCATAGGTTCATTATTACTGACAGGAAGTGGCCGCAGGTTATCAGCGCCTCGGCCTTTAAAATAAATACTTTATAACTGTTCCTGTGTAATGTCAGTGTTTACACTCCCTGCCTGCTTATAACTCCAAATTACCTCGAGGACGGTAACGTCTCCATTTCCTGCTTACGTAACATCCCCTGCTTTTTAATTGCTTCATCCTATAAAACACTCCTTTGATTAAACAGCGGCCTCGTTGCTCGGTGAGTCACGGCCGCTCGCGTTTAAACCGATGGCCGTGTTTGTTTCTCTTAAAAAACAAACACACACGTTTTTCAATTTGAATCTTTAAAACGGGTCCACTTTAAACTTCCAGGAGGCTGCGCGGGGTCCCGTGACGTGTGCACCTCGGTGTCCGTCCTCGACCGACCTCACAGGACGCCGTGCGTGACCAGCTTTGTTCAGTGTGACGCTCCACCCAGCGCACCTCAGAGGTGACTCTTCACCATTCTGTAACGGCACATTGATAAAACGCTTTTCTACGTAGAAAATGATCAGTTACAACTTTTAAATGCCAATGTCACGATTTTATTTAAAGTTTGTACAAAAACGTCACAGTCCTCTTTTGTGTCAAGTTCTTGTTAATGAGCAAGGAAATCACTCAACACAAGCTTCTTATATTGCAGCTCGGCAGGAACGGAATCAGCAGATGATTAACTGAAAGATAAACCGCCGTGTTTCCACGTTGGACAACATGTATGAAAGGTGTGCTGGAGATTAATAATACGTTTAAAGGCACCACGTGAAACAAGGATATGAACCTTTCCTCTCGCCACGCTCAGTGGTTTTGTCCTCCATGAAATAAACAAGCCCACCGTCATTTACATTCCAAGATGTTCACGGAAGAGGCTCTTCCTTGTAGTTGTCTGTCTTGGAGGGGTTCTGGTGAGGACCCCCGCCGCCCCCCCACCTCAGGATGTGCAGCTTGGCCGTGATGTTGCTGAGGCAGTGGTTCAACATGCTTCTGACAGCCGCCGAGGAGAAGTAGAAGATGATGGGATCCAGGCAGGCGTTTAAGGTGCTGCAGAGCAACGCCATGTTCCTCCACTCCTCGCTCTCCTGCCGGACGTACCCCACCACGTGGGAGGCGTTGTAGGGCCCAAAGCACACGGTGAACACTGTCAGGGTGCCGAACGCCAGGCCGATGGCGCGCATCCTGCGCCGCCTGCCGATGTTCGGCAGGCGCGACAGGATGAGGATGAAGTTGACGTAGCAGAAGCAGCAGATGAGGAAGGGCACGCAGAAGAGAACCAAGAAGAGCTCCAGGCGCACCCGCAGCACGATGTTCAGCTCCTCCGGGCTGAAATCCAGGTAGCAGGTGGGCGGAGGTGAGACGGGCACGCTGCCGGCGCGCAGCACGCTGCCGTTGCTGCTGCCGTTGCTGCTGCCGTTGCTGCCGCCGTCGCCGCCCGCTCCTTTGCTCCACTGGGCGTACGGCATGATGTAGACGATGCTGAGGTTCAGAAAGGTCACCACCCAGAACAGCACGGTGGCCAGCACGGCGTAGCGAGGCCTGCGACACAGGGAGTACCTGAGGGGGAAGGCCACCCCCAAGTAGCGCTCCACGCTCACGGCCGTGAGCAGCAGCGTGCTGTTGTAGATGGTGGCGTAGAACAGGAAACCGGTGAAGGGACACAGGGCGTAGGGGAGCAACCACAACATGCCGTCGGCCGCCTCCTTCATCTTGAACGGCAGGAAGGCCAGGAAGACGAGGTCGGAGATGGTGAGGTTGAGCAGGAGGATGTCTATCGGGGCCGCCCGGCGTCGCACCTTGCGGCAGAAGGTGCAGAAGGCCAGGATGTTGGCAGGGACCCCCATTAGGAAGGTGACTATGTAGACGGCCAGCAACAGCTGGTGAGCGCACAACATCGCGGCTGCTCACCCAAAGGACGGACTCGCTCAGACACTAAACGCAGGACAACAAAAATCATGTGAGCAGAACTCAAGGAGGATATTTTTGAGCCATATTCACACTTTGGAAACTGATTGATGCAATTTATAAAGAGTTTGGTTTGGCTCTATGAATAGCGGTCGGAGACCCACAACTTTGGGAAAAGTTTGTGCTTGACAATTGTGGATTTGTTATCTTGACCGTTGTTGTTCCCACAGGATGAAGCACTTATCAGCTTATCCATCAACAATCTGAAATGCCATTTGCTTTTTGGGGAAGATATCTACACAAATACATCAACACACTATGCCAAACGTTGCCATTGTGAGCATGCTTACCATAAAAAAAACAGTCCATTCACTAATTGACTACTCACTACAACACTGCAATAGTTGAAGAACTAGTAGAACTAGTAGAAAGACGTAGAGCTTTTTCTTCACAAATTGCACAAACTGCCAGTATTTGTAATCTTCTTTAAAACGTTTTTTTTTTCACTTAAACCAGGGATTTAAATTGATATTTTCAACTTGAGAAAGAAGAAATCTACATGAAAAGGCCTTTGTGCGTTGGTTGTCTCAGTACATATCACACTATATATTATTTTTTACATGAATCCACTTCTTTAGCCTGTCGCTCGACCCAAAGCCGCCTGCATACTAAAAAGGGTCATCTTCAAAAATGTAAAAATCCCAAATACTATATTTAAAAAGGCTAGATAATAATACGTTTTCCTTAACCTGATTGGTGCTTCTATATATATATATATATATATATATATATATATATATATATATATGTATGTATATATATATATATGTATGTATATAAATCAAATAAATAATAATTGGTTAATCTCTTCATGTAAACTGAGGAAGAATCCTTAAAGCTTCACTAATAGTCTGTTAAAAACTGTTTAACTGTTAAACAAGACTTGGTTTAATAAAAACATGAAATATAAAACTCCTAAGTCATTAGACGTTTTACTAACTCACCTCTTTAAACTTGAACAACCAGACTCTCCATCACCGGCCGTCTGTTCAGCGCTCTGGCAGCTTCGCCTCTGGGAAGCAGAGTGTTTGATCGGATCATGAGGCATCACTTAATATGCACATCCTGCTGAATATCTGCTATCTCACATCAATGGGGAGGGGGGGGGGGGGGGGGGGATTTAATAAGGTCCTGCGCTCAATCTTTGGTTCTCCTGCCTGTCTAAACAACGTCTCTCAGCAACTGTGTGGTCTGTGCGCAGCGCGGTGTAGGTGGAAGTGTGTCATCATAACTTTTCTTTGTGGATGACAAGAGGAGAGCAGCTGCTGAGAATGCGTCTTAGTGTGGTGCCCACCAGAGGGCAGACGACTCAGAATCACATAGTACGGCAATACACGTGTGTTATTTTATAAACCCAATTTAATGTGATTATGTAGCAAAAGGTACTTCGTTTAAATGAGTTCTGCATTGACAGTGAAATAAATGAAAAACTGATTAACTAACCAAAGGAGCTGTAAATGTGGTTTTTAAAGAAAGACTACCCTTAAATAACACATTAAACTTAATTCAATAAAAAAAAAAAATGAAATCAAACATAAGACCGAAGCTATTTGCCACCATCAGGGCATTTATCTGTATTATCATAGAAAAACAAGTTACCCTCCATGTAAATTCAGACCCAGTGAGCAACAGACTTTCAAAATGACAATTATGAAAACATTGTGTTAACATGTGATCAAATAATTGTCTGTATTGATTAATCAATGCGTTAATCAATGCTTTAATTTGCCCAGGCCTGGTTTCTATGTGACAGTTCACCAAGATTTACTGTGTTTAACATTTTTATGACGGCCGTGTTTTTCAGCGTTATAATAACATAATAACATTAAAAGCAGAACAAGGTTTTTCACTCTTCAATTGTATCATTTCTTTCTTTGTTTCCTTAATTTCTTGATATATTAAGTGTTTACCTTGTATTATCTTCCTGAGCATGATCTCTTCCGTGTCGTTATCTCCCCGTTTGGTGGAGATACTATGGTTTCCTGCAGGAGGACCATGTGATCAGTGCGTGTGTGCTCAGTGAACGAGTGTCTGTCCACGGCTCATCTCCCATTCTGCTGCAGTGAACTGGATTATCGTGGCGCTGCCCAGTCACGGACCCGCGTGCTCACGGGTCACCTGTGGTCGCGGTGACTCACTCTTTCTCACTTATTATCTCTCTCTGGGGACGTATCATATGCCGTGTTCCCATTTGTGTAAAGAGATCTCACTTTTTCTGCATTTCATCAGCGTTCTTCCATCAATGTAACATAATAGTCTCGTGTAAATGTGTTTTACATTTTAGTTTATTAAACATTTTCTGTATTAACTTTACTATTGACTGGAAATATCAAAAAATGAAATTCTTTACAATTAGTTTATAAATGCTCATTCCTTTTTGCTTTTTTAATCAAATCAACAATCATGTAACTTGATTTAATTGTTTTACTTGCAAACCTAACATGTTAACATTCAGAACTAATAACTAATTTCATCATCTCAGTAGACGTCTCTGCACGCAGCAGCTCCGTGACGTGGTGTTTCCCCGGTTACAGCTCGGAGCAGACGGAGCCATAAGCCATCGCCCCCCTTCAGCCGCCTCCGCCACCGACTTCAGCTCCTTTGCTACTGTGAGGAGGAGGAACCCCGGATCTCATCTTGCCGGGAGCACCGTGAGTGTCACACTGTCCCGCCTTCTCCTGACTTTCTCTGGTCACCTCGCCCCCCGCCTGGCTCCTCTCAGATACCGTGTGTGGCGCCCGGGCATTCGCACCGCCGTTGGTGCTGTTGCGTCGATAGCGGCGCCGTCCGTCCCGGCTCAGTTGGCTCTGCCGTCCGCAGATTCTTCCCACCACCGGCGACAGCATCAGCATGACGGCGGGCTCCAGGAAAACGTTAAAGAAGCTCGTCAGCAAGGCGTACGTCCTCCACCCGACGTTGGCGTTCGACGCGAACCCCACCACGTGCGAGGCGTTGTAGGGCGCGTAGCACACCACAAACACGGCGAGCGTGGAGAGGGCGACAGCCAGCACCCTCCTCTTCCCCGCAGGCCGCAGGTTTGAGCGCCACACCAGGGTGACGCAGCGCAGCGTGCAAAATGACGTCACGGTGAGGGGCAGGAGAAAGCAGACGACGGCCATCTCCAGGCGCAGGGGCAGCAGGACGGCCAGCTGGGAGCCGTTGAAGTGGACGTAGCAGGCCGAGGTGTCGTCCTCGGTGGAGACGAAGTTCGCCCCCCTTTCGGCGGCGAGGGCGAAGCTGAGATGCAAGAGCACCGCGAGCCACAGGACGCCGCTGATGAAGCAAGAGATGCGAGCGCGCCGGTACCTCTTGTAGACGATCGGGAAGGCGATGCTGAGATAGCGGCCCGTCGCCACGGCGGTGAGGAACAGGCAGCTGCCGTACAGCGAGGAGAAGAGGAAGAAGCTGAAGACGGGGCAGACGGGGGCCGGCAGCCGCCAGTCCTGAAGCAAAGTCTCGAGGGCCTTGACGGGCAGCCAGGCCACGAGCACCAGGTTGGCCACGCACAGGTTGAGCGCGTACACCACGTTGGGCGTGGCGCCGCGCTTGTGGGCCTTGCGCGCGTACACGATCAGGACCAGCACGTTGGCGGGGAGGCCCAGCAGGAAGGTGAAGGTGTACACGGAGAGGGCAGCATAATCCTTGGAAGGCAGCAGCGAGTGTTCATCGCGGCCGAGGGCCAAGGGAAGACCGGCCAAAAGCAAACCGTGGCTCCAGTTCACCATGACGGGGACGGTCCTTCAAGGCGGTCAAATGATTTGACTGGTAGTTACGTGCACGGTTGTCCTCGTGTCCTCTCCATTTATTAACCACGTCTTTCCAAAAGACAGATTCTGCGTTCCCGGCAGCTGCTGCACTTCCATGGTGTGTCGGACTGAGCTGGAAGAAGGAGACAAAATCTGGGAGATTAAGAAAAAGGAGGCGGTGGCCACAAGGTGGGAAGGAAGGGGGCGAGGTGCAGATAAGGAGACGGAGCCACTCATGCATAAGGGGGTCATTTAGCCGGCACCGGGCTGCCTTAATGCCCCGTCAGTGGAGGGCGACAGACAGGTAGCATCTGGGCCCTTAAGTGCAATGATTCAGACTAATTTGGCGTGTCAGGAAGCACGTGGCTGTCTGAAATGAACTGGAGAGCGGAGGCAGTCAAGTCATAAATGTGCTGAAGTTGATGGTCAACGCGAGGAGAGGATGTGTTTGGCTCTGTGAAAGCGTTGACTTGTTTGTGGCGCGTTGGGCACTTTTCTGCGTTTTATGGTTGAGCGCGAGTTCTGTGAGTAAGAGGTGGGGGTGCAATGCGAAAAGGTTTTTTGGTGTAGAAAATGGAGCAGAAAATCGCCGCGGCCTGCTGGTGGTGCATTTTACAAGCAGCGGAGTGACGGATACCAAGAAGTGTTTTTTCCAAGGAAACACTTGCACGCTGTTTGAATAGTCTGGATGATGTATGAATGGATCCACTGCTCAAAACAAATGTGTGTATAGTCACTCTTCTGATATCTAGAGTAATATTTACCTAATTTATTAGAATAAGTGAAAGCGGCATTAGCTCCAGCGTCATTCACCTTTCATATTTTTAGCTCCGGCTAAGGCGTCAGTCACGAAAGAGTTTGAAATTGGTTTATCTGACTCAAAAAGGTCGTAAATCGTATATCTAGCTCGAATATTGTTTATATCATCATGTACACATATGCAGAATGCTTTAAGTGGACGCTTAAAACAATATTTGGGCATTTCAGCATATATATATATATATATATATATATATATATATATATATTATTTTCTCTACTGGGAATTCTCAGTACCATTAGATGTCTCATTCCTTTGCAGAAAATGACATGAATTAAAAAGAACCGGGGATGGTTTCCCCCTTTTTCATAATTAGGTTGGACTAGGAGTTTTCATTATTCAAAGGGAGCGTGTCCTTTTCACGGAGGCCACAGCCTATAACGTATTTACGCTACCGGCCATCGTAGTGCTCTCTGACACACTTGTAAAACTGTGATAACATGAGCCGCACGGTGAAAAACAAGACAATAGCCATCTGCCATCTGACTTCCGTTGCTCCTAAACAGCTCTACCATGGTTACACTCTCGACGACTCACTTTACAACACCACAGAATTTGCACAAATGTTTAATTGGGGTAGGAAACAAACACACAATCCACATTAAAGCTCAGGAGAATGCTTCTTTTTTTAAAATAAATATAGAAAATTGTTGTGTCCTCCAGCAGTAACGTGGATGATTCATTTATCAACTTAAGACTTTAAGAGACTTAACTGTATCTCAAATGTGGACAGAAAAACAAACAACTCACGCTAATGTATGTGTGTTTAGTTCCGTGCCCCCCCCCCCCCCATACTGGACACCACCCCATGTTACTGAGCCAGCTGCAGGCTGCTCCTGCCGCTGGAGTTTGTGAGTGGAACCAGCAGCGGCGGCGTCTTGTCCGTGCTGGAGGTTGCTGCGAGGCGGGAGCGGGTGTTCATGCTTCGCTGTTCCAGAGACAAGGCTTCCTGTTTTCTGGAAAGATCCTGCAACATGCGGGAATGATGGAGCTTCATCTTCTGCATTGAGCGTCTGAGCGAGCATGAGGCAAAGAGTCAGAGGCATTTCTTTCCCTTTTTAAAACACTGTGGTTATATTAGCCGCTACGGATCTGCAGATAGGATCTTGTATTGTTTCCATTATTTATTACTGGGGCTTCTTATCGGCTAAATGTGCAGCGTCTCAAACAGCATACATACTGTACATGCCAAAGAGTAAACTATAAGAATGACTGAATCTTTATCATTTAGTGTCATGGAATGTGATCGGTTTAATCTGTAACCTTTCTTGATCAAAAGAAAAATCACGTTTTGCAGAATAAGATAAATAAAATAAAATAAGGTCAATAAGATCCACTTGGTGATCTGCCTCAGACTTACTGAGCTTCAGACAGCTTCTGTTTCAAAGTCAGAATTGTGGCCTCCAGTTGATGGACTTCCTCAACGAGGCCGTGCTGCACCTGCAAACAAACAGGATGGAAAAGATGAAAGTCACATTAAGCGCCAGGACCGAATCACCACTGTTACTTCTGCTGCTGATGCTAAATTCTACATTTGGTATAGAACAGCGTGTGTTTTATTCAAACCTCGTCTCTGCACAAATCCATGCCCGGTCGGTTGGTCCTGTTCTCCAGTCGAGTGTGAGCCAGTTTCAGGGAGGCCGTCTTTACCTGTAGATCTGCATCCAGCCCGTGGATGTCTCTCTCCATCTCTGCCATTTCATCTTCAGTCTGCAGGCAGTCAGAGGCCATCAAACTACGTGCAAACAATAACCTCTCACGCTCCTGGAACATGGCTGGATTCAAACGGCTGCAGTCCGTGCACATTTCATCACAACAATAGAAACCTGCCATTATAGAACTACATAACCCACATTTCTTATTTGCCACTCCAGCTCGTCGCGTGCCTGCTCTTCATGGTGATTGCGCTTCCGAAGAGAGAACTCAGTGGCACGGCGCTGAGTGTCCAACTCATTCTGCAACTGAGAGAAACAGGACGGGCAACAAATGTGCAATATTTGACATGACAAAAGAAATGAAAGCAGCACTGCAGCCCCAGATAGCTAATTGTTCACATAGGCTGCATAAGTAATTGTGTTTCATTCAGGCCTGAGCTAAAGTATTTCCATTACAAATATGAACAGGGGTAAGATCATGCACACCTGCACTCTGGTCAGACTCATGTCCTCCCTCATTTGCTGTGACACGTGCATGGCCTCCTGGGCACGGGCCACATTGTACTGGCTGAACTGGGACCACTCTTGGGGGTTGGAGGAACTACAACAATGATATTTTAGCGTGTTAAACGGGAAAGTTGAAAAAAAAAGCATCACCCTCATGCCGAGTTTACCCTGACGGTATGCGAGTTGGGTTGGTCTTCAGGGAGATCTGGGGCGACTGAACAGTAAGCGACAGGCACGACATGTCAATATCCAGGGCGTCCATCTTGTTCTGGAGGTCAGCGGTCAGCTGGTGCCGAGCCTCCTGCAAAACGCTAGGATCGAAGAAGAAAAAAAAAGAAAGAGTAAAACAATAAACAGAAAATGCCTCCGCGGGCTTTTGCGTCACACCGTATCTTCCCTCACCACAAGTGCTCGAAAGCCCTGTCAACGTGCTGCTGCAGAACCTTCTGCATTCTCTCAATCAGCGCCACCTCTTGTTTCAGCTGTTGGTCCACGGGGTCGATGGCGAGCTCGTAGCCCCGCCGCCCGTCCCGCAGCGTTAAGCATTCACAGCTGACCTCCAGGGGAAGGGCGGTCGCAGCCAGGGCCTGCTCCGTCTGCTCTTTGGACTGTCCCAAGAAACATGGAGGCTGAGGTCACTCAGACACCTGATCACGATTCTCTGAATTTTAATATTAAGTGATTCCAGTATTATTGATTCCTACTCTTAGGGAAACACAAGTATTGTACTTCTCTTTAAAAAAGGCCACACTCTTTGTACTATTATATACATGGAATGAGACACTCTTGAGTCATTTCAGAAGTTTTGGGATAAATCACCAGAGTCAGAGCCTCCATCTCTGTATCCACTTTCTGTGCGCAGGTTTCTAGCTCCTCTTTCCGCCGGGCAACATCCCACAGCCGGTCTCTCAGCCTGCGACAGGTGTCACTCTCATCCCAGGTTGTCTACGGAGAAAATAAAAATAACCGGTTGAGTAACGCGTAGACAATACGTATGTTATGCAGTATTGTTTCTCCTGTAGAGCGACACCGACTGTTGAGCTCTCCTGCAGGTTCCCTCGCCAACGTGAACCCACCTTACAGTTGGTCTCGTTGCGTAGTGACCTCCCCTCCTGCCGGATCACCATGGAAACGAGTTGCTCATGTTGTGCAGTGGCAGACAGCTGCTGGTTGTTACTGGTCCACTCTGAAACACTGTGGTGCAGGCCGGGCTTTGCAGGGGGCACGGACATCCTTCTGCTGCAGCAACACACAAACACCCCAAAAACTGCACATGTGCACGACTGGTTTAAGATCGGATATTAAAACCCTTCTTCAATCATAATTCATAACCAAGTCATGATCGTTTCAAAGAGGAAATAGAAGTGTTTTGGCTTTTGGAAGTAAATGATCACATTGACATAGATCTGCACAGTCTGAATGACCTAGAAAACAAAGTCGGTTGACGACTAATTTAAGCAGCAGTATGGGTCTGACCATCTGGTGTCGTGGTGCAGCCAGAACAACCTGGAGCTCAACGCTCTAAAGACAGTAGAGATGGTTGTGGATTTCCGGCGGAACAGAGCCCCAACCTCCCCCATCACCCTGTGTGACTCCCCCGTCACTATTGTGGACTCCTTCCGTTTCCTGGGCTCCATCATCACCCAGGACCTCAAGTGGGAGCTGAACATCAGCTCCATCACCAAGAAGTCACTTTAACTGTCATTTCTCACTTTGTCGTCACTCGTCACTTTGTTACTTGTTCGATAGTCCACTTTATGCTTACATTTTTTTAAACTTTTTTAATATTTTAAATTCTTAACTTTAACTTTATTCTCTTGTTTTATACTAACCCATTGCATTAGCATTTCATTTTACTTTATTTTATTACTTGTGCACTGCTGTCTTGTTGTCTATTGTTACACTGTCCACTGTCACGCACCAACCGCCAAGACAAATTCCTTGTATGTTTGACATATTTTGGCAATAAATGTTTCCTGATTCCTGAAAAAAACACACACACACGACTTTCATGTAGCGCTGAATACGTTACGGTTAGTTTGAAGCCAGATGTTTAACTTAACAGAAATGGGTGACTTAAATGAAGGTTGCTATTAAAGTTATCTTGCGATATATTATATATATATATGGCGATACGCTCACTTTGACGAGATGTCCGGGCCGTAAAGGGCGACGTTACTCTTACGGCCCAAAACGAAGCACACGAATCAAACAGTTTAAGTTACGTTTTTTTTTTTTAATGGACCTCAACGTTTTGTTTCATTGAATTAAACTTACCCGTTTTTCTAGAACGCTCAGTTAGTCGTTGCGTAACTACCGTTAGTTCTTCTGGTCCATGTTTCCAATGACAAGTTTAAATCACCATGACAACGTTCGTGACGTCAGTCCCTGTGCGACAGTAACTTGATTTAACAGGCCGTATTATTGCAGAGGCAGACCGTGACGTCACTCCACGTCACCAACGTCTCGTATTATAAAAACACATACATCTGATATAAAGTATCCAACTATTGCAACAAAATCTTAAATGGTAAACGACTATAACATGTGTGCACATATGTAAATACTATAGGAGCATCTTTTTAACACGGCAACATATTCTGATGTAGAATTTTGTGCAACAATACTTAATCACACGTAAACATTTAATGTGATCAGTGGTCTTGCCTGCTATTTAAAGGCTATGCTGAAACACAAGGAAAAGTTTACAAAGTGGAGCTGTGCAGAACGACACTGGGGTATAAACACTTGTTTTATTGTAGTATCAGAATTAGTCATGCCAGTGGTTATATTTTTCTCCATGCTGTGGTGACTTTCAGTGTATACAAAAGTTGGTTAGTTACAACTAAACTCAGCACTTTCCTGACCGTGTTGTGGTCTTCTTTCTTTCAAAAGGTTCCCAAAAGTTTAGAGATTGTGGAAGATTGCAAAACAAGAGGAAGAAAAGAAAATCCACCCCACGTGTCCACTTAAATGCAGCAATACTAGTGAGCCGAACAGAGGCTGGTCACGAACCAGGACCTCTTACAACCGAACCTCTCCTCCAGTGCAGCACACCAGCGACCTATTAAGAAGATTTACAAACCAACCACATCTTAATGCCCGCCGGAGAAGAGAAAAAGATTCCTACGGTGAAAACCATCACCCGTCTTTAAACAAGAGAGATCTTTGTAAAGACTTCATAGGTCTTACCTGTGCACTGTCTCGATGACCCGAGCAACTATAACAGCTGGATTCTCCCACTGGCTTATTCAACACAGTGCACGTGCCATCAAATCTGCTTAGACAGTTCATTTACCGACCGTGGATTATGTTCATTCGGTTGGGGAGCACTGCCTGGTGCCAACAGTGTCAGTGTTAAGAGGCAAAAAGGGAAAGGTCACCCCAAATTGCACACAGATCATTTTAACTATCCTTGGTAACGGTAATGAGGGTGATCAAAGTATTGGATTTGGCCACTATGAATTTGTTGCTGGGGAACAAAAGAAAATTCTAGTATCAGCTTTTCTTTCTTTGCACATTCCTTAAACACTAATAAATTAAAAGCAAAGCAGAGCCATCATTCGAGTCCCATTCAGGCGGAAACACAGCAAAAGTAAAAAAAACAACTAAAAAAACTAAAGCAAGTTTGCGGTACGATTAAAAAGGGAAAATTGCTAAAAAAGGACGTTTTTTTTTCTGTGGCGGGTTTCATAATTTAAAAGTAAAAAGGAAGTTTGGTGCAAGCGTGGCGGTGCTGTGCGGAGGTCATGTCCCTTTAAAGCGAAGGTGAGAGGTTCATGTGGCTACACAGTAAACCCATTTTACAAGGAGGAGGAGGAGGAGGCGGCGGCGGCCTCAAGTGCTTCAGCGCTCTTCTCCAAGCCCTGCGCGCGTGTTTTGGGGCGTGGTCCAATTTCCGATGCAAATTGTCTCGCTATTCCTTCCCCGGTGCTGTTCAGGTGGGAGGGACGATGCGTCTTTGTGTTTGGGACATTACGTGTGTCCAGTCCACCATCACTGCGGCGTTGCATCCCCGTTGACTTCCACGCCGTGCTGCTGCAGCTGTGCTCGAAGGAGAGCGTTGTCGTTCTTTAGTTCCTCTATCTAGAAATACAAAAGGGAAACGACGTAGAAGGGATTCACACACGTTTCTGCCGCAGTCAAAACACACTGAGCACCTTTCAAGCAGCAGTAAGGAGAAGTGCACTTAAACCTCCGTGTTCCCACTCTGACCCCCTTTAGGTTATTATCGTAAACCCTTCTAGTCGCCAGTCATCGTCCTTGGGGACTTTGACAAAGGAAACAATGAATTGTGGTTAAGTGCTGTGATGCAGGCCAAGGAACTAATAACATATGGTTTGTTTTTCTAAGGCCGTTCACCTGTTGTCTGAGCAGCTCGTTGTCCATCTCAACCTGCTCCACCTCTTTGTAGCTGTCCTGCAGGCGCTGGTTGCTCTGACGCAGCTCTCGGATGTAGTCGCAGGCTTTGGACAGGATGCCTCCTTTACTCTGAGGAGCACAGCACGTTCACACGTCGAACAACAGGTTCATAGGACTTTTCCTGCCATGGTGTCACTACGAAGCGAATACCCAGTGTGAATACTAACGGCAACATGTCCTACAGAGGCGTCGATGCTGTCGGTGTCTTTAGGAGCAGTGTTCATTTTGGCAGCTATT
The DNA here is from genome assembly GCF_964276395.1 of Gasterosteus aculeatus. Taxonomy (NCBI): domain Eukaryota; kingdom Metazoa; phylum Chordata; class Actinopteri; order Perciformes; family Gasterosteidae; genus Gasterosteus; species Gasterosteus aculeatus. The sequence goes on from NC_135697.1 coordinate 4,388,201, forward strand.
TTGATTTAGTCTTAGTCTTTAGACGAAAACTGCATATTAGTTTTAGTCACATTTAGTCATTTTAATCCTTCTTAGTTTTAGTCTAGTTTTCGTCGACGAAAACTAAAATGTAATTAGTTTTAGTCACATTTAATAGCCATATTAAACTCCTTTTCTTCCCTTCTCAGGCCCAGGGACCCCCTGTGTTGTGTCTACAACTGCTTAATAGTCTAGCTTGCAGTACTTGGTTGTCCATTAGATGTCCCTCATAGGACAGGCCTATAGATGTCCCTCCTAGGACAGGCCTATAGATGTCCCTCCTAGGACAGGTCTATAGATGTCCCTCCTAGGACAGGCCTATAGATGTCCCTCCTAGGACAGGCCTATAGCAGGTCGGCAAACGTTTTGACTTGCGGACACAATGGGTTATAAAATGTGACGGAGGAGCCGAGCCAAGAACAAATGGTTGAAGTGTTTGTGTGAGCGAATATAAATGACATGTGAAAAATCATTACATGAAAGGATTTGGATTTTAACAAATAGCAAAGCATTTATTTTTAAGGCTTTTTAACAAATCGCCAAAGGTGTAACAACTTTATGAGGACCAGGGATCTAAACGCAACACTTTGTTGTCTTTGTCTGTTTACTTGCAATGCTTTTGACACTTCATGGTCCTTTATTGTTTCCACTGTCCCAACAAAAGAGACCTTAACGTCCTACAATCGGTGCAATACATTATTTTCTTGGCTTCAGAACCTGCAATGAGTTTATTACGTTAGACGCGTTTGTAACGGACCATTTCATCTACCGAGGAAACGCTGCCTGCCGTCGCCAGAGAACAGAGCAGAAAGGTCCGACAGTCTTTAAACGCGTCTTCATGTTTCTGTGAAGCAGCGCGGCTTCAGCCCGCTAACAGGCAGCTAAACAGAGACAGCCGAGCTAAACTAACGAAGCCACGTTCAAACTCGCCGAAGAGTAAAATAGTCGTCGCGGTCCGTAGTCGGTGCACAAGAACCACCGCTGCATCGACGCGAGCGAGCGTTCTGGGTTCGTGGATGACGTCATCATGACGCGTTAATATCTGCCGTACTTTGCCGGTCTGTTGTCTGTCAGCTGCGTGCGAATTTCGGGGGGAAAGTATCGTGACTTCGTCAAACACCAACATGTTCGTCTCGTCTCGTTAACGAAAGTTAGAATAGATTTAGTCATAGTTTTTTTTTTTAAGATCGTTTTCGTCACGTCTTAGTCTTAGTCTTAGAAAAAAGGTTCTTTAAACGAAAAATTTTCGTCGACGAAATTAACACTGTTTAGGAGGATGTCATCGTTTAGGGGACTTATCACTCACCGCTCCAGTTCTGCTGTCGATGCTGCAGTCTGGGATGATTTTTGAAAGCGTGACAATCCAGTTGTTAATCTTGTCTCTTCTCCGTCGCTCCACTGTGAAGAAGGAAACAAATTGCTTTGAGCTGAAATACAACAGAGAGCTTCTACAGAAGACGCCTTGCTAACGGGGACACCGCGGGACACGTACCTTCATTGTGCTGTGCTCTTCGCCTCTCGTCTCTGGGCGCCCGGGGACCCTCCACTTTCCTGGAAAGACACAGCGAAACCGTTTTGAAGGTGAAATTATTTATACATTTTCAGTGTGACCCAAATATAGAGCACTTAAATCATCAGATGCATTATTCTGATAATTATTATAGTTATTTGGGTTTTGCCGGTGAGCCGGGCGGGTTGGTGGAGAGGGCCCAGGGTCTCCTCTAACGGATCGTTATTCGGGGGAAGAAGGTCGAGCCGCCAGGTGCTCGGTTTGAGTGATCCAGCCTCTGTGTGAGGACGGGTGTCGCTATGAGCCTCACGCTACGTCAACGCGGCTACGTCTGGCGCAGCACGCCCACTGTACGTTAGCGGCCATGTGATACACGTTTGCAAAAGGCCGCGTTGTGGACGCAGATTCTCTCAAAGACGGTGGTGAAACGCCCGCGTAGACGCAGCGCTGTGGATGAAGCCAACAGTAACTTCTTCCCTAGTAGGATGCAACCTGGAATTAAAATGAAGCTTGATTTGGACTTCATGTAATGGACCAACACAGAAGTCATACTTACTGAAAATACATCATTCAGCGTAGGTCCAATCCAACAAAAGGCGAGGGGGGGGGGCTGCTTATTTGGGGCAAAAGGGCCCAAGTCACACGGGATACGAGGAGCCTCAAGCTGCCTGTTTACTGAACCTTTTAGTATACAATGAACGACAGGGTGATGCTGATTGGCGGCTGTCCCTACTACACATATTGGGGGGGGGGGAGGGGGGGAGGGGTCATATGTGAAAGTTCTTCTCACCAGTTTGAACTGCCATGCTGCAACATCTCGCTTTCACCGAGGTCTCTGGGGATGGCAGGTAAGTAGGACACAGTGTGGTTTTCAGATGTTGGATCTTTTAGACGGATTTTTAGGTATCTTCATTTGAACACACGATGACAAAACTAATCATTGCAGCAACGGGAGGACGAGGTAAAGGACGTCCGATCCACCGGGAGGTTAACATGGGGGAGGGAGGAGGGTTCGGCCAAACACGTGGAGGGAGAGAGAGAGTGATTTGGTAACTTCGGCTGATGCTCGGTCGTACTCACGCAGTGTAGGTGTGTGTGCGCGGCGCGATGGTGCGAGGGGCCGCCGTCTGCAGCACATCGGGGGGGCTCATCATCACGTAGAACTGACCTGAGTTTTAAGAGACAAAAAGTCAGACGTGAGGTGAGATGAAGCTCTTCTCAAACGTGGCACGACTTGTGGAGCTGGATTTCGGTGTCACGTTAAAAAGCTTCCCCACCTCCCGCCTGTGCTATCGTCGGGTCGGAGGCGGCCTGCACGGACACGGCCGTCCCGTCGCTGACGGCGGCGGCCGGGAAATAGGCGAAGCGCGTCTCGCCTCCCACAGTCTCGCCCCCGGGACTGCCGCCGTTACTGAAAGGGTTCTGGATGACGGCCTGGCAGAAGGTTTAGTCAGGGACGGGTCAGCGGAACAGAAGAATGAGCGACAGGGAGGAAAGAGTCATCGCGCAACCTGTTAAATTCAATTTAGCACTTTTCGTTCTTTGTACCTGAGCGACGGCCTGAGGGGCCCCGGCGAACGCCGTGGTGGAGACGACGCTGACAGCTCCGGTCCCATCGGCCGTGGCTTCCAACTGGTCGTCTGTCACCTGAACCACGCGGTAAGTCACCTGACAGGACGGAGAGGGGTCATCTTCTGAGGAGACTTCCTCCGAATATTAACAAACGGCAAACGAGGCAGCTGCCACGATTTGAGTGATAAAATGTATACATTAAACCAGTGAGTCCGTTAGCAAAAATGTAATGGGACCGTTGAGCTAACGCTAACTAGCTCACGGTAAGCGAATTCAAAAACGCCATATTTTGAAAGCTCTACAAAACATTCAGACTGTGTTTTCCTCACAGTTGTTTATTATTCAGAGGGACTCATTCCACCGACGGACATTAAAGGAGGACAGAATTTTGTTGTTGTGGCCTAAACGTAGTAGCAGTGTATTGATGTTACCACCTGCCCTAAATGAATGAGACTCCCTGAATGTTTGGGCTTAACAAACCTATAATTAACTTACACATATGACACATTGAAGACAGTAACTAACATATTGTTGTGTAGAGGAAGTAACTAACATATTGTAGCGATCGGAGCGGCGGATCGAGTTGGGCGGCGCTGGTGGGCGCATTGCATGATGGGACAATCCTTAGATGCATTTCTGTTATGTTGATGTTCTGGTGTTTAAGATTATGTGTGTTTTCTAGGGTCTGTTATGTTGTGCTCAAATGTTACTGTTAAATGTTTGATGTTTTGTTACAGTTTAATGTGTAGGAGTGTGGGCACCATGACCCAACTTGGTATGGCTGTGGGTGAAGTTCTTAGTTCAACGCCTTAATAAAGTGTCTATTTCCTGGGGTCGTGCGGTGTATGAAACACAGGAAGGGCAGCAAAATTAATACCAGTCTCCTGTCTCGTTCATCTAGCCAAGCTTGCCACATTGGTGTCAGAAGTGGGATATAGCTACTAGAATGCAGATGGAGATGGAGATTGAAGAGCTGGAGAGGGCCCTAGGGCAGACCCAGGGCCACTTGCGAAGCCTGATGCGGCAAAAGATGGAGTCTAATGAGGATGGACAACGCCTAGCCCTCCCTGATGGCTGCAGCACCAGACGGCTACGCCAGCAGGGGAACGTCTCAAGGCCTCACCCACCACCCATGGCTACGGAAGACCCTCGACTGCCCAGGACGGCTACTACCAGCGAGGGCCTGCTGCCTACCAACACCCCCGACCAGCCACGGGTCTTCACCCCTGGCCTACAAGGCTCCTCAATCAAGCCAAGGACATCAGTCAAACTACCCAAATACGATGGGACGACACAGCTGGAGCCATATTTGTCACAAGTCCATCTAGCAGCCCAACACAGCGGCTGGGACAGCGAAGAGGCTGCCACCCATCTAGCCCTAGCATTAGAAGGCAAGGCAGTGCAGGTGCTTCGTGACCTAGCTCCAGCGGAACAAGGGGACCTACAGGCCCTAAAAATGGCGTTAAAGAGGAGATTTGGACAGCGGCTCCTTGTTGACCAGAGCCGGGAGGAACTAGCCAGCCGCCGCCGCCAAGGAGAAGAAAGTTTGGGTACCTTCGCAGCAGATGTGCAGCTACACGCTCGACTGGGTTACCCGCACTTCCAAGCAGCGGCACAAGAAGAACTAGCCCTCCACGCCTTCCTGAGAGGACTTGCACCTGAGCAGTTGCGTCAGCATGTCGCTCTCATCAGACCCCAGACCCTCGGTGATGCACTCCACGAGGCTGAACGAGCAGAGGGAGTACTCACCGCATGGCCCAGCCAGAAAAGAACTCTCCACCAACAGCCATGCGTCAGGCTTACCGATTATGACGAGGAAGAAGAAGCAGAAGAGGTCCGTCAGGTGAGGCCTCCACCACAACGAATGCAGCCCTGGCCTCCAGCACCCAGGCGGCGTCCCCCCCAGCCTACTGACCGCTGCTATCGTTGTGACGAACCGGGTCACATAGCCAGAAATTGCCCAGCCCCAACTCCGAAACCCAGAGTCACTTCACCAGCGGGAAACGACAGAGGAATGGTGTAGCGAGGGGTGCACCATTCCGGCCTCCAGCCCCCCTCCATGGCCGATGCACTTTAGTCGGCCGCCTCGGACACACTGAAGGGCTGTACCTGAACTGCAAACTGGATGGCCAACCGTGTCGGGCGCTGGTCGACACTGGGTCCACCATCTCCTTGGTACGACCTGGCATCCTCCCTGGTACTAGCGGAGACCTCCCAAAGACTTGGTCAACAACCACCACTCAGATGCTCACGGTAACGGGGGAACGAGCTGGCATGAGAGGGACCAAGAGACTGAAAGTCCAGGCTGGGGCCCAGGAGCTGGTGCACAAGTTCTGGCTTGCTGATATTCGGGACCCATGTATCATCGGCTTGGACCTGTTGACCCGCTGGGGTGCCTGTGTCAACGTGTTAGGAGAAACCATCACCCTTGGCACAGAGGTTGTGGCACTCCAGTCCGGTAGGGCCGCACCACCACCTATGCCGTCCATCGCCAGTGGCCCTGCACATCCACAGGCCACCTTGGCTGCCTCCATTGCACCAGCTGTCTCTTCCTCCAGTGAGACTGTGGAAGCCGTCCGTGATTTGTGGGAGCGCAGCAGTGCTGGCCTGGACCCTGAACAGCAGCATCAGTTGAAGTGCCTTCTGGAAAATTATATGGACATATTTGCGGCAAAAGACAAAGACTGCACGCAGACAGGGCTGGTCCAGCATTCCATCGATACCGGCTCTGCACAGCCCATCCGTCTGCGGCCCAATCGACTGGCCCTCAGTAAGCAGCAAGCTGCAGAGGAGAAAATTTGCGAGATGGCTGCTGCAGGAGTAATTGAGCCCTCGGACAGTCCATGGGCAGCCCCGGCCGTACTGGTAAGGAAGAAGGACAACAACTGGCGGTTCTGTGTGGACTATCGACGTCTCAACAATGTCACCAAAAAAGACTCGTACCCCCTACCTCGTATTGACGATGCTCTCGATTACATCGCGGGGTCCAGCTGGTTCAGCTCCCTTGACCTGCGCAGCGGTTACTGGCAGGTAGAGCTGTCCCCCGACGCAAGACCTAAGACCGCCTTCACCATCGGGCAAGGGCTGTGGCAATTCCGCGTCATGCCATTTGGACTCTGCAACGCGCCGGCTACATTTGAGCGGCTGATGGAAAGGGTGCTGGCGGGCATTCCCCGGAATCATTGCGTTGTGTACCTCGACGACCTGCTGGTACATGCCAATGACTTTGACAGAGCCCTTATCAACCTCCAAGAAGTCTTCAATGCCATCCGCCATGCCCAGTTGCGACTCAACCCTGCGAAGTGCCGACTGCTAACAAGGGAAACAGCTTTCCTGGGCCACATTGTCAGTGCTCGTGGTGTAGCTACAGACCCAGCAAAGGTGACTGCAGTAAAGGACTGGCCAACCCCAGCTAACGTCAGTGAGTTGAGAAGTTTCCTGGGCCTGGGGTCATACTATCGGCGCTTCATCCGAGATTTTGCTTCGATTGCCAGTCCCCTCCATCGTCTGACTAACCTGGGCCAGCCATTCCTCTGGGATGACACCTGCACCGTAGCTTTCAACCAACTCAAGGTATCGCTAACCAAAGCCCCGATCCTTGCCTACCCTGATGCCCGCCGGCCCTTTATTGTGGACACTGACGCCAGCAATGTGGGGATCGGGGCTGTCCTTTCCCAACACGGGGACGAGGGGGAACGTGCAGTGGCATACTTCAGTCGATCCTTGAGCCGGGCGGAGAGGAACTACTGTGTGACACGACGTGAGCTGCTAGCGGTGGTCCGGGCGCTACAGCACTTCCGGCCATACCTGCACGGCAGCCACTTCCTGATCCGCACTGATCATGCCTCGCTCACTTGGCTCCTGAATTTCAAAAATCCGGAAGGGCAGGTTGCTCGATGGCTGGAGGCCCTACAAGAGCATGATTTTGAAATTCAGCATCGGGCAGGGCGACATCATGGCAATGCCGATGCACTCTCCAGACGCCCCTGCGAGGCTGTCGAGTGCCGTTACTGTCAGCGACAGGAGGAACAGGACCAATCAATGCCAGCAGTGACGATGGTGCAGGCGGTTGACAACGAAGCAGACCTGTTCCCACTGACAAGCCTGCAGTTGGAGCAGCAGCAGAAAGAGGACGGGACTCTGGCGTTAGTTAGAAGTTGGCTGGAAGCAGGGCAGCGCCCCGAGTGGGCTGTGGTATCAGCACTGGGGCCCGAGGTAAAGGCCTACCACTCGCAGTGGGGTAACTTCGAGTTCCATGACGGGGTGGTGTACCGGAGGTGGAGGGCTCCCGAAAGAGGACGCGACCTTGTACAATTGCTGGTGCCTCGCACACTCCGCCCCCAAGTCCTGAAGCTTGCCCACGGCTCGGTGGGGGCGGGGCACTATGGGAATACCAAGACTCTCTACCGCCTCAGAGAACGGTTCTACTGGCCTAGCTGTCGACGGGACGTTGAGCTGTATGTGCATTGCTGCGACCTTTGCACTGCCCAGAAGGGGCCAACCCAGCGCTCTCATGCCCCATTGCAGCAGTACCTGGTGGGGGCTCCGATGGAGCGAGTAGGAGTGGACATTCTTGGGCCCTTTCCGGTCACGGATTCTGGCAACCGTTATGTCCTCGTGGCCATGGACTATTTCACTAAGTGGCCCGAGGCTTATGCTGTGCCGGATCAGAGCGCCATCACGACTGCAGAGAGACTGGTGGAGGAGATGTTTGCCCGCTTCGGGGCCCCCGCTGAGCTGCACAGCGACCAAGGGCGAAACTTTGAGTCCCAGGTCTTCAGCGAGGTTTGTCGTCGGCTCGGGGTGAGCAAGACCAGGACGACACCCCTGCACCCCCAGAGTGATGGCTTGGTGGAACGGTTCAACCGCACGCTAGCCACCCAACTTGCTATCCTCACCAGCCAACACCAGCGTGACTGGGACCGCCACCTACCATTGGTCCTGTGGTCCTACCGGACAGCTGTCCAGGAGTCCAGCCGATGCACACCTGCTGCCCTCATGTTTGGGCGAGAACTACGGACCCCAATCGACTTGGTGTTTGGGGCTCCCCCCGAGCCCGAGATCAGCGGAGGGACAGCGATGGACTACTGTCGTCGATTGAGGGATCGCCTGCAGGTGGTCCATGACTATACTCGCCAGGCCCAGGCCAGCTCCGGAGTGCGGCAGAAACGAGCCTATGACACCAGGGGCCGGGGGCAAGCACTCATACCCGGGGACCGGATCTGGGTGTATTGTCCAGTCCGGAAGAAGGGCGTCTCCCCCAAGCTTTGCAGCCACTGGCAAGGGCCCGGCGAGATTTTGGAACGCCTGTCGGAGGTGGTGTACCGGGTGCGCATGCCTGGCCGGGGACGCACAGTGGTGTTACACCGGGACAGACTTTCACCGTACCGCCCCCTAGCTCCGCCCACGGTTGGAGAGGACAGTGACGTTTGCAGACCATGTGCTGGTACAAGTGGTTCCCCAAATGTGCCTTCTGCAAGCCGACGACGGCCTGTACGCCAACGGCGTCTACCGGGACGTTGGAGAGACTTTGTGCTAGGTGATGGGGTCGTTGAGGACAACTGACCCCTCAGGTGGGGGCTATGTAGCGATCGGAGCGGCGGATCGAGTTGGGCGGCGCTGGTGGGCGCATTGCATGATGGGACAATCCTTAGATGCATTTCTGTTATGTTGATGTTCTGGTGTTTAAGATTATGTGTGTTTTCTAGGGTCTGTTATGTTGTGCTCAAATGTTACTGTTAAATGTTTGATGTTTTGTTACAGTTTAATGTGTAGGAGTGTGGGCACCATGACCCAACTTGGTATGGCTGTGGGTGAAGTTCTTAGTTCAACGCCTTAATAAAGTGTCTATTTCCTGGGGTCGTGCGGTGTATGAAACACAGGAAGGGCAGCAAAATTAATACCAGTCTCCTGTCTCGTTCATCTAGCCAAGCTTGCCACAATATTGTTGTGTAGAGGAAGTAACTAACATATTGTTGTGTAGAGGAAGTAACTAACATATTGTTGTGTAGAGGAAGTAACTAACATATTGTTGTGTAGAGGAAGTAACTAACATATTGTTGTGTAGAGGAAGTAACTAACATATTGTTGTGTAGAGGAAGTAACTAACATATTGTTGTGTAGAGGAAGTAACTAATATATTGTTGTGTAGAGGAAGTAACTAATATATTGTTGTGTAGGGGAGAGGAAGCAACATATTGTTGTGTAGGGGAGAGGAAGCAACATATTGTTGTGTAGGGGAGAGGAAGCAACATATTGTTGTGTAGCTAACTTGGTGGTGGTCCATGCTCACCTGTCCTCCACTGTTCTCTGTGCGGAACTGGTACTGCACATTGTGGTCGGTGAACGTAGCCGGCGGGACGCCAGTGATGGTCACGGCAGCGTGCTCCTCCGTCCCCACCGACTCTCCTACAACACACACGTCAGTGTTTAAAATGTATGGAGGTGCACCAGGGCAGAACCATCAATAAAGACGATGAGAGGGGAAATTGAAGACATGCACCTACGTTTACTTGATTTGATTTTTAACAGGATTACTGGTTCAACGAAAACGCTCAGTTCCAATGTGTCACAAAAGAAGCCAAACCTGAATGTGCCTCAATATTCTTATATTGAGAAATTGAAACAGGTGATTTGTTTGACATGTCAGGATTAGCAGAAAACGGGGATCCCACCTTCTTGTAACTGCACCACCTCTTCTGCCTCCTGTTTGTCGTGACTACAAAAAACACAAAATGCATCAAAAACACAAAATGCATCATCGAACATGTGGATCTTAGTTGTGGCTGAACAGCGCCCCCGCGCGGTCACGCGAGGGGGCGACGCGGGGGACGTAAATAAAGCGGCGCATAACCGACGTGCAGGAGTGACATGTCTCACGTTTCCTGCAACTTTCATGCAGAAAATTGCAACTTATTAACTAATCGAGACTGAGTTCCACGCGGTTTGATTCACGGCACAAAGAGAAATTAACTTCACAACAAACTGCATTACTCGTAATGACGCAGCCCAGCCTAGTTTGAGTTAAGCATGTCAAACATAATAAGAGTTTTATCAGATGTAACACTGTGCTAATGATTACCGCACTGGAGACATTGTCACGAATGACTGCCGTGCATTTTAAAGTCAATAAAACAGTAGCCGCGCTGTCACGGAATCGCGGATCGGCGCACAGTTTGCGCTGCACAATGTGTCCGGGATGCCGAACCGCGCCGGTCCAGCTCATCGGGGCCAACGCGTTTCAAAAGCACTGAACGGCGTCGCGCAGATCCTCGGGTTACAGAGGAGAATAAACGCCGGTGTTTGTAGGCCGCGGCGGAGCAGGAAGCCGCTCACCTCGCCGAGCTGTCCAGACTCTGCTCCAGCAGATCCATCAAGTTCGTTTTGCGGTGGGTTAAAAAAAAAAAAAAAAAAAAGCAACAACAAAAAAAAAAAACCCCGCCGATATTCAACGGCAGTGATTTACGCAGATGGGAGCGCTGATCACGGGGACAAACACACGGGTCATGTGAGGGAGACAGTCCAGGACACGTGAGGCGGCGGCCGGGGAAGGAGCTAAAATGGAGGCCGCTGCTGAGCGCGAGGAGGTCGTCTGCGCGGAGGAGAAGCGCGCGCGGAGGAGAGGCCGCGGTGCGGGTGTCCGCGCGACGCCACGCGGGCGGCGGCGCCGAGGTGATCGGGGTATTTGAGACGAGCTGCTCGGGCGGACGAGGATTTCCTGCTAGATTCGTTGGTTGGAAGCGTTTTCGCCCGTGTTTTTCTTTTTTTTCCCGGTCGCTCTGCGGCGCACAGCTGCTGTTTATCCGCGCAAAGCTGCGCCATGCGGCCGATAAGACGCGGAGTGGACTCTTCTGCTCGCGTACAAACGAGCACATTATTTGACGGCGGGTATTCGTTTTTTGTTTTTGTTGCACGTAAGTGTTTGTTTGCTTTGTAAGATGCCGAATGTCGGCGTCCACGTGACTCCAGCAGTTTGCTGGTCGAAATGGGTGTTTGGGGTTTGTTCCCGGTTTCGGTTACTCTTGTAAACTCTCTCGTCTCTGCGGGTGACAGACGGTCACGTATGTGTTACCGAGCCGGTCCTATCGATCCGAGCAGCGTTTATCAGACACGCACATCGATGACGGTCCTCAACGCGCCTTTTTCTTTTTTTTTTCTCCGGTTTTCCGCCCAGGTGACCGCGGAGATCCAATACGGGTTTTCCCTCAAACCACCTGACAGCTCGCGGCTCCTGGTCGCGCGGGGACAGTGTGTACCGGTTCATACCAAGACCAGAAGCCAGGTCGAGGTGTATGAATGTATGAATATCATTTTATATATTTATTTATATATATATATTATTTTATTTATTTTTATTTTATTTATATATATATATTAATATATATATTACATATATATATATATATATATATATATATACCTAATGCATACATACAATACGTTTCGTTCGTTCGCTCGAGGCTCCTGGTCGCGCGGGGACAGTGTGAACCGATTTATTCTAAGATCAGAAGCCAGGTAGAGGTGTATGAATGTATGAATATCATTTTATATATTTTTATATATATATATATATATTTTATTTATTTTTATTTATATATATATATATATATATATTTTATTTCATTTATTTTTATTTATATATATATATATATATAAATAAAATAAAAAATAATATATATATATATATATATGTGTGTATTTATTATATATATTTATATTATACCTAATGGGTACATACAATAAAAACATTGTAACCATTGTAACACAAACATGGCAACACTGTAATCTTGCAATAGCCATTGCACAACGTACATTTGTTTTCACTTCAACATTAAAGTATCTTATGAACTGTTCAAATCCGCATTGCAAAAGGCTGATGCAAGAAAGTCTAAATGTAATCGGTAGAAACATCTTTGGTTTATTTCTGACCTTTTTGAAATCGTAAGTACACAAGTGAAACACATACAGGCTGAAGCCTTGGTCCACAGCAGCAAGGCCCGGACACGTCCAACCACATTTTGAATTGTGATTGTAAATTTTTGAATAAATTATGTGTAAATAAAAATGTTCAAAAGAAATGCATGGTCTCAGGCACGTGTACAGACATTTTGGGGGGCGGGTACTCAAAACAAAACAAGAGGGCACCCATCGCAAAAAAATAATAATCAAATAAAAAATACAGTGGGATATTTTTAACTTACATATTTATTTTTGTTAACAAAACACTTAAAAACAGACAAAACTTAAGCAATAAGGTGCGAGAGGCTGTACTTTATCATCAATACTGTTACAGTTCGAGGGTGCTGTTGCTATGAATAAGTTAAAAGCTGCCGCAGAAAACAGCACACAGCATTGTAAACATCACGTTCGTTGACCGAGCACGAGAAGTTCGCACCATCTCATTCATTCACATCAATCACGACGTCCACCTGAATGGTCTCTTTTAGCTAGAAGGTGTCCTGAAGCTGCTAATGTTGTTCACCAAACAACGTCGGGGATTTTCACAAACAGTCATCACCTGTCGCTCAGCACTTCACGAGGAGGAGGGAGGATGAGGAGGAGGAGGGGGGAGAAGGAGGAGGAGGAGGGGGGAGAAGGAGGAGGAGGAAGAGGGAGGAGGAGGAGGAGGAGAGATGAGGGGGCGGGGGAGAAGGAGGAGGAGGGGGGAGAAGGAGGAGGAGGAGGAGGGGGGAGAAGGAGGAAGAGGGAGGAGGAGAGATTAGGGGGGCGGGGGAGAAGGAGGAGGAGGAAGAGGGAGGAGGAGGAGGAGGGAGGAGGAGGGGGGAGAAGGAGGAGGAGGAGGAGGAGGGGGGGCGGGGCGAGCATGTCGCGGTGAAATTCTCACAAGAACTGAAATAAATGACCCGTCAGATATCAAAACACATTTGGGAAGGAAATGATGACATAGGGAGTCATTTTTATTCTTAAATATTCATGAATGAAGAAAATAATTAACATGAAGAAGAAAAAAGAAACTTTTCTTATCTGGGGCAAAAGGGCAGGCGCTTGAGCACCACTAGGGGTCTGTCTGTGCACGCGCCTGCATGGTCTGCTGGGGATGTGTGCTGATTACGGTATAATCATGTAAATGAATTGATAATTAAATCCTATTATACTATTCACGGTATATTCAGTATCAGCTTGTTCCTCCCGCTTCATTGAAGCCGCAGAGTTTACAATAAAGAGAATAGAATTGAACTAGCGTCGCCTCAGCCCAGGTGCGTTCCCTAACACAACAGATGAAATCAAAAGGACCTCAAGGTCCGTTGGTTTGTTGAATGGGACATTTCTAAGTTAAATAAGCCAGATTAGATCCTCTTCACGTTCAACAGTACCACGCTGACTCAGGGGTAAACAAACAAGAAACCACATTAGGCTTCAGGCTCCAGAATATTAAGTTTGAACGATGCAAACGCATTCAATGAATAGAACTCGACCCTTAAAGTGATCCCTTGCATGTATCACATGGTGTCGTGCACTTCTTTGAGGAACGGGTGACTCATTCATTCAGATTGCACACCCAGTACATGGAAGAGAGACACAGAGAGAGAGAGAGAGAGAGAGAGAGGAATAACCACCCAAGTGCCAAACATGAGGCCAACCTTTCTCCTCCCATCTCATTCTTTCCTATATGGGCACCCGCAGATGGATTTGCACACAGCTCAGTCAAAGACCGATCGGTGCTGGAGACCTAAGAGGAGGAACAAAAAGACAAATACAGAGAAGTCTACAAGAGCAGAGATTTTAACTTCTTCTGGCCAGCACTTAAAAGGTAAACCTTTCTGTCATTATTAGTGCAGAATTTCCACTTATTTCAGGGTGGGGTGGACAACCCCTCCCCTGTCTTTTGATCATTTGTGCTCTTTGTATTTTGCATGTTTTTTCTCACTGCGCTCAAAAGAGTTGTGCGTTCCTGGAAACACTGCGGCGCTCACAGAGAATTATGTTTCCTTTTCCATTTCTAAACTTTCAGTCATGACTTGTTTAAACTCACAGACCAGCACTTTGCCTTAAATGAAAAAATCTCCTTGGATGGACTCGGCATGTGTTTCACTTATCTTATCAACTTCCTCCACCCTCTTGATACGGCCTTCACGTTCTACAGGCCAACGCCACTGGCTGCACGTGTACATCCCATTAGATAAATCCTCTCCCTTTGTTGTCCATTAAACGAAGAACCTTTCATAATAATTAAGTTGTCTTCTACGTCAGGAAAGATAGAATTGCAATGGCGACACCCAAAAACACTCCCCGAGGTGGCAGCACGCCGCTGTCGCCCAACCGCATCACGCGGCTCCAGGAGAAGGACGACCTGTGCAACCTCAACGACCGCCTGGCCGTCTACATCGACAAGGTCCGGTCCCTGGAGAGCGAGAACGCCGGCCTGCGTCTGCGCATCACCGAGTCGGAGACCGAGGTCAGCCGCGAGCTGACGGGCCTGAAGGCCGCCTACGAGGCCGAGCTGGCCGACGCCCGGCAGACTCTGGACGCCGTGGCCAAAGAGCGAGCGCGTCTGCAGCTGGAGCTGGGCAAGACGCGGGAGGACTACAAGGAGCTGAAGGCGAGGTGGGTGGCAGCACTTCGCTCCGGTCCAAATCCAAGTGGAGGCGGAATGCATTCAAGCTGTGGATCACATGGATCAGGAGTGTCTCAGCACCTTAAGGCCCCTGAATCCCTTAAAAGCGCCCATGTATGTCTGTGAGATGTACTTTCTTTACAATCAAGGCAACACTAGATCAACGTAAAACTAAAGAATTGAACAGTTTTGCTGTTGCAGCAGCACGTGGTTTGCCAAGTGGTGGCTAATGTTAGCAAACTTTATACAGACATAGTTATGTAACTCGCTTAAAAGTCAGAGTTAAAGTGCAGACAGAGCAAACATTGTGTAACATGCTTCACTTGACTGATTATCTGGTTTTTGGTCTAAAATAAAACTAATCAGCGTGGTGTACTCCAGCAATCGCATCGCCTCGAGCCTCCCAATTTCCCGTTAAATCTTCCTCCGTTAAAGGCCTCCATTTTTCCCTAAAGCACGAGACACGTCAAACGTGTCAGCATGTAGCGCAGAGCATCAGAACCCGGTTACTCATTAGCCCTGAATAGGCGATGCGGGCCTCGGGGGCCACTCCCTGGCCTCCGCATACCCTCCTCCTTGCTCACTGCAGTTTGACGTGGGACCTGGACTCGGCCTCCTTTCCACGCTGCCACATCCAGCCACCGATGACTAACCCTTTCCCCAGCCTCTCCCCCCTCGCCACAGTAATCACAATGCACACAGTACGTGGCAGTGTTTGCAGGGCTCCAACTCTTTGCCTCCATTATTTTTCCATAAATGTTGAGAGGACAGGCCGACGTGTGTTTGGCAAAGCCGAGCCGTTGCCATGGCAGCCCCTCGGCTAAACAGCAACGGCTGTGGTTTGTGGCGACCGCGTCCATGGGATGGGGCGAGGATCATTGTGGCCTATGAGTCATATAGACCCAGGTCTTTCCCGTTCCTATCTGGGCTACATCCTTTATCTAAAAATAGACCACATTTTTTTTTATTTGAGTGCGTGAAGGAAACTGTAGTAACTCAACTCCACTCAGCCCTTAAGTTATAAAGCGAAATGGACGTCTGTTTGGTGGGACATCCTGTAGACGTTCATAAACACTTTTAGGAAGATGAAACTTAACACCTCAGTCTTTGCAGGAACACCAAAAAGGAGTCTGATTTGGCCGCAGCGCTGCAGAGGCTCAAAGACCTGGAGGCTCTGCTGAACTCCAAGGATGCGTCGCTGACGACGGCTCTGGGCGAGAAACGAAGCCTCGACGTGGAGAACAGGGACCTGAAGGCGCAGGTCGCCAAGGTGCAGTCAGACCCACGCTCAACTTATGGCTCCGCGGAAACACATCTGGGGTCAATCTTTCTCTCATGAGTCGGCCTACGAGCTCACCAGCTCTTCGTTTGTGCCTCACGCCCCTGCGTTTTTTTTCTACTCTGTGATCGTCAATGTTAGCTTTTTTAACCACTATCTTACTTTATTTGGAAGTTTCTCTAGTGTAGTTTTAAGTAAAAGGAAAAGATAGTATTCTGGTTATCTTTGCCTTCATGGCCGCTGGAGCTCAGATATTTTTGATTAAAGAACAGCCTCTCGACTCCTGGAGAATATACTGATCCTGTTGTGCTGTCACAGCTGGATACCAGTTTGGCCGATGCCAAAAAGCAGCTGCAAGACGAGATGCTGAGGAGGGTGGACGGAGAGAATCGCATCCAGACCCTCAAGGAGGAGCTGGAGTTTTCGAGGAACCTCCACTCTGAGGTCAGACTCCCTGAGAAATGTTCTCCTTCAACTTAAATGTGTATCACATCAGCTTTGGGTCAAGTCGTTTGTGTGATTCTCCAACAGGAACTGCGGGAGACCAAGCGGCGTCACGAGTCTCGTGTGGTTGAGATGGACAACGGCCACCTGCAGGACTTTGAAAGTAAGCTGGCCGAGGCGCTGACGGATATGCGGAGCCAACACGAACTGCAGATCAAAATGTACAAAGAGGAGATTGAGAAGACCTACAACTCAAAGGTAGACGATCGGTTTTAAAACAATTGTTTCCTGGAAGCCCCAAACTGCTCCGATGAAGCGGAGCTAGATCCGCACTACAATTTGGTTTCGTCGTTTCTTTGTGGCAGCTGGAAAATGCTCGTCAGTCCGCGGACAGAAGCAGCCACCTGGTCGGGGAAGCACACGAGGAGCTGCAGCAGACTCGGATCCGCCTGGAGTCCATGTCCAGTCAGCTCAGCCAGCTGCAGAAACAGGTGACCTGAAGAAAAAAACGATCACACAGTTCTTATAGTGACTTGTGCAAGATGATAGTATGCCCAAGCTCCATCTGGAAATAACTGTCTTATCCTTCTGTCCGGCCCAGCTGGCGGCCCGCGAGGCGAAGCTCAGGGACCTGGAGGATGCCCTGTCTCGGGAGCGAGACACCACCCGCCACCTGCTGGGGGAGAAAGACAGGGAGATGGCCGAGATGAGGCAGCGAATGCAACAGCAGCTGGATGAGTACCAGGAGCTCCTGGACGTCAAGCTGGCTCTGGATATGGAGATATGTGCGTACAGGAAGCTGCTGGAGGGAGAGGAGCAGAGGTATGATGTCCAACAAGAGTCTCGCCGTTCGTCTGTGCCACAGAGTTGTCAGACATCTTCTCCTCGTCTCACACTGTCGTGTTTGTCCTCCTAGGCTGCGTCTCTCCCCCAGCCCTCCGCCCGCCAAAATGGCGGGGAGTCGCTCGTCGACCTCAGGGGTCCAGTCTCGCTCGGTCCACTACGGCGGTCAAAGCACTCCAGCAAAGAGGCGCCGCCCCAACGACACCGACAGCGAGGCCTCGAGCATCGCAGGCGGAGCCGTCGCTCGCACTCGCATCGCCCAGCAGGCCTCGGCCAGCGGGCGGGTCACCGTGGACGAGGTGGACATGGACGGGAAATACGTCAAACTCAGCAACAAATCGGACGAGGTGAGATGCTAAGATCCGATCAGTCACAATTGCACACTGACTTTTCAAAATACGAGTAGTTTCCTCATATTGTCACTGGAGGCCAAATCAGACTCGGAGAATGATGCTCGGATGATTCGATGCCCTGACTTTTTATGCAACTCACCAGGATCAGAATATGGGGAATTGGCAGGTGAAGCGACAGGTGGGGTCCGGAGCTCCGATCATCTTCAAGTTCCCCGTAAAATTCACCCTGAAAGGCGGCCAGAGGGTCACGGTGAGCGGCACTCAGCACAATCACACCACAAAGACAGTGACAGGTCACTCAGCCTGAATTGTACCTTTGACCCGGCTGACAGATCTGGGCATCTGGTGCTGGTGGAACCCACAGTCCTCCCTCTGACCTGGTGTGGAAGACTCAGCCCTCCTGGGGCACCGGAGACCAGTTCCAGACCACCCTGATCAGCGCCAACGGAGAGGTGTGTTGACTCGTGGTACTTTTTGTACATTAAGCTCTCTTCATTCGTTGTATTTTACACTGAGCTTTTTCCTCCAGGAAATGGCAATGAGGAAGGTCACTCGCACACAGTTTGAAGAAGAAGAGGACGACATGGTAGGAGAATTCTGCATCCCCTGAATATATCCCGTCTGCTTTTTTCAAAATAAAACCATCCCGCCTGAGTGTTTTGGGGCATTTTTCCGTCAAGCGTGCCTTCAGAATGTGTTCTCCTGAAACGCTCCAACACTAACGCCCGACCTCAGCAGGTGGCTCACAGCACCTGTGGAGACGGGGAGTACAACCTGCGCAGCCGGACGGTGGTCTGCGGCTCCTGCGGACTTCTTTCCGATAAACCTGGGGGCAACTGCTCCGTGAGCTCGGCCTCCCGCTCCTTCCGCAGCGGAGGGATCTCTGAGGGTCTACTGCCTCACTCCTACGTGTTCAGCTCCAGCACCCCTCGCAAGGTGGGCACCGTAGCAGCAGTGTTTCATTGACCGTTTCAAATTGATTCAGATGATGTTAACTGTGTCGATCTTTCCTCTTAGACGGGAGCCAGAATGGAGAAGTGTCCAATTATGTGAGCCACCTGGATCCACGCTGAAACAACTCCTTCAGTGTTTAATTGTTATACGTATTTAGTGACTAGTTTTAGTAATTAAGTTCAGTTAACTCCTTTAGGAATCATTTACAATTACTGTATGCAACACAACTTTATACTGCTTTTTTCTAATGTAAATAGGCATGTTTATGAAATATTTTCTGGAATATGTAAGGTGATTAAAAAAGTAAAGTGACAGATAAAATCACACTTTCTTATGGCAATATCCTAGTTAGATCTGATGTACACTCTGTGAACGTAAACATGCAGCAGGCTTGCAGTATTCATGTATGTTTAGTTATTTAGATTTTTTGTTTCATTAGAACTAGCTTCTAAAGTTTCTTGTTACGAATCTGCAGAATGTGGTGTGTTGTTTTGCTGATGTCGATAAGCATGTTTTTCAGAACCTGCCTTCTTCTACAATAATGATGTGATAGACAAAGTACTTTGCAGTCTTACAAAAGTACAAAAATATTAAGATGGACAGGCTGTTTTAATTGTGGGATTAAATATATGTGATAAACTGTCTGTAATTCTTTTTTTATTTAATTGGTCCTCATAAAACGTAGATATTTGATATTTTGCAGCTGTCTATTTAAATCAAAATTTAATCAACCCAAGGAAAGGGTTTACTTCAGAATATAGGTCTCACACACAGGAGCATTGGTATTGAAACAACGGAAAGTTAATATCATATTTATAAAATACACATCATAATAGTGTGCAAATAAACCAGCATTTCTTAAAACATTTTATACATATAGTTATAGTTACCTCGAGGGAGCTTTCTCCTGTATTTAAAACATCTAATTTATTTTCAGATTCATTTGTTAGCTACAATAAATTGTTGCCTTCGTGTCGATTCAATAAACATAAATTTACAAAATTACAACGTAAAAACAATACAACACGCTGAAATTGGTCATTCTGTGTGATAGTCCACTGGTGTTTTACACGCAATTTAAGAGCAAAAAATAACAACTCATTTTCACTTTACCCAGTAACAAGTAATCCGGGCTTTTCTGTAGTATTTCTACCTCTACTTAACGTTAAATAAATATGTAAATTCGGTCTCCATGTCTATTCCTGCTTAAAACAACATTTAATACCCCGCACGTGTTTTCCTACAGATGAGACTTTTATTTTGAAATCAGACCCGTGTTTACCTCATTTCAAACCCGGAAGTGAGAGACACCGTTGGTCCACAAGTGCCGTCGCACCGTGTCCTACCTTTTTTATCCGTGCAGTATTGATCCGTAAGTTGTGGCGTAGCATCGTTGCACGTGAAGTTGTTTAAAGAACGGCCTGCTGTCATTTGGTGAGTGTCATCGATAAAGTGTCTATTAGACAGTCGAGCTCCAGCAAACCAGCAACCGGGACCCCGCTCCTCTTACGCGGGGACAGATGACGTCACATGTGTGCACACTGTAGAGCCCACTGAGGCACATTTGCGGTTTGGTGCTATAGAAAATGAATTGAATAATCATGGCGCAATCTAACACCGCCACCGCTGCAATGTTGATTAACACAAATGTTGATGTGTCTTTTCTTACAAATGAAATACCAAATGTAGGCCTAATATTTATGCATTTATAGACCGTCTTTAATGTTAAATATAAAAGACAACTATGTTGTTTACAATTTCCCAAAGCTCAACTTGACCTCTTTTAATAAGAATGTAGGTCAAGTCTGAACGCAGCCTGTAGGCGTCGTGTCTCACAGGCTCCACAGTTCCACTTTAATCCGCCCGTGAAGTCATGGGATCCATGTGGGACTTCCTTCAGTTCGCGGTACATCGCTGCGTTCCCTTCTGTCCCAGCAGTTTGGATCACCTGGATGTTGAGTGCGCGGGCTCTGCTTGGGATCGGCTTCCTGGTGACCTCAAGGGCCGCGTCCGTCCTCGCTCAGACGGGGACATGTGCGCTGTCTGCTGCAGCTAACAACCACAAGAAGGACTGTTTCACTAGCAGACCAGCATCCACCATGGCCAAGACCATCAAATACCTTGGGTACTATTTTACATCTTGTGTGTGTGTGCGAATCGACTGTCCACACTGACCCGTTGATGCTCCCCGCAGGCAGGAGGAGGCTCAGCACATTGATGAGGAGCTCTTCAGTGAGTACGGCTTCAGTGTGGACCAGCTGATGGAGCTGGCTGGACTCAGCTGTGCCACGGCCATCGCCAGGGTGAGATGTCCATCTGGGCTCTTATTTAGAATTTAAAAAATGTGTGTTACCTGGAGAACCGGGTTAACAATGAAGGTTTAGTTTTGTTCAGTTTTCTTTCTTCCTGACAGGCTTATCCAATCACCTCCCTGGTCAAAGCCAGACCTTCTCTGCTGGTGATTTGTGGACCTGGTAACAACGGAGGTGACGGCTTGGTCTGTGCACGCCATCTTAAACTCTTTGTGAGTGCCCTTAACTTGAGGGACGCTGGGTAAGAGAGGTTTTCCAAAGCTCAGAAACACTCGCTTTTGTCCAAAGGAACCACACAAAATGTTTGCAAAGTAACGATCAGAGGCTTGAATGGTTTGGCCGGTTTCTGACTGCAGGTGGTTAAGTAGTGCTCACAGAAGAGCCTTGAAGGACAACCAGATCCTTAGTAGCAGCTTTGAGCCACGCCCAAGACATCACACGCCCCTTGAACCCTTTACAAACCTGGTGATTAACATTGCCGTGTCTAACTTGTGTCTGTCAACTCTTCTCGTCCTGGAGGGTTACGAGCCCACCATCTTGTACCCGAAGAGGCCAAACAAGCCTCTGTTCCAGGGCCTGACCACGCAGTGCCAGAAAATGGAGATCCCCTTCCTGACTGAGATGCCTGAGGTATTACAGCAGGGAGCAAAGACCCTTCATTGTGTTCAGGAGTGGGCATTTAATATGCAGCTACTCTATTCCTCCCGTAGCCCAATGAGGCTGCACTTCGCTGTGGGGGAAGTAGGGCTGGCGACTGTACTGCAGAAGACCAAACGCCTGCCGTGCTCTCGATGACGAATGAGGCAGAATCATTTACTTGTGTTTCCAATGTGCACATCTGCAACATATGAACAATGACATTGATTTCTCAGGCCGCAGTGATGGACGAGGCTTACAACCTGGTGATAGACGCCATTTTCGGCTTCAGCTTCAAGGGCGAGGTGCGAGAGCCTTTTGGGTCCATCCTGGACTTGCTGAAGAAGACGACGGTCCCCGTCGCGAGCATCGACATCCCCTCAGGTCAGTCCTCACTCGCCGCACAACATGGACTTCCCCATGAATCGAAACGTAATCCCGTAATTGGGTAGAATTCCCTATTATGTTGAAATACACAAAATTTAGAAAGTTCAAAATGTACATGCTAGGATATCAAATTATTGCTTTGGATGAATCGGTTATTTGGCAAGTCCAGTTGATTTCTATATGGTCGTTCATCAGTCTGTGACCATTGTAGAATACATCAAAAATATTGGCTGGATTTGCATAAAAAAAGGCTGCTAATGCTCCAGAAAGGAAGAACCCTGTTGCTTTCAGTGGCCCGCTCACTTCTCCTGTAGTGCGATCATTAGACCACGGCCAAAGACTAAAAACCGGGATCTTGATAGTCACTTCTTCTCCCGCGTAGAAGCGGAAGCCTGGACTGGGTTTCTATAATCCTCTTCGTTTTTGTCATTATGTTTCCTAGGTTGGGATGTGGAGCAAGGCAGCGCAGACGGACTGCAGCCCGACATGCTCATCTCCCTCACTGCTCCCAAGAAGTCCGCCCGCTTCTTCAGAGGACGATACCACTTCCTGGGAGGCCGCTTTGTGCCACCGGGCCTGGAGAGGAAGTACCAGCTCAACCTGCCCCAGTACCCCGGCCTGGACTGTGTGTTAAAGCTGTAGATGAGGACGCGCTGAGGAGGAGAGTCGCCGGGGAGCTTTTAACGCTCACCAGTTAACACGTAGCTGGTTTGCGGTTACTTTGACCCTCACAGACATGTAAACGTGTGTATCTTCTCATGTAGTGGTGTTCTAACTCCAGCATGAGGACGGTGTCTTGTCGAACCTTTGGAGACAAATCAAATAAATGAAAATAATTTAATGGCTGTACGTTCAATATGGTGTTTAAAATTTGAGCTTCATTAACTCTTGAGAACTCTTTGTTCATGTGAAAACACAACGCTTTAACGGGGTGGTTGCCTTAGAGACGCACAACAGAGAAATTGATTGGCGGTTGCCTGAGTTATCGTTTCTCACGTGAATCGGGTATCATGTGAACTTTTCATTTTTTATTAGTACATTTTAAGTTTTCATTGAATGTACAACTAGCAACTGTAAGTACAGTCCGTCATAGTTCATCACCTTCTGTTTTATTTAATCAAATTTCCATACATGTAGTGTGTGTTGCATTATTCATACATCGGTTGGTGATGATTCAGTAAAAACCTCTTTGACAATCAGCCTTGTGAAGTGCAAGAGACGCCCATAATACCACTTACGTCAAATATAAATGTGAGACTACATATACTTAAAGAAATAATGTATGTACGATGTATGCCGTCGACAACGTGGCTCATGAATGCATAATGGACTTCTGGAATAAGTGCAGAACATGCTTTTGCGGCGCAGAAGACTAAATACGGTGCTGGCACCATGCTCTCCTTGTACATCATCTCCATGGGGGAGCTTTGTCAGGGAAAAAGGGAACTAAAGGCTTGTTATGAAGAGGAGTTTGCTCCCAAAGGTGTCCACATGCAGGTCAGACGATGGAAGGATGTTTTTAGTCCACGTTGGAAGCCTGAAGATAAAGACAACATTTATTAAAGGATTTTGAAGCACAGATTCAAATTTACCAGTTTATGCTGCTGACTTTTGTGGGATACTTTTGAGAAATCTACAACCAAATCCCCCTTTTCATTTAACAAATGAAGCAAAGCATTTTGAGTATTAATTGACACAAAAAATCCAAATGTTATATATTTATCATCAATTAATTTAACTTCATACTAAGCATGAGATAGTGTATGTTCAAATATATTCCTTGCATAGTAAAGTTAAAGCTGAAGAAGTTAAATCATAAAACCATTGACCTGATTAAAGAACAAGTTGATGACACGGCTTTGCTGGAACCAAATGACAAAGTTTCATATCCAGTTCTGGAAAGCAGTTTATGGAAATAATTGTTTCACAAACGTACCTGTGCTATTCTCCGACCTGCACCCCTGCACAGTTATCTTTACCTTCCGAGGCGATCGCTAAGTATTCAGCATTGCTATAAGGAGAAAGAGAATAAAACAATGTTGTGAAACGATGTGAAACGTTTAAGTTTAGCACAGTCAAACGGGTGAAAAATATAAAGAACAAACAAACGTCACAACTGAGACCGATTTTTGTTCCTTTTTTGACTTACAGGAGGAAGGTTTTGGGTTTTACTATTGAGGAGGATGACACGATGGGACGAACAAGACGAAAACATGACCAACAGTCAGAAAAGGGGAGTGTGAGACAAAGAGACACACAAGTGAAAAGACACAAACTAGATGGAAACATTGATGTTCTTCAAAATAAGTTCTGTAAGAGACCGGGTATAAAGTAAAGGCAGTATTCATTCAGAAATGCACATTTCAAAGCGAGCATTTTTCTATATCCTGTTCATATTCTTTTGTACTTTATTTACTGCAGAGATTGATGGGGAGCAAGCGAGCACACTTTCAGTTAAGCAGGCGGTTATCCCTTAAATCCAACAGGACAGTAGATTAACGTGTACTCAAACAAAGAGGTCGCTCCTTTTTGAAGAAAAGTGGAGTGCTGCAAGAATGGAAACTGGCATCGCTCTGGTTTCCTTCCCATTAAGCTAATACGATCGCAAAGCTTTCTAATGCAAATGTTTTGCATCAAAGTCCACAGGAACATTTTGGCAGATTCACATGAAAAAGTCGTGAAACCGGGTCTTTTTCCAGTTGTGTGTTGTTTCAAACTTTACATGCATTAGAGCCCAAACAATATATCAGTATATATCAGGTAACAGTAAATTGCAGTATGGAAGTGCTTAGAATGTATTTGAGCTTATTTAAATAAAGTGCTTCCATTCTATAGCGGCTCAGTAGGTTAGCTTCAGATTTAAATGAAAGTAGCCTGCGTTTTGTGTTTATGCCGGAATATATTGTTTCTGCTCTGCTCAAATATCAATGAGGGTATTTGCTTTAAAAACCCTGCACTTTGAGCAAAACAACACATGTACTTGTATAAGGTTTCAATGTTAATCTGGATAAAAACCTTGCATCTCCAAAGTGTCTGCTTTTCAAGAACTGACCATTGCACCACAGCAACGTTTAGCTACTTTTATATGCATTAATCAGAGAATCCTATATATAATAAAACTAAAATCGTTACAAGGTTTTCAAACGTTGGGAGTTTAACACTTGCAGAAAGTCTGCAAGAAAAACGACTTACGCTGCTTCTCGTAAGGCTTCTTCCCCGGCTGCAGATATTTTCCGGTAGCAGTATATCATCTCTATGAGGAGCCAGACCTGCAGGCCGATGATGGACACGTACATCATGACCTCGGACACGATGGACGCCGTTCCTCTGGTGGCTGCCGACATGAACAACACCAAACAACTGAAACATTCAGGCCTTATTGGGAAAGTTCTGATAAACACATGAAGGTACTTCCTCTCATAAGAGGAAGTTTGAAGACGTTATGCAGCTGACATCTTAACAGAAGGCTGTCTCGTCAAAAATGTCTTCTTCCTGATTTCTTATTGGTCAAGGTTTCGCTCTGGGGGAATCTATATATCTTAATCTCTATCGGGGTAAATCCTGAACGCACAAACTCCATTCGTCGGACAGCGGAGCGCCTACCTTTGGCGACCACGGTGAGGTGGACCACCTTGCTGATGACGGTGCTGTACTCGTAGTTGTCGTAGAAGAGGATGCGGTTGAAGAAGCATTGGTAGGTGCCCGAGTCATTGAAGGTGACATTGAGCAGGTATATGGACGCGTCTTGGATGTCGTTGCTCCTCTTGCTTCCGTTCCAATCTATGCGGTCCATGAAGTTGTCGCTCTCGACGTTTTGGCCTTCCTCTGTGTAGGTGTAGATCTGGTGCCACGGAGACATCAGGGATCGTCAAAAACGATAAAAACAGTCAGCGAACGAGAGATACAAAAAGCTACACAGTAGGTCTTTAGTGCTAGGGTGATGACAATTAGACAGCAAAAGATACACAATTTCAAAAGGAAGAAGCAAAAGCGCCACTTTCCTATAACATCATATTCAGCAGTCTGAAAAGTCTGTAACTATCCTCATGCACCCATCTGTTCACAAAATGCATAAACTATAATATACTATGTTGGACTGGATTTCCAGATAATGCTGTGCTGAAGCACATATGAAGCTGATGTATGTTATCGCACTCAGTGGCCAACTGAGGACAAGGTCAACGAGGCTGCGTGTCATCAGCTTTAATGATCCCTGTGGTGTAAAATATCATGATTGATTGCTTCTGACCCTCACCGTGACCTTGTTATGGGGAGGACGCGTGTGGGAGAGAAGGGTGTGGACGGTCCAGCATACATGCATAAAAAGCTCGTGTCTTAAGGAAAGTGGCCTATAGGACAGGATGCTAAACTCTTTCGGCCACAACAGCGCTTCACGCTCCACAATCATTTACATTTCGGGGCCGGTACCAGACGAATACGTCCTCGGGCGGATGATTTGCACACTCACGCGATAAAAGTCGGCCTCCCCTTTGCCCCTGAAGTGCCATTCGACGGTGGCGGTCGCCTGCACCTCGCTCCTCCTCTTGCAGGAGAGGCAGCCCAGTTTGAAGCCTTTGCCCGCGACCGCCTCGGTGTCAGAGTCCGGCTCTGCACAGGCCCCACGGCAGTGTGCTGCGAAAACCAGGACAAACGCTCACGCCTGTGGCTGAACATGCTGCAACAACACATCACGGAGGCTGTAGGTGGACTCACCCAACGAGCAGCAGAGGAGAGTAATGAGAATCACGTGCAACATCCCCATGTTCACCGGATGTTGGAGGGGCTGTTTATGTGACGAAGGACCAACTATGGCAGCAGCGCTCCTGGACTGGAGCTACAAAGGACTTGTTTAAAACGGAGTGATTGTCATGACACTTAGTAATCAAGAAATTTGCAATGATTCTCTTGCTGTACTTAAGAGGACTGGGTGAAATGTTTCACAAGCTACTGTATCAGCTAAACATGCATTGCTAAGTGCAACATGTACCAGGCCTTCCCTGCATGGCTAAATCTGTTTAGGATGTCTTGAACACCCTATTGCTTTTTGTCCACAAATGACTGATGCTTTTCGGTTTCCTTTTCTGCTTTCAATTAATCCAGCAGCACATGAAACAATCCGGATATCTGACACACAGTGTTCACCCAGATCAACACCGTGAGATTTCATTGTCTTCTTTCACATGAGGTCTTACAGTGAGTTTACATCATTTGCAACACGAAGGCTGCGGGCTAGACGTCTGCAAAACCTTTATAATTAATGCTCTTCGATCACAAATGTAAAGGCTACGCGCTGCCGTGCAGGCCTGTTAAATACACACCGATTTGATGGCCAATTATTATCCCTGATCGGATCACCAAAATCGGAGCTCACGGTCCTCCTCAGAGCAGAAGATGGAAAAACGATTAAAAACCCCGTCCTCCTCTGCGGTGACAGCTGAGTGATGGAGACGCTGCGATCTACTGGCCCCCGCGCACGCGGAAGAGATGCTTCGCTCGCCAAGGCATTGCGGACAAAACTGCGCGAGGGCATGAAAAGACGCTAAAAAAACAGAAGGCTCATCTATCAGATGCGTGCGATCCCCGGTAACGGTGAGGGTTTTTCTTCCTGCGCCACAGCGGCACCTGCGTCGCTCGGATCACAGCAAAGCTGCAGATGCACTGCGGTAAAAGAAGGGGAAAGGCGGCCGTGCGCGTGCGGCGGAGCGGATGCAGTGTGTGATGACTGGTTGGGCTCCTGTCCTGCTGTTTTTTTTTCATTTATATACATAAAACAAGCTCTGCTCTGTTCGCGGGGCCACTGCAGGGGCCTCAACTGGCGTTTATAGCGCGTTTAATTTGCAACAAAGTGCTCTAACAGCTGGGGTAGTTGACGTTGAGGCGAACTGGCCCTTTAAGGGAGCTCCGGGGGGGGGGCGTGGCCAGTCACTCTAATGATGGCGTCGTTCTGTCAACAGCGATGGCCACGTCACTTCGTATCAGTCAATAACTTTCGATAACTTTCCACACTGTGGCTTCGGCTATTTTAATACTAATAATTGGATCTTTCCTGCCAGTATGATGACACCAAACACCCCCTCGCGTTGTGTTGAGGAGCGCTGACGCTGCTTTGTCAACCAGCTAGCATCAGCTGGTTGACGCTGCTAGCATTCACGAGCTCGCTTCCATTGTTATTACACAACGATCGAGGGTAATTTAATTCGTATCCGGACTTCACGGACGTTGATGATGTGCTGCAAATAGCCAGCGGCGCGCTCTATACAAGTAAACAAAAGCTCTGCTTACCGACATAGCAAAGGTACAGTACACCAAGCTGACTAGTTAGCTCGCTAACTAGCCTGCAAGCTAACCAGGGAGTGCTGGTCAGATAACTTTACGCAGGAAGGAGTGTACATATTTTATTATTAGCAGACTACATGTTAATAATAGTGTTTTTCATATGCGACTGTTTCTGTGACGCACCGTGTTATTGTTTACGGTAGCTGACATTAACGAGCTAACGTTACAATGGCTGTGATCAGGTCAGATGAAGGCTCACTTATCAATATCCTTATTGACAGTCCTCCCACTTTAATGTGAGGATGGGGCTGAAACGATAATGTATTATGTTAAACGTTGGCTATGGTCTATTGACACGTAATTAAAACGTAATTTAAAATGCAATCATCTAAAAAAGTGATACATTAATTGAGATTTGTTTTCCTGCTTCTTAGTCGTGAGAATTTACTGCTTTTATATTGTTTGACTGTGAGAATGATTTGACATACTGTTTGTATTAATTGGGAAAACAAGTCATTTGATTGTACTTGTTTGGCTCTAAAAACAATTCGGACCCCACAGAATATTAAACATACACATAAGACAATCTAAAGCAGTAAACGTTCACATCCGCGAGGCAGATCCCAGTACATGTTGGTTTAGTTCTTTCCTTTTTATGATAATCCCTAAGAACCTTCTCTTGATCAACCAAAGTATTACATGACTAATTATTACAGCTCTGCTGGATTGTAATTTGTTACATTCACCTAACTAAGAATCCCGCAATGTATGGTCTCTATCAAAAAAGTGCAGCTCGGTTTATAATCATCAACACATTGTAATTAAAACTTTCCTCGATACAAAGGGCACGTTCCTTCAAAAAATGTGACCGGCAATAAATAAACTGCAAACAAATGAATTGCATAAAATATTATAAATAACAGTTTTGTCCTGTGTAATGTTTTGTCGTTCTCCGTAGGCTTGTTAGAACATGGATGCCCCCTGCAGTGCGTCTGCAGCTCCAGCTGGCTTGACTGTGCAGGTGTGCTTCCCCGGCGCCCGCGCTGCCGTCCTCGACAATCTCAACCGCCAGCGGGAGGAAGGCCGGCTGTGTGACCTCTCCATCCAGGTGCAGGGGCGAGTGTTTCGGGCCCACCGCTGTGTGCTCGCTGCGTCCTCGCCTTACTTCCACGACCAGGTGGGACGGGGCGGATCAGACTCATCCGTTTCCGACGAGGCGTCGCCCGCTTTCCCTCCACCCCAATGTTTCAAAACGTCTTCTCTTCTATCTCTGGACAGGTGCTGCTGAAGAATGTCACGACCGTTTCTCTACCTTCGGTCATGGACCCGGTGGCCTTTGAGAGTGTCCTGAGCTCGGCCTACACTGGCCAGCTGAGCATCGTGCATGATGACATTGTGAATTACGTCACCGTGGCCAGCTTCCTCCAGATGTGGCACATCGTGGACAAGTGCACGGAGATCCTGAAGAGGCCTCGGCCCTCGGCGGACGTCGGCCCCGGGGAGGCCGCCGCCGCCGCCCCGGCCCACCCCGGCACCGCGTCCCGCCAGCAGTCCCCGAGCAGCACCGACTGCTTGTACCTGGAACGGGAGGGAAGAAGGAAGGAGAGGAAGCCGGACGCCCTGCCCCCTTTAGCAACGTGGAGACGTCCGCAGCAGTTCCCCAGGTGGGGGCGGACGCGGTCCTCGTCGGCCCAACACTCAGCCGACTCCCAGCTGGACACGCTGGCCGGCTGCGCGGCGAGTGATTACGGCAACTGCGAGGAGGCGTGGGCGCCCGGCCACACCAAAAGCAGCCACTTTGCTCACGACGGGCCGGGCAACAACGGCGGGAGCCGGTACCACGGGGGGCTCCCCGGTGGCGAGGCATTCAAACAGAAGGTCCGGTTTCAACAGCGGGGCGTGGCGCCCGGCAGCGGCAGACTGCTCGATAAGAATCGAGAGGGCGGAGACAGTGATGAGACGCAAGAGAAGAGGAGGAGGGAGAAAAGAGAAATCGAAGCCGACGAAGGAGTTGGAGAAGCAGCCGCGGAGAAGAAGGCGGGCTTTGTGCAAATGGGGCACTGCGGTACGATGCAAAAGCCACGTTTCACTTTAACCAGGAATAATATTTCGAACATACATATAATTGTGGGAAAGAAGGTCTTTTCTTAGAAGAAATGTCAAATTATTTAGAAGTTGGTCCGGAGGGCTTTAGATTTTCCTACAGCAACTAGCAGACTTCATACAGTACCAACAAAGGATTAAAGTCGATATCATCACAAATACAGTACATTGATATCAGGGATACAGAATTAACGTTCCTTAACTTAAGTTTAATTAATTAAACGAGCCAAAGTCTTAATAATTGATCAATTACTAATTAGTTGTTTCTAATTATTAATAAAAAAAACCCTACATTTTTTAAATCAAAAAGAAAAAAATCAACCAAGAATTGAAATCAGAGATTCTGATAGTTACATTTCATCCAAAGCTGCCTAATACAAGGTATAGAAATGAGTTCCACAGCCTTCAGTTCCCAGTCTGTTCTTTATGTGCAGGGTCACTGATTACCTCTCCTTGTAGGTGGACTTGATTTGATCTTGTTTTTACATTTATTCTGCAGACTTCCGCCCATTTTCAGATGAGAGTGTAGGCCAAGCCGCGGGGAAGGCCAGGGTGGAGGAGATGAAGGATAAGGTGCACAGAGGTTTGGCAGGAAGAGACCTCCCCTCTGACCCGCCCGGCGCTCACGCTTACCAAACCGCTGAAGGAGTTCCGGGCTCCGCCTGTCCGGTGTCGGCCCGGCTGCAGTGGCAGACGGGCCCCTGGTCCCAACAAGAGCAGAGGCCGCAGGACGGAGAGGGTGGCAGCTGCAGTAAAGACGAGGACGAAGACGAGGAGGAGGAGGAGGAGGGGGAGGAGGGGGACGCGGACTTTGAGTGCTTCACAGAAGGGGCGGTTGGCCGAGGCACATACAGCGAGATCGAAGATGGCACGGGGCAGGTCTCCCAGAGGCCTTTAGTGCCTGCGTCCCCCGACTTCACCACGGGAGGGTCAGAGGTCAACTGGCCCTCCACCAGCGCGGTACAGGGTGGCACGGCAACCCCCGCCTCACGCCGCCACTCGTCTCCACCGTCTGCGTTTCCACCGCCCTCCTCGCCGCCGACTCCGTCCTCGTCCTCCTCGGTGTCCCTCGCCGGCGCCCCCTACACGGGCAAAGTCCACTTCTGCCACTGCGGCAAGGCCTACACCCTGAAGAGCATGCGCGACCGCCACGTGAAGATGCAGCACCTCAACCTACGGCCCTTCGGCTGCCCCGTTTGCACAAAGTCCTTCAAGATGAAGCACCATCTGACCAAGCACCTCAAGACTCACGGAGGGCTGCGGCCCTACGAGTGCGGCCTCTGCGGGAAGAAGGTCATTTGGAGGGACAGCTTCCTCAGGCACCAGGCCCGATGCGAGCAACTGGCCTCCAGCTCCTCGGCCAACGGCGAGGACGCGAGCGCACCCGCGGCGGGCATCGACGGCGGCTTCGCTTACGAATTCGAAGAGGGCGAGGCTTTTCTGGCGCCGGGAGGACAGGTGAAGGTGGAGGAGGCGGATTTTCACGGGGAGATGGAGGAGGGGATGCGCGGCCTCCTGGGCAGCGTGTCTGGGATGGTGGACGAGCTGAGAACTCAGTCCCCAAACCCGGACGGCGGTAGTCATGTTTTTAAAGAGGAGAGCTTCAGCGGTAATTAACACAAATACACGCTGACGTGGCGACTTCATCCGACACAAAGTCATTGGCGGCTCGATGGGCGGCGGCTTTTGTTCCATACTTTTTTTTTTTTGTCTGCACTTTTCATGCCGCGAATTATATAATAATGTGTTTAGCAATTCTGTGCTTTCATCAAGTGGTCCCATTTCAATTGTTCAGTGCCACATTCTTGTTAAGTGATGCTGTCAGCTGTACATCTGTGTTGTGAATATACTTTTTTACTAATACATTAGGATAATAAATGTGTTGTGCGACACATTTGTGTCTCTTTACACAAAGTCTTGACTCAGAAAATTGATGGTTATTCAAGAACTTTTTTTTATTATGGGTTATTATAGCTGAGGCCTATTCGTTAACACCAAAAGTCCTTTAAAAGTGCCGTGGCTCATTCTAGAAGAGTCTGGCTCACACCTGACGGTTCTTTTGCAGCACAATGGTGAAGCACCAGAGGTCTCTCTTGCTCAACGCTACAGAACCCGTCACGATGCATTTTGTACACCGTGTGAAGAAAGTATCCTCCATTAATTCCATAAACGTTCCAGATATCTTTCAAGATGACAAGCCAATAAATGGGACTCATTTAAAGTAAAGAGGTGCATTGGTATTGCATACAGCACGGCTCTTATTTTTAGCCAGTTAAATTAGGCCAATTTAGTTCACTTTATTCTATCAAAGTTTTTTTTCCCACATATGAGTTTCTGTGGCCATTCAGGCGAGGGACAAACTCTACTCTCCTGGTACATTTAGTTCATGCTAAAATGCGTCGAGTGCAGGGAAACTGCCAGTGTGATGCAGATTTCTCGCCACAGGGCCGATTATCGCAGGAACATCGTATGCAGATGGAGCTCCTTGCTAATTGGGAAGTTAGCGGCAGCTGTCCTTGAAAAGTTCTACCTCAGCATTATTTCCAATGATGGGAGACGTTGTTTTTGTCCCACCTCTCTGGGCATCTTTCCTTTTCAGTGTTCAATTAACTGTGGGACAAAATGTACACCTGGACGTAACTGAAATCAGGGTTTTTTTCAGTTCGCACACAGTTCAACGCTTTGATACCTGGATCTCCGTCTGAGGTGGATGATTGGCCTCCAGGTGCTTTCAGTTATGGATCATGGGTTGATTTTTGGGGCTAATGCATTCATGCTTTCTTTTCCCACTTTAGTTATTAAGCTGCTCAGTGAACCTTGAAAGTGTTCGGCCATGTCTGCTATCGTCATGGTTACAAACAGCAGGGGGGCCCTTAATCGGGTCGCAGTATTTCTTGTTACACGTCTTGTACTGAGTCCATCCATTCTAAATGTACATGGATCAGTAGTTCATTTTAAGAAAGGGGAATGTGCCACTTTGGATTGAATGGAATAAACAAATTTGTGCAGTGTTTGTAGTCTTAATGCTAAGCTAAGCTCAGCTAATAGTTTTCTTGCTGCAGCTAAAGCTAACTAAACCGCTCAAGCCGAAATAGAATAAAAGCATAAATGTGGCTCATTCAAGAGAGATCTGTAAAAAGGTAAAGAAAAGACAACAAGGCTGTCGGATTTGAAAACATTTAATAGCTGAGAGACACAATGTGTTTATTTTTAGTTAGGCTGAGCATTAAAAAGGAAACAGGACGTCAGAAAAAATACAGCCTTTACAGTTCCACTGCCCATCCTGTTAGTCAACATACAAACATGTACGAACGAGAGTGGCAATGTCATTTATTATGAACAAAACAAAATACGTGTCAGAACATTTGAATTCGACCTTCAGTACTCCTCGTCCCACCTCGGGGTCACGACCTCAAACCTTCAAACCACTTCCTGTCTCGCCATCGCATTAAACCAACCGTCATCTTCAAGATGAAACACAAAGGACGTTAAAACCTCAAACTCAATGTAAGATGCAGCCAGATAACTCACAATAAACGAGATCCACGCAGAAGCTACAACATAGGAAACAACGAGGGTTCTTTGGTTACGTAACAGTGCATTTGAAAAGGGCCTTTTTATTCATTTCATCAAACTGTACATCTGCATTAATTACACTAAAGCACGATGAAACAAAAACAGTGGCTGGCACAGTATTAAACACAATATTATAGTCCATATACTGCAGATTTCCAGTTGTGTTTTCAAATGCTTGGCGACAAACGTTTCACAGCAGCCACAGACGGACATCGCTCGGTCACACGGCGCCACTCGACTACAAAACGCACACGACGGGGAGCGAATAGGAAAAGCAAACACAGGCCGCAGACAGCTGGACACTAGCACCATGGGAGCGCCAAGCTGCAGGGGGGGTGGTGTTCCTTCAACGTCACCGTCCACACACACACACGGGGGGGGGGTTGTGTTAGTGGGTTAGCGTTTCTGGAGGTCGCGAGTCCGCCGCCTGCTCCCCTCCTTTCCCTCGTCCCGCCGGGTCTGCGGCCTCGTCCTCGGCCGAGGGCTTAGAAGATGGTGCTCCAGCGTTTTGGGGGTGGACGGGACTTGGTTTCTCCCTTGGGGAGAAGAAGCAGACAGGAGGGAGGAGGAGGATGAGAGAGTCTCCTGTGGCATTCGTAACAGCAGCCTGAAGTAGTGTTGTCAGTTAGAACTGCAGAACCTTCACGAGAGATTTGATTGTCGAAAACGTTGCATTGTTTGGGATTTTGAGGAGATCGTCCACATTGAAAATCTCCCCCTCGGAAAAGTCGAGGTAGAAATGAATGAACGGTTGTGAGGAAAGTTTAATATCTGGGATGTACTGTAGGTGTGGAAGTGGAATATGTCGCTCCTTAGGCTGGTTAGTTTATTACGATGATGAATGAGATGGTGAATCATTACTGTAACTGTTCACTACTCACTGGTCTCTGGTGAGAGCATCACTGTTGCATTTGGGGTCGAACACAGACAGGAGACAGTGTTTTATGAAGCCGTGACAGACAGCGAGGGGGGGTGTATTTCTGTGAGACAAGTAGGGGGCGGTAAGCTCACCAGGTTGAAGATCTTGGACAGTGTGCTTTGGTCTCTGCGTCTCCTGACCGGCGACTTTGCGCTCTCGGGACGCGGGGACGAGGCCTAAAAAAAGAGGCCCCGTGAGCACAGATGGAGCCTGAAAGCCTGCTGCTCTGCCACCGCTTAACCCTCAACTCACTCCTCTTTCAAGAGGAGACACATTCGATCTCAGCAGAGCAATCAGACGTCTCACTGCTTTGACCAAAGGCCCAAAAAACACTTTAAAAATCTTATACGGGACACAATTATTTCTTTTAAATAAAAAAAAAAATCCATTGGCATTTAAAAAGTAATTAAAAATGAAGAAAATATGTGTTGTGTTGCCATCCATCCTATTCACTCAGATTGATTAAATGTTTGAATTTATAGCAGTTACTCCACGCTGACGGGGGGGGACACACAAAACAGAACCGCTCCAGCAGTGTGAAGTGGAAGACACAGCTGTCCCGTCTGCTACTGTGAGTGTGAGACACGCGTGGAGAACCAAGACTCGGGTAACAACAACCTTCCAGGGGGGGAGACGAAAGAAAAGGAATCACAATGACGCACACAGAGGACACGCGTGACTCTTCACTGTCCAATAACGCACAGGGAGAGACACAAAGAGCCGGCAGCCAACACGGATGGACCGGTGACTCGCGCCCCGGCGCACAGGGGGTGGAGGTGTTACAGAGGAATGGGGGAGAGGGGGAGAGGGGGGGGGGATGCAGGCCAAGAGGTCCTAAGAGAAAATGTTTACCGGTTGTGGTTCATAAAAAGTCGAGCAGTTTCAAAGTCATCCAGAGGCAGCGAGTCGCTCTGGATTGAAGCAAAGAAGAATTTATTGCAACGTCATTAATTTACCGATTAATGTGCCGATACTCTCATTCAGCGATCGACCGAATCACAGCGGTCTCCCCGTTGCAGCCGCAAAGAGGCGGCTTACTGCTGCACGCGGGTGCCGCGGAATTAGCTTTTTATGTTGGTCTTGATTTGATTTGCGCTCAGATTCAAAAGGTTTTTTCTCTTCAAGGAGGAATAGGCACAGTGTGGTGGGGGAGGCGAAGGAAGGAGGGTTAGGTCACGGGAGGTCACGGGAGGTCAGGATGCGGAGGAGGTCTCCACGGACGGATTTAAATGGGGTAAGACAATCACACACACACACACACACACAGAGGGGAGGTCAGAAATGAGGCTTTTGTTCGATTCGAGAAGGGAAGTTGCGACGTACCAAACCCAGGGCGTCTCTCCACTGGACATGAAAAAGAAACAGACAGTGAGACGGTGAGACGAGGAACAGCGAGCGGCGTGCGGTGGGAGCAGCGTCCGCCTCCTCGCAGAATCATCCGGTCGAAGACGTTAGATGGCAAGGTGAGCGGCGATGTGCTGGTATGTTAGTGGAAGATGGGTGATTTGCGCTGGCGATCACCAACACGGGTCAAGAATTTATTTCTCTTTTCTTTAATGAAAAATGCATTGAGCAAACTCACTCTGTTGACACTAAAACTCACTCTGTTGACACTAAAACTCACTCTGTTGACACTAAAACTCACTCTGTTGACACTAAAACTCACTCTGTTGACACTAGGTTTGATATAAATAATTCGAATGGCTTTTGTGTGGTTCATTTGTTAAGCCCCCCGATGTACATGCCGGTGAGTTTACATTTAAAGTTAATTTTCTCTACAGCAGGGGTCTCAAACTCCGGCCCGCGGGCCACATCCGGCCCAACGGGGCGACTTTGGCGCAAACCCACCGTCGACCGTACCGCTCGCCGGTCGGACCGTCAGGGCCGCCGCCGCCCCCGTCGACCGTAAAGGTCTGGCCCGCGTCGGGTCGAAGTGGGCGGCATCTGGCCCGCACCTGATTTGAGTTTGAGACCCCTGCACCTGCAGGATGATTCCTGAGGACGGCGACCAGCGCCATCATCTGGTGAAGATCCCAGTTCGTCATTTGGATCGCTGTGAGGCTAAAGGGTCGACTGCTCATTAGCAAATATTAGCACGCTAACACACACGATTGTGACCACGCGTTACACTGGTTTTCTGTGGACATCGAACAAAACACCAAAAACAAAACTGTAGTTGAAAGAGAGGAAGAAAAGTTCTGTCTAAAAAATGTGATCAGAAACAATGAAAGTCATCGATGCATCTTGACGCTGCACCGACACGTCTGGAGTGATCAGCAGAACAGGTATTAATGAGGTAGAAAAGGAGACTCACCCTGGATTTAGGACGAGGAGAGGACACCTGAGAGACACCGAGCAGCAACAACAACAACAGTGAATGATTGAGCTGCCGCTCTTTTGATTCAAAGTAAATTTA
This sequence comes from Gasterosteus aculeatus, assembly GCF_964276395.1. Taxonomy (NCBI): domain Eukaryota; kingdom Metazoa; phylum Chordata; class Actinopteri; order Perciformes; family Gasterosteidae; genus Gasterosteus; species Gasterosteus aculeatus. The sequence continues at coordinate 4,425,374 of NC_135697.1, forward strand.
AGACTTTTTTTTGCCTCTTGTCTCAGAATAATACCTTTAATTCAAAGACAAACCCAATGGTTCTCAGCTGAGAAACTAAATCTCAGCTCGACTTTTCTACAACATGAAATGATTCAATGAAACAAACTCACAAAGCTCCTGAAGAAGTGAACCACAGCGTTTTCATTGGTCCGGCGGCGAGCGGAGGATTGCTGGGGTGAAGTGGCCAGGTGACCCCGGAACGAACCCTGTGAGGGTCAAAGGGAGGTCAAGTGACTGCATCTGAGTCCTTTAGAACTGCAAAGTCCCGGTGAAACGGAACATTTCAGCAGCGTACAATTACATGAGGGATTTAAATAAAATCCTGATTTTATGATGTAGTGCGAGACGCAGCTGTGGATCCGCACACCTCACGTCCCGTGAAAAGCTGAAAATCGATTCATGGACGGAAATGTCTGAATATTATTGGTTGAAATCGGTGGTTTGCATAAGTGCTGGTCATATTCTGATTTTTGCATACTTATTTAAGAATGAAAGAAAAACACAAAGACACTGAATGTGCGATGTGATCTTAAAGGGATGAAAAAAGGGATTTTTCTGTTTTTCTCGCATTAACAACCATGTTGTCTTTTCATGAATTGGTCCCTGCTGCACCTCACCTCCTAATGTTATAATAACAGTAACTATAGGACGTTCACATCTCACAATGTACATACAAAAGCACTGTCATCGGGTGAGACGGCCATTTAAACACTACAGGGAAATTGTATGAAAGAAACCTTGGTGCGTTGCGACAAAAAGTACATTTAATTCCTTCTCTGTTTCAGCCTAAAGAGATGCCTTTCACATACAGCGATGCACCTTTGTGGCTTTCAATTGGTGAAGAGAGAAAGTCTGTGAGGCAAAAGATACAGACTTATTGTCTGTATGCCTCCAAATCCACAAAACCAGAGACGCCGGGATGTCGGATGAAAAGGAGCCGTGCTGCATGAGAGCGTCTCTCGCTGCCAAGGAACGCTTCCATCACACAGTGGAATCGTGAATTTGAAAGAGGTTTTATCTCCTCACAGCCCCGGGGCTCGCTGACATTACAAACCACCTTATTTCTTTAACTTTGGCTTCTGTCGAAGTTTACTTGCGAATTGGAAAAGACCAAATAGCAGCACAAGTGAGCCTGGTTGGCGAAAAGAGGATTTCAACGTCATCAAAAAAAGGAAATTCATTTCTTCCCCCAAAATGCGGTGTAGCCCACACTGGAGTTCTGCCTTAGTGTGAAAACGCAGGTCCAAAATGAGATGATAGTCAACCCAGATCTTAATGAGGGGAAGTCATCAGCCATCCGCCTTTCAAACTGAAAAAAGCACATTTTTCTCCTTAAAACTAGTAAATTAGTGTGTTTGCAGTTGACTTTGATTTGTGTTGAAGGTCAGCGAGAAGCTGAACCAATAAGAGATTTACATCCCTTCTGTGTGTATTTATTCATGGGTTTAAAATATTTTCTTAAATGTCAATAAACCCAGCGTATCATCTTTATTGTCACTGCTTTTCCTAATTCATTAATATGGCGGATGACTAAAGTCTTCAGTCACTTGCATTTGAATTAGTAACAAATGGTCAAAGTACTAAAAACACGACGACGACGATCTGATCGCAGAGTGTGACGTTAAGTTCAACTTTTGAGAAGTTGTGGAAAAAGAAAGAGCCCAGAACCGCACTCACCTTGCTCCTCTTCTTTTTGTCTCCTCCTCCGAAGAACTTTGTAATCTGATCCATGACCCCGGGGTTCTTCTTTTTCCTGCCGAGCCCGAAGGTGCTCTGTCCCGAGGTGCTCGCCGTCGCCATGCCAGTGGTTGCTGAGGTTGGGTGGGGTCGACCTCTCTCTGTGCGCTCGGCAGTCCTCTCCCGACTCGCTCCTCAGTGCACAGTGCACTCGTCTCCGCTGCTCCTTCAGGGTGGCTCTGACGTGCCCCCCCCGGGGGGCAGGGGGGGACGTCTTTGAAGGTGTCGCCTCCTCCGGTCGCAGGGCACCATGGGACGTGAGGAGGGGTCAGGTGTGGTGTGGTGTGGGGGGGGGGGGGGGCGGCTGCTGTGCCAGTGAGCTCCTCGGCTCTGGCCGGGCTCCAGGCATTCTGTTCGAGGGCTTCAGCGGCTGTGTCAGTCTCTGCCGCCCTCCGCATGGGTTCGGGGGCCATTGTTCCATAACAACAAGGGTTATCTCCGAGTCTGCACTCACACCCCGATGCAGAGCGGCCGCTCTGTGGGGGCCATTGTTGCATCGGCCTCGTGCATCCTCAATGCATTGTCTTTAAATTGGATGTACAGTCACCAAGTTCAACAGGCTGCAAGACGAGAAAATGCTTCTTGTGTGGAAACCTGTGAACAGGCCAAGTATCTGTGTCCGATACTATAAACCTGTGAATGCTTTTGTTTTCATGTTGGAACCATTTAAATCCACAGAGCTCCAGTTATCACAGACGAATGGGGCAACTCATCATGTTGTAGGTCAGAATGTAACCACATCATTGGACAAATATGTGAGGTCGATCACTGAGGTGTGTCCAAAAATGTGTTCTGGGAGGAAATCTGTATGAATTTATCTTTGAGACAAGACATTTCCTCCGACTTCTTTAGGAAAAGGGTGTTTCTGAAAAGCGTTCACCATTCAATTATCAGAACCTGTAATTCTCACCATCTTAAAAGGATGATCTGATAATATTCTTGATAATATTGCAATCATTATCATGATACTGTTCTAAGCCTCTTGCACAGTCTAAAGATCAACATCGTCCAAAACATCAAATGGGGTAAAAGAGTGGGACTTATTTTGTCAAGAACACTGAATGAACTTCTCAGAATAATGAAACAGCCGAACAAACACATGAGTCAGAGTGAAAACTGTTTTGTTCACCACCTATTCCCATGTCAAACAACATTACCAGATTTTTATTTCAAATGATCCGTGACACTTATTGAGTGTAACTGCAGCTGTTGTTTGACGTTGTCCCGTTTTTCACGACCGCAGCAGCCAGCCAGCAAACAAAGCCGGATCTGTTGTGTCAGAAAACACCCATGCAGCTTCAGAATATTAATATTTTGGAACAGATGACTTGTTGTTACGTGTGATTCTTATTGTAAATGAGCTTTTAGCAATGGAAAACAAAACTGTTTTCATAAACAGTCGATGTGACACATTTAAGCTGTTTTTAAAATGAAGCAAAAATCAAGATGGGGAAATATAAGACGAGAAAATGGCAAACTGATTTAAGTTCTGACCGATTTCAAGGGTTTCAAAGTTTTTGACAGACAATTCTGAAAAAATGCAGTAAAAAAATACTTTTTTTAAAGATTTAATTCGACAATCGACAGCACGGATGGGGATGGAGCCTCGATTGGACTGTGATGTTCCTCAGAGGATCTCCTGTTTTTTCTTTATTGCCATCAGCGGGTCAAAGTTACTCGTAGAAGGAAATCTCCTCAACATCCAGTCAGGACATTGGCCCGACACATCGTGCAGACGTTCATGGTTCTCGGATGACGAGTCCGAAGGACATTGTGATCCGTAGCTTTTTTATATAATGCCATACCAAGGTTTAATTATTGTTGAAGCTTTGTTAATGTTTTAGTTAAACCCAGATGGCGACCATGGTAGACATTAAACCGGCTCATTAAACTTGAACCGGATACACAGAGCCACATGTTTACCCACCATAAACCCTCATGATAAAGCCACCGACTCAAAGACGTGAAGCGCTTGTCGGTCACATGTGCCTCACATTGACCGCATTCAGCCGCAGCATAGTTGCATATCTTCTTGTATAAACACATTAAAATGAGGACGAGCTCAGAAGGGGACGTGTTTGTCCACTCGGCCTCGCACACACTGCTCCGTCTGTCTGCAGGGCCGAGCCTCGGCGCAGAACCCACGGGCCCGACAGGGGAAGGTACAGGAATGCAGAGAGTGGGCCGACCGCGCCGCTCGTGCCCTCCAGTCCAGAAGAGTCCTGGATTTGTCCCCCCGGGGCTGGAAGGTCGAGGCCGGGCGCGGGTTAAACAATAGCGGGCATTGCCTTAAAGCCGTGGGACACAAACGCGGGAGATATCCTCGAACCCCCGGCAGGAATGTTGATCTAGACCAACGACGCCAACTCGGCAAATATCTATCTGCTGCAGGAGGGAGAGGCAGGAAGAAAGCCTCCCTCTGTGCCGTCACGTGTTCAGACGCGGTTTGGGCCTTTCCAGTAACTATTTAAAACTTGTGATTAATAACTTCTCAAACCCCGTGTGAGAAAACAGATGCAGCGATCAGCGAGTTTGTGAAAACAATTAAAACAAGCAGCTGGCGGATCTGTTATGAATGTAGGTCCGTCCCCTCTTTAGAAATATCTCAACGTCAGTTGAGAGTTGCCATTAAACAACAACAGGAATGTTCTCAGTCAATCATTAATCTCTGAACATCCATCTCGTGGAAGCTTTAAAGCCTCGAGGTCGGCGGAGAAGATCAGACGCGTTACGCAATCTGATAGCTGAAGTGCTGAATTGCTTCGTTCCTCTCTCTTATTTGTCTCGAGGTAGCGGCAGGCTTCTATGTGAAATCCATGGCAACGAGTTGGCTTTGAGAGTGAAAAGCCTTTTTGTTGCCGCTGTGTCTTTGTCCCCCTGGGTGACCTCTTCCTACCGCGTCCACGGATGAGGACATCGCTATGACGCTCGGCAGCTGGTGTCCCCACTCGGCGGATGCTCGGAACCAAGAAGAGTCTCACTTCCTCCGCCATCTATATGTGTGTAACATCAGCTTTTGTGTTGGATAAAACAAAGAGCTGTTGCCTTTAAAACCTAAACTGACTTTCTGACGCATTTTGTGTCTCCGTTGTCTCTGAAAATCCTCCATTGTTTGGAGTAACAGGATCAGCGTTAAGTTGCGAATGGTTTGTTTTCCTCACAGCCGATCCGTTTGGCCGGTAAACAACGCGATGCAAATGTCTTGGTGGTCGGAAGCCAAACGATTCCATCAACATTTGGCACGAGCCGCCACTCAGAGATTGAGCATAATGCTATCGTTTGTTTAGCATCTCAACAATATCATTCTCTCTGGAGTCAAACAAAGCCGCAGAGGATGTTGTCCGAGCGAACGCTGCTCTAAATGAGGGAGTGTTTGCAAACAGGAGACTTTTTAAGAGGTTCCACAGTGATCTGTGATCTGTGATCTTTTCTTTTTGCCGTTTTCTGTCGTAAATTCGTCTGGAGATTTTCCACTTCACTGTCAGATTTGTGAAAGAAAAGCCTGACACGCCACAGATGGACATTTCAGGCCTTTTGTGTTGTCACGGTTCTCACAGTCAGTCATCTTTGCAGGACATCTGGAAAATGATGATGCTTTTCTTTTTAATATAATATGTCATTTTGACATAGATCATAAAAATACTTCCAGTTTCCTCCAGTTCCCGTCCAGGCAAACACTCCCAGCGCCGCGGCACTGTTTGCAACGCCAGCTGCAAATGAAAGCCATCGCCACGTGGAGAGCCACATGGAGGCGATTCCTCAATCATAGACATTCGCTGCAGTATATGAATTCATTCTTAAAAAAGAATTGTATGCGTATCGAGGTGCATTAAAGAAAAAAAAGCCCCACACAAATGAGATTTTCTCGAGCAGAATCCTTTGGTTCGTTATCTGGATCTAAAAGTCACCCTTTTTTTGCAGGGTAATGTTCCGAAAAAGTTTGTGGCCGTGTGATGACTTAAATATCACACCTTCCCGTGATACAGAACAGTAAATCTCTCCCGGGATTGGAGGCGGACAGCGGCTTTGTGATACGACCCTGCTGTCTGCAAACGTGCAACCGGAGTCACTGAATACGACAAAATGTTTCACAGAAGTGGACTAACTGTGCATTCGTCCATAGGGCAGCTTATTATCCAGCTCTATGTCAGGGCCGTGTAGAACGTAACATCCATCTATGTCCCATACGGGATTGGCAAGCTCGGAATCACAGTGCCCCCCTTATTGCTTTTATAATAACACAACAATACTTTCAACTCCCTGTGCTGGTGATGATTTTCTCGTGTGCAGCTGGAGATACCGGGCCGTCCGTCCGTTCGCTCTTACTCAATAATCATCTGCAGCGTCCTGCCGTTTGCTTTTTATACTCTGAAAAGAGGGCAAGTATATTACAGTTCTCCAAAGAATACATAAATAAAACCACAGATATTATAAAACACTGAGATAAGGCCTCAGTGTTTACTTTAGAAAAATGAATACTGTAAAATCATCATCACATTTAATGTTTGCAAACAGGACACAGAGGGAAAACACAAGTCATGCAGACGATCATCTTTGGCACTACAAAATCATAAACATCAACACACAAACATCTTGATTGTCAGATGACCCAGAACACCACGTGCCTCCGTGTGAAAGAGCACCGACTCTCTGTCGCACTAAGGTGGAACATTTCTTCATGTCCATGCTTTTGATGGATGATTACAATGGCAAAGTTATATAAAGTCACTTTAAATTATTTGGGTTTGTACCTTAAGGTGGACACACTTTTTCATCCAAACGAGACGACAATGACATTTGTTATAGTGGTGGAGCTCAGCCACACTAGCTCCTCCTGTGTGTGTGTGTGTGTGTGTGTGTGTGTGTGTGTGTGTGTGTGTGCTGGCAGCATGGAGCACACATGTTCAATCCCTTTTATCTGAAGCAGATAAAACAAGAAATGTCCTCTGGCTCCAGGCGCCATCTGATAACGGATCGGTTTGCCTCTGCATTGTGCTCGGTGTCACAGACGGAAGATGAATGGCGCTTCCAATGACCTGCTCTCCTTCTGCGGCCGGCGCGAGGAGGAGGAGGAGGAGCGGCCGCTGATCGGTTGATCCGAGAGTCTGCCGTTGATTCTCCAGTGGCGGCGTGCCGGACAGGCGTCGACTCCACCTGATGGTGCTCAACGCGTCTCTGACACGTCACACTTTCCTACTTTGTATAAATACTCTGTTTATGTTACGTTGTGTGTCTACTACATGAAATCTAGAGAGAAACACGTCACTTCACTTTTTATTTATTGGAGATTAACATTTTACAGACAAAACCAATGACTTCATAATATAAGTGACTGTCCTTTATGGTTAAAATAATCCATCCCACAGTATATAAAGTATTTGTTGCACCTCCAGCAGCTGTAACATTATAATGCAGCTCATTTCAATAATATGATATTGTCTTTTTATATGAGAATACATTTGAGAAATACATTTTATTCATTACACAAATGTCTCAATATGAAACATAACCAGTAAAATGAAAATAGTTTTTTGTTGTCGTAATATAGTCTTAGTAGTAACAGAATCTAAGCGGCCCCGTCATGCTCTCAATGTCCCAAAACTAAAAACAATCCTCGTTTCTTTTTGCACCACTGACCAAAACAAAAAGAACACTTTGTCCGACGAAGGTAAATCACCCAAATGGCAATCCCAAGCTCCTGGCTATTAAGCAGACGCACGGAGCGCATTTCAGATGATTGTCTAAATGGGATGTGCTGTTGTTGTGGTCTCCGCTCACGGCCCAGCGTCATGGCAACAACAGAGCCGAGCCGAACCACCTGAGAGGAAGAGCAGCAGGGTCCAAAGCAGCTCATCGCCTCACATTTTCACCACGAAGAGGGAGATTAATGCAGCCGCTGCAGTATGATGTGAGCATGTCTCCGGACTCAAGCTGGGACAGAAATTGAGAGCCTCGTGATTCTGTCCTTCAGGACGTCATTAGTCTGCTTGAGTGTTTTCATTGGGCACTTTCTCTCTCTCTGTCTTTATACGGAAAAAAGGTTTTAAAAAACCTCTTGAAAGTGTAACATTCAGTAAATATTATAAGTTGTGATGAGACTAAACAAATAACAAAAGTACATTTTTAAACTTTCTTAGCAGAAACTTGCTGTTGCCCTCGTGTTACAAAGAAACGCTTGAAAACTGCCTCTCGGAGGCCTTTGTACTGTAGAATCAAATGATTGACGCGCCCTCTGTGCCGTCCCTCCAGTGGACGCAACATGAAGGGCCCTCTTCAGTGCCCCCACGGTAACACATTGACGCTCCCTTCTTGTAAAGAAAGCACCATGACGTGCCCTCTGGATGCCCAATGGCAGATCAGATGTGATGCAGTGCCCTTGAGGAGGCCTTCTAGTGGAGAAAGTGCCTTCTTGATGCCCTTACGACGGCAAATAAAACATGATGTCCAGTGGTTCTCAAATGGGTATTGAGATATTAGATGTCAGATTATTGTTGAAAGGAAGATATTTGTCACAATAAATAAACATTTGGATGCTGTCTCAAAGCGTCAGTGTGCCGTTGTTCTCCGAGGCAGAGAGACGGATCTTGGTCGATAGAGTCGCCATGGAAACTTCAGGCTGCTTCAGGACGTGAACCAATAACAAAACAACAGCCGTGCTCCCCAAAGTATAATAAGCCGGGGATGTAAGATCTGCCGTCAGGGCTCGGCTCAAAATGGTCATCATCGGTATCGTTAACATCATCATCTTCATCACTGCATCTGTGTGTAAATCACCAATGAACCACATGCGTTCACATTAACATCTTCAAGAGGAACCCAAGATGACATTAGCCTCTCCTCTCACGTTACATGGCATGTGCATTGTCTCGTCTCATTTCCAGATGCTTATCCCCGCAGGGATCTGGCAGTATTGGTTAACCTGAAACACACATATAATCATAATAAATCTGTTCCCAGACCTGGTCAGAGCAGATCGATAGCGCAGGCTGAAGCCTCAGGACGATCCATGGAATTAAGAACAATTATAAAGTATTTCCCGGGTGAGCCACAAGCACATCGCTTTTTGACCCTTAAGAAAAGGGCAATTTCAGAAGATTTGTATAAAAAGGTTGTTAAATAATTCAGCCAATAATTCATATTTTTTCATATGTAAAATGAATTAAATAATAACATCTGAATGTATCCACAATGCTTGATAACACATGACAACTCATCTTATACCAACATGTGTTGATGCAGGTTTTTTTTTTTTAAGTGATGAGAGACTTTCTGTTTGTTCCCATCTCACTGGAGTCAGAGGAAAGGTGTTGGCGCGATGTGATGCGCGCGCCATGGTGACGTTGCCAAGAAAGGCAGCCTGCAAGCGCGTGAGCTCCATCGTTTATTCACAACAAATTACACCCGCGCTCCACTATAGCAACATGTAACTTCTCTCCACCAGCGGAGGGAAAAACCAAAAAGATGGAGCTCGAGGTGGAGAACCAAAGTCCGCCTTTCAACACGTTCACCGCGCGGCTGCCCGCTAAACCTATATTGGGGATGGGTGTGGACAACTTCATTTCTCTTGTGATATTTGCACTTATCTTCATCCTCGGCGTGCTCGGGAACACCATGGTGATCACGGTGCTGGCGCGCAGCAAACCGGGACAGCCGAGGAGCACCACCAACATCTTCATCCTCAACCTGAGCGTGGCGGACCTGTCCTACCTCCTCTTCTGCGTCCCCTTCCAGTCCACCATCTACATGCTGCCCACGTGGGTGCTGGGAGCGTTCATCTGCAAGTTCATCCACTACTTCTTCACCGTGTCCATGCTGGTCAGCGTTTTCACGCTGTCGGCCATGTCCGTGGACCGCTACGTGGCGATCGTCCACGCCAGGAAGTCCTCTTTGATCCGGGTGTGGAGGCACGCCATGCTCGGGGTGGTGCTCATCTGGATCCTGTCCCTGGTCATGGCTGCGCCCGTTGCGCACTACCAGAGCATCGTGGAGAGGGAGGTTAACAACACCTTCTGCTGGGAGGTCTGGCCGGATCACCACAGGAAAATCTACGTGATGTGCACGTTTGTTTTCGGATACGTCCTGCCTCTCATTTTGATATCGGTCTGCTATGCAAAGGTGCGCGCGTAAAATTGCAGATAGATGGTCAGTTCGGAGTAGACGCAGGTGAATGCAAAGATAGACCTGTTGCGCAAAATGTGGTTTCAATTCGTTTCTGAAATAAAAATACGGACTGAAGTTGGGATTTGACAGATAAAACATGATCTACTCTTTCCTCTACTCTGATGACTGCATTGATTGAGCATGTACATATTTAAGAATTCATTTCGGTAATACTTTTTCTTGTTGCAGGTTTTAAAACATCTACATAAAAAACTGAAGAACGTCTCCAAAAAATCAGAGCAGTCCAAAAAGAAGGTTGGTGAGATTTCTGTATCTATGATCGTCACATAATAATGTTACAGTTAATGATAACAAACTTCACAGATTTCCCCTTTAATAGCTGATGGTTTAATGATTGACCGGGTCTGTTTGTAACTGAAATAGTTTCATTTAACAGCTTCTCAAACGAATTTGCCTTTTTAGTGTCTCGTATTATGAGAGTAAATTAAATATTTTAATTTATATTAAATATATTTTAATATTATAATGTTTTGGAACTTGAACCTGAATTTGAAGATAACCTGAGAAACCTCGAGGGTCAGTTGTACCTTTTGACATTTCAGGGACTCAACCAAAAAATAATAAGATCAAAAACGGTCAGTCAGGACGTTACTCCATCTCCGTCTTCCAGTGTACCACCAGCATGGTACTCAAATGCTCAAACTCAAAATGTCTTGGATGACATTGAATGATGGAGGGATGATGTTACTCCGCCTCCATTTACGTTTGACAACATGACAACAGCCAATCATTTTCTCCACAGACTGCCCAGACGGTCCTAGTGGTTGTTGTGGTCTTCTGTCTCTCTTGGTTACCCCATCACATCGTCCATCTGTGGGTGGAGTTCGGCTCCTTCCCCCTCAACCAGGCGTCCTTCGTGTTCAGGGTGGTGGCTCACTGCTTGGCCTACAGCAACTCCTCCGTCAACCCCATCATCTACGCCTTCCTGTCGGAGAACTTCAGGAAGTCATACAAGCAGGTCTTCTTGTGCCGGGTGTCCAGCACAAGTCCCGCGAAGGACAGCAAGGAGGTGCGCAGCAGGATGGAGAAGGGGCCGTCCACTAACATCAGTGTGACTTACAAAGGTCACAACTCTCAGACCAGTAAAATGCTTTGATTTTGCCGCTGACGTTAAGAACTTCGTCTTTGTTCTGAGTAGATACATGAGGTTAACAATGTTTATTGATTTTAGACATTTAAAATTGATTTTGAACATATTATAAACAACCGTGCTTGAGCAGCCCTCTTTATCGAACTTGTTAACACAATCTTTTACTCATTTTATTGCAAATTTGAAACATTTGGCGAATAAGAGACTCCTCACGGACACGTTTGCTGTGTTTTTCGCCGTTGGCTACTCGCCACCAGCTCAGCCGTCCCTCAATTCACTGAATTTGGATTATAGTGCTTGTAAGATTTTGCATCCAAATGGACGATGTTAAAAGCATAGCTGTTTTAAAATTTCTGTACTGAAATAGTTTTCCTGAAAAAGAGAGGTGGTCAGTTCTTCCTGCCAAGTTACATTCAATTCCAAATTTTTTTTTTAGATCGTTGTTTCCTTCAACAAAGCATGGGCCATATGTTAGGGATCAGAGGTGGATTGTGGATGGAGTAACGTGACAAGTACACAGCACAGACGTTCAGATTCACATAGAATGAACTGAAACTATGCATTCAGTTAGTATACCTTTTCATTTGAGCATATTCATCGAAGGCTGGCGAACACATAAGGCACAATTCTCTTCCCACACGGGAGCATCTGACTCTGATTGTGGTAAGCCTGCCAAGGCAGGGTTACTATGTGCGCATGTAAATAATTGTGAGGTCTCAACCCCAGCGTGACGGCAGGAGGCCACTAGGGGGAGCCAAAGAACGCGTCCTCCGGAGTCAATCACCGGAATTCTAAACACCTGCGAGAGAGAAATACCTATAAAAGCAGCCCGACGCAGCGGGCAGGTTGTGAGGTATTGAATGTACACTTCTCTGCTGAACCGCTTTTTGATTATCTACCCCTAAACCCCTTAGAACCTGTGACTCGACCTTCCGCCTGCCTCTGACCACGAACCTGCCTATTCCCCTGGACCAGAACCATCTGTTGCCTCCCGCGTTGCCGACCTACTGCCTGTCTTCGGAATTCCCACTTAGATTTGTCCCGGAACATAGTTACTATCTGTCCTTTAAAATAAAGAAAGATTGGAAGCTCTGATCCTGAGTCCGAGTCTCCTTCCAGGGTCCAGACGTGACAGAATACCTCACCCGTATTCAAATGGAACCATCGGAGCTCCAACTTCGGCTCGCCCAGCAGGAGGAACGAGTTGAGGAGCTATGCCAGCTCCTACGCCAGTCCGCCACACCGGCGGTTCAACCCGCCATTCCTGCGGCATCCACCGGACCCGCCCCGATGGCTATGCCGGGAAAGTATGATGGCTCTCCTGGCAAATGCCTGGGATTCCTCATGCAGTGCGGGATGTATATCGCCCACCACTCTGCAAACTACCAAACGGAGAAGGACAGAGTCGACTTCGTCATCTCCCTGTTAACAGGAAGAGCCCTCGATTGGGCAACGGCCCTCTGGTCAGCGGGAGCCCCAGAACTTCTGTCTGAGCAACATTTTCAAGCACAGTTTAAAGAGGTGTTTGACCACCCCATTACCGGGAAAACAACGGGAGATTTGCTGTGCGAAATCCGGCAGGGCTCGCAAACGGTGTCAGATTACGCCCTGAGGTTCCGGACCCTCGCCGCTGGCAGCGGGTGGAGCGAGACCGCACTCCTGACCATCTACCGTCGCGGTCTCCGTCCTGAACTCCAGGCCGAACTGGCGTGCCGAGGGGATGTCACCCAGCTTGGCGATTACATCCGAGTATCCATTAGCGTGGGACACCTCCTCGAGTCCCGACGACCCCCGCGAGCCGGTTTTCCATCAGAGCCCACCTTTCCGGTAACACCTCCTCTGGCCGACGAGGGACCGGAGCCGATGCAGTTAGGTCGCCTGCCCCTGTCTCCAGCGGAGAGAATAAGGAGGATCAGGGAGCAGTTGTGCTTGTATTGTGGCGAGGCGGGACATCTCCTTCGGAACTGCCGACTCCGACCCCCCCGTCAGAAGGATGGCTGGACCTACACCTCCGCCAAGGTAGGACTGTCTCCAGTGTTAAACATGTCACGTCAACAACTAACCCTACCTACTGTTTTATCGTTGGGGAAAATGAAGCAGGAGGTACGTGGGTTGGTGGACTCGGGGGCGGCAGGGAATTTTATGGACCAACACTTGGCTCACCGTTTATCTGTGCCCCTCATCCCGGTGCGTCCTCCACTCCGAATCAACGCCTTGGATGGGCAGCCCCTGGGCACCGGAATGATTATGCACCAGACGGCTAACATCACTCTGCGGGTCGGAGCGCTGCACGAGGAGGACATAAGGTTCTTCATAGTGTCCTCTCCCCGGGAGCCTCTGATCCTAGGACACCCGTGGCTTGTGCTCCATGACCCTGTGATTTCGTGGAGACAAGGTGAGTTACTGACCTGGTCTCCTGAATGTATGTCCAGATGTCTGAACGTCACCTGCCGAGCCACCTCGGTGGAGGCAGCCACGGCTACAAAGACCCAGGCAGTACCCCCCTGCTACGAGACACTCCAGGAGGTATTCAGCAAACAAAAAGCCGCAGAGCTGGCTCCCCATCGACCATGCGATTGTGCTATCGAGCTGCTGCCAGAGGGACCGCTGCCGAGGGGTCGGATATACGCGCTGTCCCTACCAGAGGAGGAGGCCATGAACCGGTACGTCGAGGAATCCCTGCAGCAGGGCATCATCCGCCCCTCCACGTCCCCGGCCGCTTCAAGTTTCTTCTTCGTGGGAAAGAAAGATGGAGGGCTCCGTCCGTGTATCGATTACCGGGCATTGAATGCGATCACAGTGAAGAACCGGTTCCCTCTGCCCCTCATCCCCGCGGCCTTGGAACAGGTAGGAGGGGCAAGCATATACACTAAGCTTGATCTCCGTAGCGCTTACAACTTGGTGCGCATCCGGGAGGGCGATGAATGGAAAACGGCTTTCCTGACGGCAAGAGGGCATTACGAGTACCTGGTGATGCCTTACGGGCTCACAAACGCCCCCGCAGTATTCCAAGCCTTTATGAACGAACTCTTCCATGACATGATAAATCGGTTTCTTATTGTGTACATTGACGATCTGCTCATTTACTCCCACAGTATGGAGGAGCACGTCCAGCAGGTGCGTTTAGTGCTACAGCGTCTGCAGGCCAACCAACTCTACGTGAATGCGGAGAAAAGCCTGTTCCACGTCTCAACGCTCACCTTCCTTGGATACGTGCTTTCGCCAGGAGGGGTCGCCATGGACCAAGGCAAGGTAGACGCGGTGCACAACTGGCCTACACCAAACACCGTAAAGGAGCTCCAGCGGTTCCTGGGGTTCTCCAATTACTATCGGAGATTCATCCGGAACTTCGGGGCAATGGCTGCTCCACTTACCGCCCTTACGAGCCAGAAGAAAGGCAAACTCCCATGGTCTGACGCAGCCCAGAAGGCGTTCGACACCCTTAAGCTGGCGTTCACCTCAGCTCCCGTGCTGAACCAACCGGACCCCGACCGCCAGTTTATTGTCGAGGTGGACGCCTCCGAAGAAGGGGTCGGGGGTGTTCTATCCCAACGCACGGGGAGTCCCCCCAAGGTGCACCCATGTGCGTTCTTTTCAAAGAAACTGTCCCCGGCGGAAAGAAACTACGACGTGGGCAACCGGGAACTGCTAGCCATCAAACTCGCCCTGGAAGAATGGAGGCATTGGCTAGAGGGAGCTCGGCACCCCTTCATGGTCCTGACTGATCACCGCAACCTGGAGTATCTGAAAGGGGCAAGACGGCTAAACCCGCGTCAGGCCCGGTGGGCCTTGTTCTTCACGCGCTTCCAGTTTACCGTGTCGTACCAGCCCGGAGAGAAGAACGCAAAGGCGGACGCACTCTCACGACTATACGGGTCTCCGGCGTCTATGGGCGATCCCGAACCCATCCTACCGGACTCATATTTCGTCGGCCCCATCCACTGGGAGCTCGAGTCCGTCATCCAGGACGCGCTCCGCACAGACCCAGCACCACCTGACACCCCTGCCAACCGGGTCTATGTCCCCGCATCAGTGCGACCTCAACTCGTCCAGTGGAGTCACACCTCGTTGGGATCAGGACATCCAGGCATTACCCGAACCACTCAGCTCTTGTCCCAGAAATACTGGTGGAATTCGTTGGCCTCCGACGTGCGGGACTACGTGCTATCCTGTCCGGTCTGTGCACAAACTAAAACCCCCCGTCAACTCCCCGCCGGGGAGTTAGTACCGCTGCCCACTCCCCAGAGACCGTGGTCCCATGTGGCAGTGGACTTCCTCACCGACCTACCGGCGTCAGAGGGGTTTACTACTATTTTAGTATTAGTCGACAGGTTCTCTAAAATGTGTCGCTTTATACCCCTGTGTAACCTTCCTTCAGCCATAGAGATGGCAGAGTGTCTGTTCCTCCAGGTGTTTCGCCCGTTCGGCCTTCCAGAAGAAATCATCTCAGACAGAGGTCCTCAGTTCACGTCTCAGGTCTGGAGGGCGTTCTGCAACCGGCTGGGAATAAAGGTGAAGCTGACGTCCGGATACCATCCAGAGACCAACGGCCAAACCGAAAGACTCAACCAGGAACTGGGGAAGTACCTTCGTGGTTATTGCTTACAACATCCACATGATTGGTCCCGGTACGTGGCCTGGGCAGAATACGCACAGAACTCTACATTCCACTCGTCATTACGATTAACCCCGTTTCAGTGTGTGCTGGGATACCAGCCCCCATTGTTTCCCTGGGACACTAGGCCCGGTCCCGTACCGGCCGTAGAGGACTGGTTCCAACGCAGTGGCGAAGTCTGGGAGACCGCCCATCGTCACCTCCGCCAAGCCGCCAGCACGCAAAAGAAGTTCGCAGACCGACGACGCCGGCCCGCTCCCAGCTACCAAACGGGTCAGAGGGTGTGGCTATCCACGAGAAACTTGAAGCTGCGTCTGCCCTGCCGGAAGCTGTGGCCACGATACATCGGACCATTCAAAATCACCCATCGCATAAACCCGGTAACCTACCGACTGCTTCTACCTAAACATTATCGAATCTCGTCAGCATTTCACGTGTCTCTTCTGAAGCCTGTCCATGCTAGCCCTCTCCATCCATCTCTACCGACACCAACGCCACCTGCCCCACTGGAGATAGATGGGGGTCCGGCATACGCTATCACGGCGGTGCTGGATTCCAAACGTCTGCGGGACGGCCTCCATTACCTGGTGGACTGGGAAGGATACGGCCCTGAAAAACGATCATGGATCCCGGCCCGGGATGTCCTCTCCCAAGAACTAATAGAGGAGTTTCATCGGATGCGCCCGGATCGCCCTGCACCTCGCCCGCGGGGTCGCCCGCCGTCTACAGTGGCTCGACCGTCAGGAGCCGGCCGTGGAGGAGGGGGCTCTGTGAGGTCTCAACCCCAGCGTGACGGCAGGAGGCCACTAGGGGGAGCCAAAGAACGCGTCCTCCGGAGTCAATCACCGGAATTCTAAACACCTGCGAGAGAGAAATACCTATAAAAGCAGCCCGACGCAGCGGGCAGGTTGTGAGGTATTGAATGTACACTTCTCTGCTGAACCGCTTTTTGATTATCTACCCCTAAACCCCTTAGAACCTGTGACTCGACCTTCCGCCTGCCTCTGACCACGAACCTGCCTATTCCCCTGGACCAGAACCATCTGTTGCCTCCCGCGTTGCCGACCTACTGCCTGTCTTCGGAATTCCCACTTAGATTTGTCCCGGAACATAGTTACTATCTGTCCTTTAAAATAAAGAAAGATTGGAAGCTCTGATCCTGAGTCCGAGTCTCCTTCCAGGGTCCAGACGTGACAATAATGACGTAGCATTGCAGATAACCCTTCTGTCTCCAAAAAGTGTCCCCCCCTGTTCAGAACATGGTTCAGTGTCTGAATCAGAGATAAAATGTTAAAATTAAAATACCGCTGTGAATAATTTTGACTTTTTGATATTAGCAAACTAATTCCAAAAGTCCACAATGTGCTTGTGAATGAATGAAGTTTACAAAGAGATGCAAACTAATTCATTATTTATTTATATTTAAAAGAAAATATAAAGCAGCTCATACATGCATGAAGCACATGAGACACTTGACTCTCTGATTCACACACATTACATATTGTTTCCTGTTCACCTCCAAAAGGCTGAATTCGATTGAGAGGACATTTTCAAGAATGTAGCGCTGCATGTTCTTCTACGACCCCCTGCAGCCTTTTTATACTATTACATGTCAAAGCATGTTATGTATGAAAAGGGAGGGAGGGAGGAAGATTTGTTTATCAATTTCATGACATCTTGTAAAGCATCGTAAAGGATTTCATGTATAAATATACAATATTCTGTGAGGAGCCAGTGCACAGAATGTTGGGTGAGGTGTCTCTTTCAATGACATTAATTGTAAGTTATTTGCAGAAGGAAAACGCTCCAAATAACTTGTAAATACTGAAGAGGAGCAGTTTAGCTTTTGTTCACAGTACACTATACAAGCAGAAGATACATTGCACAACAATCTATTTTCTATGTGTTGTTTTCTTTTTCTTCTGTGTCAAGAATTGTGTGTGAAATGTGTTTTTTTGTTTTTAATAAACGTATAACTAAAAGATAAAACAAACGTCTGACAACATTCTTAGCATACATATGATTGAAACAATTCCTCCTCTGAAACCTTTTTAAACATCAAATTTCATATCTAATGTCCAACGGTTAATGACTTAATTGCAACATGGTTCTTACATGGTGAATATGATGTCTCTGTTGCAAATAACCCAATATGCATTTCAACAATCCTCCTGCAAGTTCCAAGACTCGAAAGTGACCAAGAACTCTGGCCGGAATGCAGGATTCTTACAACCGTAGTAACTATGGTAGCTTTTGTGATATTTTATCTTTGGAACGTGTCTGAAGGCAGCAGCAGCCGCCGCAGTGCCGATGCCGTGCCAGTGATAGATCCCATGGAGCTGCCCCATCCGAGGCACTGCGGGATAAGTAACGGCAGCTAAGCCTTTCCTCAGGAACTCAAGGCTCGGGTTTTTGATCGAGTCAACACTCAGGGGATGCTCTCGCTAGCACGCCACCTAGTTAGCTTGGACGATTTCGAGTGCATCACAGTACAGAAACAGCACTGGTGAAAATTACGAATAATCTTTTACTTGCATCGGACCAAGGACTCATCTCTTTTCTTGTCTTGCTGGACCTCAGTGCCGCATTTGATACCATAGACCATTGTATCCTGTTGCAGAGACTAGAACATTTAATTGGTATCAAAGGAACTGCACTCAGCTGGTTGAAATCCTACTTATCGGCATCGACATCAAAACTTGGATGACCGTCAACTTCCTGATGCTAAACTCAGAAAAAACGGAAGTTATCCTGATAGGCCCAGAGCGCCTTCGAAGCCAGCTGTCACGTGATACAGTTTTTATGGATGGAATTGCTCTGGTACCCAGCAGCACCGTCAGGAATCTGGGAGTTCTCTTCGACCAGGATATGACCTTCAACTCGCATATAAAGAAGACTTCAAGGACTGCCTATTTTCATCTACGTAACATATCAAAAATCAGGAACTTCCTGTCTCAAAGTGATGCAGAAAAATTAGTTCGTTTGTCACTTCCAGACTGGACTACTGTAATTCTTTGTTATCAGGCTGCTCTTGTAAATCTCTTAAGCCTCTCCAGCTGATTCAGAATGCTGCAGCACGTGTATTAACAAGAACTAAGAAATGGGATCATATCACTCCTGTATTAACTTCTCTGCACTGGCTCCCTGTTAAATCAAGAATAGATTTTAAGGTACTTCTCCTCACCTACAAGGCACTTGCTGGTGAGGCACCGTTGTATCTTCAAGAGCTTGTAACACCGTATTGCCCTACAAGGCAACTGCGCTCCATAGATACTGGGTTACTTGTTGTTCCTATGGTTTTAAAAAGTAGGCTGGGGGCCAGAGCCTTCAGTTATCAAGCTCCTCTTTTGTGGAACCAGGTTCCACTTTCAGTCCGGGGGGCAGATTCGGTCAGCTCTTTTAAAGTAAAACTTAAAACGTTCCTCTTTGATTCTGCCTATAGTTAGGGCTGGCTCAGGTTAGTCCGGACCAGCCCTTAGTTAAGCTGCTATAGGCTTAGAATGCCGGGGGAATTCTTAGGACACACCAAGCTCCTCTCTCACGCTCTCGTTCTCCCATAATTCAAGTTTTATTAATGCACATGACTAATTCAGCTTCTTTCCGGGAGTTTTTTTTGTGCTTTCTTCCCTATCAGGTCTCCGCAGATCGTGGTTCCTTCGGGACCCTGGTCCTGACACCTACCGTGGCCATGCTGACGCCTGCTGCTGCCATCATCATCATCATCATCACCATCATTATTTTAGATATTAATCATATTACTTTACTCATAAACCGACATTACCCTCTCCTAAAATCTCTGTGCTCTCCCTCCCCACAGGCTTCTGTGGATGGTGGTTCTATGTGATGGTGGTTCTATCTGATGGTGGTTGCCCCTGCAGTGGTCCTGCTGTGCGCCTGGCTTACTACTCACAACTACTTCATTACTATCATTTCTGTCATAGGAATTGCATGTATTATACATTGTTCATTCTGTACACATGGCATCCATTGTAGTCTGTCCATCCCGGGAGTGGGATCCCTCCTCTGACGTTCTCCCTAAGGTTTCTTCCCTTTTTTCCCTCTTGTAAGGGTTTTTTCATTTTTTGGGGCGTTTTTCCTGTGCCGATGGTGGGTTTCGGGGCAGAGGATGTTGTATGTGTACAAACTGTAAAGCCCTCTGAGGCAAATTTGTAATTTGCGATAACGGGCTATACAAAATGAAATGACTTTACTTGAATTGACTTGACGACAGCACTCTACCAATTGTGAAAAAGCAACAATAGCAATAGCAACAATTATCACTATCTATCACTGTTAATATTATAGAAGCAACGTCTTTCAATCAAGCAGTGGTCACAATGCGAGTGCAAGCTCCAAGAAAGCTCCTAATTAGTGGCAGTGATGGCTGACCATTAGATCAGTGGGACGCCGCCCCATTTGGTGCGCCAATTAATTGCCCCACTTAATTGCAGTCTAAGAAGAACTTTTACTGTAGAAAAAAAAAGACTTAATAGTCAAAATCCAAAAATGCCAAGGGGGAAAAAACGCAGACGGGGACCAGGGAAAAGATACCAAGGGAACCAAGAGCAACACTCAGTACATGCCACATTCAACAATGAGGCGACAAGGGACACAAGACACACATGGCTTAAATACACTGGGACGGTCCAGGTGGACACAGGTGGGATACAGGGGATGACAGGAGAAGGCAGGAAGTGAAGTTAACCCAGGAGCCCCAGAGGCATGAAACTACAAAATAAAACAATACGTGAACCCAAACCGTGACACTGTGAACCAATATTGATGGTCGTACGAGACTTCTCTATTTCGCAAAATATAATTACACTATTCATACTATATTTCACTTTGCAACTTCTGTTAGTTATTAAAATCTTTATTATTTTTAATCTCGAGCCAGTTGACTTTTTATCACTTCTCTGCATCAGCAGGGCCGAAGGTAACAGTAGTGATCCTTGATCGGAAGTTCAGAACCCAATAATTTGCTCACAAAGCCTGAAAAGAGCACCAGCGGACTGACAACTACTCCTGTCCGTTCGCCAGACCACTAGCCATCGCTGGAAAATGGGTTCTTGTTTTATTTGTTTATTTCGGTGCGGTCGATGGGGGGAGAGGGGGTGGTGTTGCCGCTGACGGTTGACGATGGGGGGGGGTTGGGGGGCAGCAGCGGTAAGGTCGACCGGCGGATGTTATGATCGACGGGGAGGTTGGGGGGGTACGCCAGAGTCGGTACCCCCGGCAGGCCTAGGCTACCAGGCATAGCGCAGCCTGAGAAACATAGAAATACAAGTGTTGGGTGTGCACCTTTTTTTCAAACTTGCGTTTGGGAAAACCGGACAACCGGACAAAACCCTGTCTGTGTGCGTGTTGGGTTTGCACCTTTTTTTCAAACTTGCGTTTGGGAAAACCGGACAACCGGACGAAACCCTGTCTGTGTGCGTGTTGGGTTTGCACCTTTTTTTCAAACTTGCGTTTGGGAAAACCGGACAACCGGACAAAACCCTGTGACGAAACCCTATCTTCCTTTCTTTTGTTTCTTCAGTTCCGCCTTTTCTCTTTTCTCCTTTTCTTCCCACGCTTTATTCTGCCTCTTCAGCAGGTCATTTTCTGCCTCCTGACGTTCCTTCATTTGCTTCTTCAGCATCTTTTCTCTCTCCTTCTCTAACTTCTTCTCCTCCTTTATCATCTGCGCCTTTTCCTTGTCAGTTTTTTGGGAGAGCGCCTGAAGGTGGATGTTCCAATTATGGAGGTTATCGTTCTGTTGTGTCAGGTGCCAGATATTTGCCTCCAATTGGTTCACTTTGAGACGCAACTCCTTTTCCATTTCTCTGCTCAGTCTGGCACTCTCCTGCCCTCTCCGGTAGTGCTCCTCCTGTAGTGCATGGGTCTGCCTCTGTTGATCCAGAGTCGCAGATTTGATTTTACGCTCTGCCTCGCTGCGGATGGTCTCGATTTCTTTCTCCTTCATCTCCAAGGTGCATTTGATATCAGTAATCTCCTTCTCCGAGGCCTCCTTACTGAGTCTCTGCAAGTCAAGTTCCCTGGCCTCCTTTGCGGAAAACTCATGTCTCATTTGATCTTCCAGAGCCGTGAGTTTTAATTTCCACTCGGCCTCCACCAGGATCATCTCGCTTTCTTGCCATTTCTGCTTGGCCTCGCTCCAGTTCTGTTCTTCGAGAGATTTCTTTTCACTGGTTTCGTTAGTGATTAGATTGTCCTTTTCCGGGGTGATCTGGCTTTTCTTTCTGTCAAAGTCGTCTTGCAGAGTTTTGATCCTTGCAGAATGCTCCTCCTCTCTTACAAGCCATCGTTTTTCCCACGTGGAGTACTTCTCATTCTGTGCTATCAAGGACTCAATGGCACTGTTGAATTTATTTTTCTCTTCAAGCAGAGTTTGACAAAGAAAGCTGGTCAGTTCCTCTTTCTGTTTCTCAAGGGCTTTCCTGTCAGCCTCTGCTTGTGTTCTGATGGATCTCTCTGACTGTAGAGCCTTCACTATTTTGGCCTTTTCCTGCTCCCAACTGACCTCCTTGGTGACCATCTGCTCCTTCAAGACAGTGTTTTCCAAGTAGAGCTTGCTGACTTGTTTTTCCATGTCCGATATGGTTTTGAACAAGTCCTCAGGCTCTCTGCTGGGACTTTGCTGGTCCAGCACTGGTGGGGCTAGGCAGCCCTTGTTTGCAGGTCCACTAGGAGAGCTGACCCCCTGTTCCATCCGCTTCTCAAGGGCCTTCTTGTCGGCCTGTATTTGTTTCCTGATGCGTCTCTCTGTCTGTAAAGCCTTCATTATTTTAGCTTTTTCCTGCTCCCAACCGAGCTCCTTGATGGCAAACTGCTTCTTCAAATCAGCATTTTCTGATGCCAGCTCAACTTCTTGTTGGACGTCCACAAGGGTTTTTATCTCGCTGACTTGTTTTTCGATGTCCGATAGGGTTTTGAACAAGTCCTCAGGCTCTCTGCTGGGAGTTTGCTGGTCCAGCACTGGTGGGGCTAGGCGGCCCTTGTTTGCAGGTCCACTAGGAGATCTGACCCCCTGTTCCATCCGCTTCTCCAGGGCCTTCTTGTCGGCCTGTATTTGTTTCCTGATGCATCTCTCTGTCTGTAAAGCCTTCATTATTTTAGCTTTTTCCTGCTCCCAACCGAGCTCCTTGATGGCAAACTGCTTCTTCAAATCAGCATTTTCTGATGCCAGCTCAACTTCCTGTTGGACGTCCACAAGGGTTTTTTGCTCGCTGACTTGTTTTTCGATGTCCGATATGGTTTTGAACAAGTCCTCAGGCTCTCTGCTGGGAGTTTGCTGGTCCAGCACTGGTGGGGCTAGGCAGCCCTTGTTTGCAGGTCCACTAGGAGAGCTGACCCCCTGTTCCATCCGCTTCTCAAGGGCCTTCTTGTCGGCCTGTATTTGTTTTCTGATGCGTCTCTCTGTCTGTAAAGCCTTCATTATTTTAGCTTTTTCCTGCTCCCAACCGAGCTCCTTGATGGCAAACTGCTTCTTCAAATCAGCATTTTCTGATGCCAGCTCAACTTCCTGTTGGACGTCCACAAGGGTTTTTTGCTCGCTGACTTGTTTTTCGATGTCCGATATGGTTTTGAACAAGTCCTCAGGCTCTCTGCTGGGAGTTTGCTGGTCCAGCACTGGTGGGGCTAGGCAGCCCTTGTTTGCAGGTCCACTAGGAGAGCTGACCCCCTGTTCCATCCGCTTCTCCAGGGCCTTCTTGTCGGCCAGTATTTGTTTCCTGATGCATCTCTCTCCCTGTAAAGCCTTCATTATTTTAGCTTTTTCCTGCTCCCAACCAAGCTCCTTGATGGCAAACTGCTTCTTCAAATCAGCATTTTCTGATGCCAACTCAACTCGTTGTTGGATGTCCAAAAGGATTTTTTTCTGGTCCTGCATTGTAACAAAGTGGTAGTATTTGATAATGATAGAATAACAACGTTTCTGTGAATTTGTGTCTTTGTATGAGTAGCTGTCCCTCTGTTCTCACAAGCTGTGTCCCTGGGTGGCTGACAGATACAAGTGGCAGTTAGAATGTTTGGTTAGAATTCAGTCCTATTTCTTGATGTCCAGACTGATGTCACTGAATGTCATATCATAGATGAAAGGGTTAGAATGTGATGATGTCATCGGCCGTGATGTCAGAATGTGATGATGTCATCGGCCGGGATGTCAGAATGTGATGATGTCATCGGCCGTGATGTCAGAATGTGATGTCACACAGGAATGTACAGGCTCAATTACCGATGTTGTTGTGGCTGCAAGGAATTATTTATTGCCGTCTATTGATCACATTCTATACTTTTTAATTTTTATACTTTTTAAAAATTACTCGTTGGCTTTACTTTAAAAAATCATGGAAAGGATTTCCACATGATTAAATTGGTTTCTCTCTATGCTAAACAATTACGTTGCTCTAACACTATGTTATTGTGTTGGGTTAATATAGTTTAGTAGAGTTGAATTGATATGAATGGTTTTATCACTTTCAACTACATTTAGTTAAGTTAGTTGAACTTAATTGAACTTAATTTAATTGAGTTCAAATTAAATACATTTAACCTATTAATGTCACGGTTTGGGTTCATGTCTGGTTTTATTTTGTAGTTTCTTGCCTCTATTCTCCCTGGGTCACGTCACTTCCTGCCGTGTCCTGTCTTTCCCTGTGATTGTCTGTCATGTCATGATTGTTTCCAGCTGTTTCCAATCACCTGCACCTCTCTAGTGTATTAAGCAATGCGTGTCTGTTGTCACTTGTGGCGTCATTACTAATTGTTGGTTGTCCGAAAACTGACCTAGCAACGGAAAGAGCAACCTTCACTAGCAGCAGGTTGCACATACAAAACATAAAAACACATGGGAACTAGGCAAGTATAATTTAGCTAGACCATCACACATGCGCTTTTTAACATTGGAATCGCTTTTTCAGTCAGAAACATTCACCGTTTTATGCCTAGCAGGTCAGTGAGGTGGACCAGGACACTCTTTGAGGGACAGCAGACACAAGACACTTTTCCAGTCAGAAATTGCTGTAAAAAAGTCAGATAGAACAATCAATTAATATCCATGAAGGTTAAGTTATTACGTTATCTTGATTAAAAAATATATTGTTATGGAAAGTAACTAATGTTAACTAGCTAAACTAGTGCATTGAAGTACAAATAAGTAACATTTTAAGATACAAATTCTGATTGCTTAGGGGTAATACTTCGAGGCGAGACTCATGATTTGCTGCTCCTGACGTTTTTACACTAAAATAAATATGCAGCCATCTCAAAAAAATGATTCAAGCCCTTCTTAGATGTGACAAGTTTACATGGTGATTTCTTTATTTGAATATATCTATAAACAGATGAACATATATATAATCAATAGCAGCAACATAAAATGGTTTAATAGTTTCACTTATGAGATTTGTTTAGGTTAAAGCATGCATGTGTCAACCAGTGTTAATTTCGTTGCCGAAAACTATGACGAAAATTTTTCGTTAACGAAGCTTTTTTCCATGACTAAGACTAAGACGTGACGAAAACGATCTTAAAAAAAAAAAAACTATGACTAAATCTATTCTAACTTTCGTTAACGAGACGAGACGAACATGTTGGTGTTTGACGAAGTCACGATACTTTCCCCCCGAAATTCGCACGCAGCTGACAGACAACAGACCGGCAAAGTACGGCGGATATTAACGCGTCACGATGACGTCATCCACGAACCCAGAACGCTCGCTCGCGTCGATGCAGCGGTGGTTCTTGTGCACCGACTACGGACCGCGACGACTATTTTACTCTTCGGCGAGTTTGAACGTGGCTTCGTTAGTTTAGCTCGGCTGTCTCTGTTTAGCTGCCTGTTAGCGGGCTGAAGCCGCGCTGCTTCACAGAAACATGAAGACGCGTTTAAAGACTGTCGGACCTTTCTGCTCTGTTCTCTGGCGACGGCAGGCAGCGTTTCCTCGGCAGGATGAGACGCTCCGTCACAAACGCGTCTAACGTAATAAACTCATTGCAGGTTCTGAAGCCAAGAAAATAATGTATTGCGCCGATTGTAGGACGTTAAGGTCTCTCTTGTTGGGACAGTGGAAACAATAAAGGACCATGAAGTGTCAAAAGCATTGCAAGTAAACAGACAAAGACAACAAAGTGTTGCGTTTAGATCCCTGGTCCTCATAAAGTTGTTACACCTTTGGCGATTTGTTAAAAAGCCTTAACAATAAATGCTTTGCTATTTGTTAAAATCCAAATCCTTTCATGTAATGATTTTTCACATGTCATTTATATTCGCTCACACAAACACTTCAACCATTTGTTCTTGGCTCGGCTCCTCCGTCACATTTTACAACCCATTGTGTCCGCAAGTCAAAACGTTTGCCGACCTGCTATAGACCTGTCCTAGGAGGGACATCTATAGGCCTGTCCTAGGAGGGACATCTATAGACCTGTCCTAGGAGGGACATCTATAGGCCTGTCCTAGGAGGGACATCTATAGGCCTGTCTGAGGAGGGACATCTATAGGCCTGTCCTAGGAGGGACATCTATAGACCTGTCCTAGGAGGGACATCTATAGGCCTGTCCTAGGAGGGACATCTATAGACCTGTCCTAGGGGGGACATCTATAGGCCTGTCCTAGGGGGGACATCTATAGGCCTGTCCTAGGAGGGATATCTAAAGGCCTGTCCTAGGAGGGACATCTATAGACCTGTCCTAGGAGGGACATCTATAGGCCTGTCCTAGGAGGGACATCTATAGACCTGTCCTAGGGGGGACATCTATAGGCCTGTCCTAGGGGGGACATCTATAGGCCTGTCCTAGGAGGGACATCTATAGGCCTGTCCTAGGAGGGACATCTATAGACCTGTCCTAGGGGGGACATCTATAGGCCTGTCCTAGGGGGGACATCTATAGGCCTGTCCTAGGAGGGACATCTATAGGCCTGTCCTAGGAGGGACATCTATAGACCTGTCCTATGAGGGACATCTAATGGACAACCAAGTACTGCAAGCTAGACTATTAAGCAGTTGTAGACACAACACAGGGGGTCCCTGGGCCTGAGAAGGGAAGAAAAGGTGTTTAATATGGCTATTAAATGTGACTAAAACTAGAATAAAACTAATTACATTTTAGTCTAGTTTTCCTCGACATATAGGATTATGCATGCAAATCCAGATCATGCGGTTTGGATTTGAGGTTGATAATTAATTGACATTGTCAATAATGGAAATACACAATGCACTTGATCATTTTTGGACTTTTCTTAATTAATTTCTTCATTAGATGGTTTATTTTTTTGTTTTTGTTGTATTGGAGGGTCAGTTTTGACTTTTCTGAGCATTTGCAATAAAATTGCTTGAACTACATTATGTTTCATGTGTCTTAATAGGGGATCAAATAAGAAAAGTTTAATAAAATAATTGTTTTAGAAGTATTTGATCAAAATGAGTTGGGCTAATTCAATGTAATCCTATTGTATGATTATTCTTAGATTGAGTCAGGTCTACACTTATGTATTGGATGAAAATGCTAAATAAAATGTATTGAGTGTATAGGCTGTTATAACCGGAGCTGAACAGAAGATGTCAGGCTTATACAAGTATTGAATTTCTTTCTTTATTTCTGTGTGTTTTCTCAGACAAATCTTGGAGGAATAATTGTAGGGTACATGCATACAGTTAGACCCCTATGCATACAATTACATGTATGTATGTTTGAACACTCAAGTGTTTAACAAAACAAAAGCTTCATCATGTTTCTCAAAATCTCTTATCCCGGTTGTTTGGTTTTTATATGATCTTGCAGGATTGGGGGGTATTCCTGTCTGTTGAGATTTTTTTCTCCAACCGTTTTTAAATTAAATTAAATTAAATTCTAGATCCTGTGTGCTCATCAATAACACAGCCTGATAAGCTCTTTCTTTCTCATTGCCCTCTGTGGCAGCTGAGGTCTCCATCCCTCCCCTGAGACTCCCACTCCTCTTCAAAGTGTCATAAATATTACGGGCTAATTAGATATGAATTGATTGGTAGGAGGTTGCGGCCGTTTTCATCCATTACTCTAAAAGCTGTTACACAATAGATTACCGGCCAATAATTCCCCATAGAGCCTCAGTGAATGGAGCAGTGGGCTTGTTTTCTACTGAGGGGGGGGGGCAATACATCTGCAAAATAATACATAGTACTGTGGTCCATTCTTTCGGTGCTGGAGGTGATGAGGTTGTTAATACAGAGGAGGTTATAAATCATCACAGGGCGTCACTGGACGCTTCTGGGTTTCAGCGGAGAAACTCATGACTGTGTGTGTGTGGATTACTTGTGCGATATATTTTTTGCAGTTACACTTCTATAAGATTAAGTACTCCATAGGTTTTTATTTTTATTCATGCCATTGAAGGCATGACAATGTCAGCATCGAGTTAAGATCCCTTCCAATTTGCTTGGGGGACATTAACGCTCCTTAAAGACCGAACTGCTTTATCTCTTAATCCTGATGACCCTCATGTCAATACTCACTTTTTGCTGCTTCCATATTTCTAGTCCAAATGATTCGTGAATTGAATCCCCTTGTGACACCACTACCCTGGGGGCACCCGAACCTCATCAGAAGCTCCTGTTGCATTTTGAGGGAACCTGTGTTGGCCAGCTGATGAGTATTGCTTCACTCCAGTTAGTTTGGTAACAGATCAGTGTGAGAGGAAACTCCCTAACATGCCGAGCATTGCATGCGTTGAAGCCCTTTCACAAGGGGAGGGCCTCCACCCTCCGCGACAATGACGGGGATAGTTGCAACCAATCCTGGCGGCCAGAACGCGATGGGAGCTTCTGATGAGTTCCCGTCGAAGGTGTTCCCAACGTGAGATGCGAAACGAATGCTATGATGAATAAATTACTTCACATTAAACAGGAAATAATAAAACGCCAGCATTAATGGGGGCACAACAGTTCCTTTTGACCCCTTGGGCCTCAGGCGGATCGTATCAGTGTGTTATGTTGGAACTTAACACCTCTTTTACATTTACATTGTTTTGTTTTGTGGGGTGACGCATATTTACGCCTCACAGACCTAAATCCTTGATGATTCACTCAAATGCATTTTGTGTTTAGCTTAACAGTGAAGATGTGCTGCTTTGTTGTCATGCGTAGAGGTGGCGGTGCACTGCACTCTGAGCGGAACGTAGAAACTGTTCATCACATTAGACTCTGTACATCCTCACGGCTCAATTTGGACTTCGGTACTGAAAAGTCACCGTCATGAAACATGAAAAACTCAGCTTGCAATGAATTGGAAACATTAAAAACTACCGTCCTACACTTTGTTTGGACGTTATTACAAGTGATGAAGTTGAGTTGAGTTACAAACCCAGGTTTGGCGATGGAAACATCTCATGACAGAAGAGCGGAGGTTTAATCTCCATCAACATTCGGCGGGCTCGTCAGTTCTCTGAGTACACGGTGCGACTCTCCGGCTGGAAGACGACCACGGCAGGTCTGGCTGTCACGCTCTCTGATTAATGGCCCCGCTGAAACATGTCCAGCCACATTAGAGCCCCATGTATCTCCCAGAGTCCACACAGGCCCGGCGCTTTGTTCTGATGGGAAATGGTGTCAGCCGCTCACCGCCGCTCGCCCAGAAACAGATAAAGATTTACTGTCATCAGAGGCCAGATTAAAGCGCACAAACGCAGACATTGATTTCCAAGAGGGAGGGAGGGACGGGGAGGAGGGGGTGAAAAAAAACACCCGACACGTTTTGGGTAGGAAACTCATTCCGGGACCGGCAGAGATATGATCAGCTTATTTGGGAGGTGGATAATATGGGGCCCTCTCCCAGAATGAACTTTGAAAGAAGTAAATTGTAAATATTGATTTCTGAAATGAACTGTCAATCTCACTTGGCGAGATTATTCCTATCGTCACGTCGAGAGGGGGCCAATGAATTCAAAACAGCGGACAAAGAGGAGGGTGGGTCGGGGGGGGGGCAGATTTTTTGGTTCAGAGGCACTCAGAAGAGCTTTATATCCGCTTGGTAAAGGTTGTTCAATTTCATCAGATAATAGCTGCGATCTCGTCGGCTCGGAAGAAATAAAATGAAGTGCGACTTTGCGTCCGGATCGCTGCTCTCGTCCAGAGTGGGAACACCGGGGTGGGGGGGGGGGGGGTGGGGGGGGAGACTCAGTCCACTTCATTACTGGTCTCCACTGGTGGGGACAAAGGCCTCTTTTCTTTCCCACCCAGAGGTCAAGCCTGAGGGCCAGTTTTGATGGGCTGCTGACGTTTGGTGATGGCTTAAAGATGTCGCTTCACCCAATTCATACATGGCAAACTTATCTTTTATTATGCTAAATAGCCGTTTGGTTTTATTTGGTTTTCTTTTTTTTATTGTCACACATACGTCCACATCATAGTTTATTTTTCATCTTCACTGGGTGTTCACATCATAGTCTATTCATCTCCACTGCATGTTCACTAACTCTCCTGTCATTTCAGATCCTCCCACCTCGTCACCTGATTTCCTGCACCTGGTTCTCCTCACCCTCACCTGTGGTGCCTTCCCTCGTCAGTCACTCACTATTTAAGCCAGTCACATTCTGTTGCTCACTGCCAGATTGTCTTGTGTGTTCTACCAAGTTTTCCAGCGTTTCCCGAAGCCATCCTGTTTTTCTCGATTCCGACCTCGTCTGTTCCTCGACCCCGATTTACCTGCCTGCCCCGTTTTGGATTTGTCTGCCTGTCTGTGTGCCCTCCTGATTCTGACCCTGCCTGTCCTCGTCTACGGATTACCTGCCTGCCCCTCTGGACTTGTTTGCCTCCTGACGGATCTCCCGGTTTTGACCCTGCCTGAACCTTGATTAAAACCCTCCTGTCTTGTCCATCGTGTACGAGTCGTGCATTTGGGTTCTCCCGTACTCCGGTATCAGTAACCGTGACAGTACAATCTGGCCAAACATGAACCCAGCCGACCAAGAACGTACCGAGCCCGAAACCCCGAATCCAAGCAACATGTTGCAGCGCCATGAGCAGCAGCTCCACTTCATGGCTGAGGCCATGCAGTCTATGTCGGCCCGCCATGAGAGCAGCATGGAGTCCCTCCGCGACCACCTGCGGAACCTCGCCGTGGTGACGCGTACTCCGGACGTCACCCCCGCTGCTGCCCAAGCACCCACCTCCGCTCCAATGTCCGACGCACGTCTTCCTCCACCCGAGCGTTGTTCCGGCGCTCCCGGTTCCTGTCGACCGTTCCTGGTACAGTGTTCGCTCGCCTTCGAGCTCCAGCCGTCCGCGTTTCCCACCGAGAGGTCCCGGGTAGCGTACATTGTTTCCTTGCTCACAGGGAGAGCAAGGGATTGGGGAACGGCCGAATGGGCTAAACAGACTTCTATCTGTTCCTCCGTCGCGTCGTTTTCCGAGGCGATGCAGAGGGTTTTTGACCATGCCACTCCCGGACGAGAGGCGGCCCGGGGACTGTTTGGTCTGCAGCAGGGAATACGATCCGTTTCCGACTATTCCATTGACTTTCACACCATGGCAGCGGAGAGTGACTGGAACCAAGCCTCGCTTCGCGATGCCTTCTACCACGGATTATCCAGCCGCGTAAAGGACGAATTGGCAGCTCGGGATCTCCCTGCTGGTTTAGACGAGCTGGTCGCCCTCGCCATTCGGATCGACGGCCGTCTGCGGGAGCGGAGAAGAGAGAGGGTCGCTTGCGCAGCTTCAGGATCACCGCCGCGCCAGTGGCCGGAACCGCGACGGGCACCAACCGAGGGTGGACCTTCTGAGTCTATCGCGGGGCCAGAGGCAATGCAGCTGGGACGGGCTCGACTCGCTCCGGCTGAAAGGCACCGCCGCCTGCAGGCCAACCAATGCATGTACTGCGGTCAAAGCGGTCATTATGTGAACGCTTGTCCAGTAAAAGACAGGGCTCACCAGTCAACCAGAGGGCGCTGGTGAGCCGGGAAGTTAGATTAGAAATGCCCTCTCGACCCCAAATCCATGCCCAGTTGTTTTTCCAGGATAAGAGCTACACTGTTCCGGTTCTGATTGACTCGGGTGCAGACGCCAATCTCCTCGACCAAGACCTGGCCTTCAAGATGGGGATTGAGCAAATCGCTTTGGAAAGACCCATCCGGGCCACGGCGTTGGACGGTCGGCTACTCTGCAGGGTGACTCATCAAACCACCCCGCTGCGCTTGGAGATGTCAGGTAACCACAGTGAAGCACTCACCTTTCATGTACTTCATGCACCTCAACAACCAGTCATTTTGGGGTTTCCATGGCTTAGGAGGCATAATCCGCACATTGACTGGGCTACTGGGACTATATTTGGGTGGAGTCCTCACTGTCACGCGGTTTGTTTAAAGCCGGCGTCTGCCATTAGCCGCTCCGTGTCTCCTGAGTCCCCAGATCTCACGGGCGTACCCGAGGATTACCACGATGTAAAGGAGGTGTTCAACAAGGCTCGGGCCACCTCACTACCGCCTCACCGCCCGTACGATTGTGCTATAGACCTCCTTCCGGGCACCTCGCCCCCAAGAGGGCGACTATTCTCTCTGTCGGCCCCTGAGACTAGGACTATGGAGAAGTACATCAGCGACTCCTTGGCTGCCGGTCTCATTAGACCGTCGTCATCCCCGGCCGGCGCGGGGTTCTTTTTTGTGAGCAAGAAGGACGGATCCCTGCGACCTTGTATTGATTACCGGGGACTCAATAACATCACCATCAAAAACAGGTATCCACTTCCACTCATCTCATCTGCTTTTGAGTTGCTACAAGGGGCAACCGTATTTTCCAAACTAGATCTACGCAACGCTTATCATTTGGTCAGGATCAGAGAGGGGGATGAGTGGAAGACGGCCTTCAACACTCCCAGTGGACATTATGAATATTTGGTCATGCCATTTGGCCTCACTAATGCCCCAGCTGTTTTCCAGGGGCTGGTAAACGACGTTCTCCGCGATCTGCTCAATGTCTGTGTTTTTGTCTATCTGGACGATATTTTGATTTTTTCCAAGTCTACACAGGAGCATGTGATACATGTACGGCAAGTCCTCAAGAGACTCCTTGAGAATCACCTCTTCGTTAAGGCAGAGAAATGCAGTTTCCACACCTCGGAAGTATCTTTTCTGGGCTTCGTCATCAAAGCCGGCAATATTCAGATGGACCCTGCGAAGACCAGGGCGGTGGCAGACTGGCCCCAACCCTCCACCCGCAAAGAACTGCAGCGTTTTTTGGGCTTCGCCAATTTCTATCGGCGGTTCATTCGGAACTACAGTGCTGTGGCTGCTCCTCTCACCGCTCTAACCTCCCCACAAGTGCCCTTTCAGTGGACCTCGGTAGCGGCCAGGGCATTCGGGGAATTGAAAACACGTTTTACCTCTGCCCCTATCCTTGTTTTCCCAGACCCTGCTCGCCAGTTTGTGGTGGAGGTGGATGCGTCGGACACCGGTGTAGGAGCAGTTCTCTCGCAGCGGTCGTCTACAGATCAGAAGGTTCATCCATGCGCCTTCTTCTCCCGGAAACTGTCTGCCACGGAGAGGAACTATGACATCGGGGATCGGGAGTTATTGGCGGTAAAGCTTGCACTGGAGGAGTGGAGACACTGGCTGGAGGGAGCTGACCAGCCGTTTATGGTATGGACTGACCACAAAAACTTAGAGTACATTCGCTCTGCCAAGCGGTTGAACTCCAGACAGGCAAGGTGGGCTCTATTTTTTAACCGTTTCGAGTTTACTCTAACTTACCGGCCGGGCACGAAGAATGCCAAACCTGATGCCCTGTCCCGTCAGTACCAGTCCAGGAGCTGCGTTCAGAGTCCGGAGAACATTCTCCCCCCTGAATGTGTTGTTGGGGCAGTGGCCTGGGAGGTGGAAGAGGAAGTAAAACAGTCTCATACAGCGCAACCGGCACCGAGTGCCTGCCCCGATAACCTTCTGTTTGTCCCAGCGAATCTGCGCTCAAAGGTCCTGCAGTGGGGTCACTCTTCCCGCCTGGCTTGTCACCCGGGAGTGATCCGCACGCTAGCTCTGCTGAAACAACGGTTTTGGTGGCCCACCATGGAGAAGGACGCTAGAGAATTCGTCAGTGCCTGCATTATCTGCGCTCAGCATAAGCCCTCTCACAAGGCTCCATCCGGCCTTCTTCACCCCCTGCCCATCCCTCATCGTCCCTGGTCCCACATTGCCTTGGATTTTGTAACCGGCCTACCCCCATCTGACGGTAACACAGTTATTCTAACGGTAATTGATCGCTTCTCCAAGTCTGCTCAACTCATCCCTCTACCTAAGCTGCCTTCTGCTAAAGAGACAGCAGAATTGCTATTACAGAAGGTGTTCCGCCTGCATGGTCTGCCCGTCGATGTGGTCTCCGATCGGGGGCCACAATTCACTTCTCATTTTTGGTCTGAGTTTTGCAGGCTACTGGGGGCCACAGTCAGCTTATCGTCTGGATTTCACCCACAGTCCAACGGTCAGGCAGAGCGGATGAACCAGGAGATGGAGACTTCTCTACGCTGCATCTCTTCCCGCAACCCCCGCTCTTGGTCCCAGCAACTCCTATGGGTCGAGTATGCCCACAACACACTCCCCAGTTCGGCTACCGGGCTCTCACCTTTCCAATGTTCTAGAGGATACCAACCTCCGCTGTTTCCGGAGCAGGAACTGGAGGCAAGCGTCCCTTCTGTCCAGGCGTTCATTCAGCGGTGTCGGCGCACCTGGAAGCAAGCCCGCTCCACGCTCCTGCGTACCTCGGACCGGTATCAACGGTCGGCTAATAGACGTCGCACCCCGGCACCCTGCTACGTCCCGGGACAACGTGTCTGGTTGTCCGCCCGGGACCTTCCACTCAGAGTGGAGTCCAAGAAGTTGGCGGCTCGATTTGTGGGTCCCTTTCCAGTCTCCAGGGTCGTCAACCCTGCAGCAGTCAGACTCCAGTTGCCGCGGGCCATGAAGGTCCACCCCACCTTTCATGTCTCCAGGCTAAAACCTGTCCTGGAGAGTCCACTTCAACCCTCCTCCAGACCCCCTCCGCCCCCCCAGCTCATTGACGGGGGCCCAACTTACACGGTCCGGCGCCTACTCAAGTCTCGTCGACGGGGTAGGGGGCTGCAGTATCTGGTGGATTGGGAGGGATACGGCCCAGAGGAGCGCTTGTGGGTCCCGTCACGCCACATACTAGACCCTTCCCTGATCAGGGACTTCCACAGAGCACACCCGGACCAGCCCAGTGGGACGTCGAGAGCCGTCCCTAGAGGGGGGAGTTCTGTCACACATACGTCCACATCATAGTTTATTTTTCATCTTCACTGGGTGTTCACATCATAGTCTATTCATCTCCACTGCATGTTCACTAACTCTCCTGTCATTTCAGATCCTCCCACCTCGTCACCTGATTTCCTGCACCTGGTTCTCCTCACCCTCACCTGTGGTGCCTTCCCTCGTCAGTCACTCACTATTTAAGCCAGTCACATTCTGTTGCTCACTGCCAGATTGTCTTGTGTGTTCTACCAAGTTTTCCAGCGTTTCCCGAAGCCATCCTGTTTTTCTCGATTCCGACCTCGTCTGTTCCTCGACCCCGATTTACCTGCCTGCCCCGTTTTGGATTTGTCTGCCTGTCTGTGTGCCCTCCTGATTCTGACCCTGCCTGTCCTCGTCTACGGATTACCTGCCTGCCCCTCTGGACT
This sequence comes from Gasterosteus aculeatus, assembly GCF_964276395.1. Taxonomy (NCBI): domain Eukaryota; kingdom Metazoa; phylum Chordata; class Actinopteri; order Perciformes; family Gasterosteidae; genus Gasterosteus; species Gasterosteus aculeatus. The sequence continues at coordinate 4,460,674 of NC_135697.1, forward strand.
TGTTTGCCTCCTGACGGATCTCCCGGTTTTGACCCTGCCTGAACCTTGATTAAAACCCTCCTGTCTTGTCCATCGTGTACGAGTCGTGCATTTGGGTTCTCCCGTACTCCGGTATCAGTAACCGTGACATTTATTCTTTCATTTTCTTTTGCAGTAGAAGTCTGAAAACAAGATGTTTTGTCTTTGCCCATCTTTTTCTCTTGTAAAAAAGACATTCCGAGCTCAAAGGGACGTAAGAAAAAAACATCCATTGAACATCTACTAAAGACACATTTTTTATTAATTAATGAATTCCTGCCTATTCGTTCTCACGTTTTCTGACTGATCTTTACGGATCAAATGGATTTGTTTGTTGTGTCGTGGTCATGTCACCCTAAAAAGCACTTTTGCTATCTTGAAAGTTACTTTTTTCATGTTATTATTACTATTGTTACCATCCAGCACTAAGAAGTCAAATGTAAACCTGACGCTGTTCTTCCTCTCATCTGTGAGCTTTCGGATACAAAGACTCTCACTAGGTGGCGGTGCCACTCTGTGCAAATCATCTCCGATCTCACTCGGCCGTCTGTGTCAGGCTGCTTGGATCAGAGAGCGTTTAGACAAGCTGTGTGCGTCCATTTCGCTTTGTTGTCCTCAACAGTCTTTCCCTCCCTGGACATCTCCAAGCGCCCCCCCCCCCCCCCCTTCAATTACACGAGAGCCCTTTGGGTTAAAGTGAAACTAACGGCGCCTGTTTTGAGAAGCGCTCCTCAGCACTCTGTCGACCACGTCCATCGTTTATCAGTGTGGTGGTCCGGATGTGTGGACTGGACTCAAAAGTAAAGTAAAGTCAACAACAATGTGGATGCTGGGCTGTAAACTAATCACTCTGATCACTTTTTCTTTTTAACTTAATTGATCGAACGCATGGAGCCCCGCCCCATTTGGACAAATGAGGTTCAGAGGCCAGAGGCGTTCAGCAGCTGTGTGGGTTCCTACCAAAACCAAGCGTGAAAGGCAAGGACAGCGCCTGCAGCACTCCGTGTCCTTTAATTGCCATTTACATAGTAGGCTAATCATTATTTGTTCTAATATCCCCTATTACCCACTATCACCACTCTCTGCGCCTGCAACAATAAGCTGTTTGTCACGCGTGATGCTCTGATGGTCGGCTCACCGATGGAGGACACGTTTTTAGAGTCGCTGCAGCGCTGCTTTTACCCCTCAGAAAAGGTGAACTATTCATTTTCACCACGCGCCCCCTCCCACCTGTCATTGACTCTCCTTCATATTCGAGCGTACTGTATTTAGTGGTTTTCTTCATTTAAGTAACATCCGATGTTGTGAGTTACTGTTGACTGCCGCCTAAACACAGCCTTGATCACCAGGACCTTTCTGATTGGTTTATCGATCGTATTTGAATAGTCGTCAATAAAATGCCAGAACGCAGAGAAAAGTCCTCAGAAAATACTTGGTTCATAATGATACAAACAGAAGAAAGCAACACATTCAAATACTGAAACGCTGGTGGAAGAATTCACAGCCTCTTAATGTCTCTGGAGTTGAGTTGGTGTTTTTTTCAGATCAGTGACAAGAGATCAGAGGAGGCCAGACGGCTTCAAACCACTCAATGTTTCAGAAGAGTCCTCACAAAAGGGACACGCCTGGGGAGGCATGAGAGAGGCACCTCTCAGGTAAAAGCATCCCGTTAACAACCACGAGCACCTTGAGCTCTTTGCCTCTCCGGGGCGAAGCCTCCATCATTTCATGACACCTCGGTGTCAGGTGTTCGTACTTGTGTTGCCCCCTTCCCGGATGGAAGGATGGAGGAGTAAAAGAAGAGTGATCGTCTCCCTGTTAAATGGAGGCGTGCATCACTTTAGGAACGCGAAACATCAGTAGACTAGTTGAGGAGAGTTAACTAGTAGTTTCCCACTGCTGCGTAAAACAAAACAATCTTTTTTCTCAGTCCGGCCTCACTTTGTGCAACTTTACTTTCCGACCTGTCGGCCTTCTCACTCTAAACTTTGACGGGCTGCTTGCAGTGCCCCCCCCCCCGTCCCTCCCGTCCCTCCCCGGTTTATTTGCCTCTCCACGCATCACAGAGTATTAATGACAAATCGGACCGATGTTTACTAATGATTAGTAGAGATTGTTTCAGCTCAGGTTTAAGAGCTATATTTATTGTTCCATTTGCACATTTTGGAGTGTGTTCGAAAGAGAAGGACTAATCGTTATTAATTAGGGTCATTGTCCTCGTGTGCGCGCGTGCACGTTTGTCTGTCGCTCTTCTGCATGCTGTTGTGTCTCTGTGCTTGTATTCAAACATCTGTCTGTCCACGTGTGTGTGTGTGTGTGTGTGTGTGTGCGTGTCGCCCTGAAGCCATACTTAGCAAGCTGTGACAAAGGTCCATTACCTTGTCTGATCACAACGGCCTGTGATCTATTAGCATCATCTAAAAGCTACATTAGGATGAAGTGGAAGACACTCATAAACAGAGCGCTGTGATCAGACCTTTTAATGGGTTCACTGGTTCCGCGCGGAGCCTCCCTGGCTTATTCCCCCTGGTTTGTAGGTTAATGCATTTTCAAGTACCCACCAGACAACACTCTATTGACAAGGAGGCGTGTACATCAAGCGTCCACAGCGAGCGAGGATCCACCAGTGCCTTCAGATGGGGGGTGAATAGCAGCTTTTGTTTGGGTTTTGAGTTATTCGTTCTGTATTGATTGTGCTAATTCATTCTGTAATAATTATGCCAGTTGTGCTAATATTACAAACCCAATTAGAAAGTTGCTAAAACACATGCACATATACACATCCCTGTAAATATTGACAACATACAACTCTTATTGTTGATATACTTTAATGAGTCCGGCCTGTTTGTGACCTAAATTACAACATGATTCGATGTTGTTTGTGTGCACTACAGAGTAATTTACTTAATTAATCATTACAGTCAGAGATTTTCAAATAATGTTGTTATACTTGCGAGATGTTTGGCGTAAGAATGAGTGATTGTAGTGTAGTTGCGGTGAAGGTTTCGGCCGATTTAAGGGTAGATGGTTGCGTCCACACACACATTCTCACTCCATTGCATGGAATACGTCAATGGCTAAATTCAGAAATGAAACCATTTCATGTTCATTGCTTGGGCTCATAGACACTGCAGGCCCATAAAATGCTGATGAATATTGTTATTTTACAAGCTGGTCCTGGTTTCATATTGAAGTATACACTATATTGATATATATATATATATATATATATATATATATATATATATATATATATATATATATATATATCAGTTTTTTTATTGGAAACATTCGAGGCAAAAATGCTGTACATTCAACATTATTTTATGGAGTGAAATAAAAATGACCTCCGTAAAAACCTTACACTCTAATCTGATTCCCACTTTGAACCTGGCTTTATCCAATGTTCCAGTTTCGGCTCTGATAATGTGTCATTTTAAATAAGAAAATGTCTAATTGGACAATGCATTTTTAAATAGCTTCCTCCAGTTTTGAAATGTACAACACAACACAACTTGCTTGCTCCATAATATTTAAAGATTCTTATATTCTGCAGCTGTTGCACCCTCACACAGAAAACATGTTCTCTTCTCATGAGTCTCTCAATGATGTGTTTGTTCTAAGCTGCTTCAAAAAGATATCGAAGATAAAGACAATATATCAGATATTACATTGTAATACCTGGTTGGGAAACAGGTATGATAAAAATGAATAAATAATTTTCACCTACTTCAAAGGTTTTACTTGCCATTTGTGGAGCTTTCGGACTGAATGTAAATTAGACCGACGGACTAATGCATGAGTTCATGCAGACATAAAAGAAACGTGATTGAGAGGGAGCCAATCAATAGACTGAACTTGAAACACGATGGAATATATTTGCCACAGTACAACAATTAGCGCGCTCATATCTGCGGCTCGCCGTCCCTTAATTATATTTTGCATGATTTCTGAGATCTTTATTCAGAACTAGAATGGTCGGACGAGTCCTCAGAAGGGAGATGAGATGAGTTGGGCTGGGCGGTGCATAAACGGGTGGTGTTTTTGATATGCAGAGAGGGCGCATTGAGGCCTGCTCGTGGTACGAGGCTCACAGCAGCAGCCTCATTGTGTGGGAAATTATCATAACCTCCTGCAACCTTCACAGTGCTGGAAGATCGGGCTTTGAGCCGTCGCTAAGAGCTCCACTTTACAGGAAATGCAAATATGTTTTCTCGTAAAACAGAGAAAATACAGGCGAATAGAAGAAGCAAACCGCGACAGGACAAACCAATAAAAGATGACAGTCTGCGGCGACGGAAATAACGGCTCTGGCGATATCAACAAAGTGTGGAACCTGAGGAGTTTACGTATTACTGACTGTTCTGCGCCCCGAGCGGCTGCCATATTGTGCTGATTGATATGCTGCAGGGAGCCATAAGGGCCGCGTGCTAATCCAATGAGGGACACATCTGTGGGACGATTTATGATTTTGTTGTGATTGGTAAGCTGTGGCTCGGGTCAATGACATCATCAGCATTACTCAACCCCCTTGTGCCTGTGATGCCAACACATTTCCTAATTGATGAAGAGAGACGGGCTGCAGAATCACAGCGGAGAAATACACATTTCTTTATTGTATGTAGGAGTATTTTGGCCATTTGTTTGTTATATATTAAGAGAAAATCAATCAATGAAAGATCTTAAAGAGTCACTTTAAAATATGTAATTATTCACAATTAAGGCTTTTTTTCACACATTCTTTTGCATGGTTTTTCTCATGAATAATTTCATACAAAATGACACATTACGTCTCATTACGACACATTCACACTCTTACCGGAGCTTTGGTGCCGTAAATAAAGGCATCGACAACTCACGTTATTGGGTTACTGTCTTTGTTAATGAAGTATTGTGTCAGATTCCAGTAACAAGCAGTACAACTGATTCATGAGCAACATTCATCTTAAAGTATTCCTTTTTTCCACATGAGCGCTAAAATTCAAACCTGACTGTGTGACCACAACCGGTCTTCTGCAACAACTACCCCGTCAAACAGATTTATGCTTAAGTGACTTATTAGTAGTTATTATGCACAACATCTTTTATATTTTGACTTTTTCAAAAGTCGAGTGCAATTTGTCGAGTCGAGTGCAATTTGTCTGCTTTTATTGTGGTTTGGGATTTTCTATTTTGATACTTTAAAGCAATCTCTCAGTGTTCAAATTACAGCATTAAGTTATCCTTTTGACTCAAGTATATATATTTAAAAAATGACATCTGATGCTATTGTATGACGACACAACAATATGAACATCTTGAGGTTCAAAACGACCTGCATCCCTCACACTTCGGAGGCTGATTGGTCTCTGTATTTTGTTCTTCCGGAGGCCTCAGAGCGTCAGACCCTCGCAGGAGACGGTGTCTTCAGAAGACAGCGTCCTGAGCGTCGTCCTGAGCACAGTTCTTCATATTGATCTTCACACGCAGGTTCATGTCCTCAGGAACGTGCCTGACAGCTGACGTCACCCAGACGTTTCTCATGTCAAAACTTGTGTGACTGTACGGCCCTCAGGGGGAGCCATTGACGGCACTCTATGCTGTTTGATCTGAACACGAGACCTTCAACGGTATTATGGGAGGTAATTATGCTGTTTAAAAGCATCATTTGCTCACAGGCGATCACGGTGACGTTCACATCTGGAGTGAGTCGCCTTGCTGATTTTGACGTGGCTCACGAGCACAACGTACGAGAAATATGGAATTGGATTACAAAAATGAAGTCCTCGGGTCCACAGAAAAGATGAATAAACCAAATCAATAATTTTCCATTAGAGTTCATAAAGAATTCATGCTGCTCAGTAGTTTTGCTTTCTGGCCAACAAGTGCCATCACGCCAACATGGCCTCTTACGAGAGAAATGCCGAAGCTTCAGAGGCTTTTCCCATTTAAAGGTACATGCAAAAACACAAAATAAAGAAACGGTGCTGCAAAATGAAGAAATGTGCCGCAGAACACAAAAACCACGAAATTTACTTTACATAAAGACAAAACTTTCCTTTTCATGTTGCCTCTTTACTGCATGTTTTGTCTCTATCAGGTTGGAGATCATCCATCATTCTGACCCATTATGAGAACAGTCTGTTAATAGACTTTACTGGTAAGCTGCAGGTATGACAATTTCATTTCACGTATATTTGCAAGGGACGAAAAAATATATGGAGAAAATTTCCATTAATATCTTTAAAAAATGGTTTATTAATTTCCAGCATCTCTCTATTGTTTTTGCTGTCAGGGGCCACGCTGTCACTCAACTGGCTTCAGATGGGCCTCCAAAAACATCCTGCACTCTCCACCTACGATATGGCGTATGCATATTGTAGGTGTGTATTGTTAAGCTGTGGAAATTGATTATGTTTGATTTATGCTCTTGTTTTCTGCTTTTCAATTATTTTCCTTAGAATAATATGTGTTCTCTGTTCTGTCAATTTTTTTAAGCTTTTAAAATTAAAAATGAAACAAAAAACATTTTAAAGAGGCGACCAAAACAAATAATAAATAACGATCACACAATGTATCTTTCGCTGACATATCGAGGCAAACAAACACGTTACTGCCAGCTCATATGACACAAACACCGCTGCTGTCTGTCTTTAACGAGCCTCTCAGACGTCACGATCCACCAAAAGAATTGACTGCACGTGTGAGAAGATCCCACAGTGATCTGAGAGGAAGCGAGTTATGCAATGAGAACATGCAAACATTCACAGCTGAGGCAGCACAGGGAAACTCCTCCACGTCAGAGAAATGAACATCACTTTGGGTGTTGGTTTCTCGGCTGTTGTGCCGAGCGTGGACAACGTTTGATGTCAGAACAAAAGACAAATTGAGGTTTGTGCGTTAATGGAGAGGATGTTTTCTCCCCGGAATCCACAAAAGCAGCCTCTCCACGGGGTTCGCCCATTTTCAGCCAAACACACGAAAGGAGATAAACATCAACTAATCTCTCAGTTGGTCTTTTTTCAGGCATGAGTCTCTATAAGCAACAGATGAGACGTCCGACCACATCGGCGGCAGCGGCCCCCACTGACGGCTCAGAGTTTCCCCGGAGAGAAATCCTCTTTGTCTCGGCGGTCCGAGCCGGCGCTTCTTTCATCGGGATGTCCCAACAGAAGGTGAGGTCAACTATGAGCAAACTCTGCACAATGGGACGTGGAGCTGGATCGCATGTTTCACAAAGCAGTGGTCATATTCTTTGAAGATTTTGCCCTCGACCCCCCGTGAAGTCTTTGAGAGTTAATTAAACATTGGACAGCTTGGGGTCAAGCCCCGGCTGGAGAATAAGATCATTCAGACGTTGCGTGAATTATCAATTCCTTTGATGTGTGAGCGATGTATCTTCTGCTGAGATGCTAAAAAATAGTTTTTGTTGTTATTTCTGGGAAATTTCAACTAATTTCACCGCTCACACATCAACGCTTTCAGGTCTCGCTGTCAGAATGAAAACTGCCTTCACGTCACTGAACTTCTGAGTGTGTTAATCACTTTTTGTTGTCTCTTCCATCAGAAATTTCTTTCAATACATTGACTTTGACGGACAATTTTAGGTTTCACGTTTGAAGATTTCACACTATTACGTATACATTTATTTTCACTACTTTTCGTAATTGCAACTCATCTCAATTTAAAACACTTTCTTCCGAACACCAGTTCAATTTATCATCTACACCACCAGCCCTAATCGTTCTACCTTTAATATAAACATATTCACACACCAGCTCCTAAACTTTCATCTGGCATTAAAGTTTAACTAAAGGGTTCGTTTTTTTTCACTTCCATTAGAGTTGTTTCACTTTATTAATTCGTTTTCCAGCTCAAACACAACACAAAAAACAAATAAAAGAATCTGATCCAGAACTTAAAGACAGATTGTGGTGAATCAGAAGAGCTTGAAATCGGGGAGAAATAAACGATGTAAGATGAGGAAAGATTAGGCAGTGAGGAGCGTGATCTAGGCAGCTAAACGTTAGCTTCTTGCTAATGTGATTTCTTCATTAGCCGCCGACTATTGTATCGCATTCATCTTATTAACTAAGTTTGATTTTGCATCAGATTTTTGGCTCATATTAGGAATTCCTACCTTCAGTCTCACATTCCACCTGCTTTCAGTGTATGAACATAGATTTTGAAACAACTAAATCTTTATCTACTCGCTGCACTTTTATTCTTGTCATTTGCATTTTGACTGCCACGTTAAACTTTTTGCTTTTATTTGGTCTTGTGTAAAAAACAAATGACATTTCAATTAATTTAATTAATTAACTTACATTGTTCAGTCAACGCGAACACTTTTTCCACATTTCCAAAAACATTCACATGTTTCCCTGTTGTTTTTTGTAAAAACGTATGCACATGTTGGTGAATGCAGCTAGTTATTTTTCCTCTGGAGGGATTTTGGCTCGGCGCTCGCCGGAGCCGAGCTGTTGGCCGCCCTTCCATGTCTTCTGCTCTTGTTTTCTGGAGGCCTCAATGGGATGGGTAGTTTGTGAGATGACAGGACATGCCAACAAATTGCATCACTTCTGGCTCAGCGGCCAAGGACAATGCCATGCCATATGCCAATCGGGGGGGGCCGGGGGGGTCGTGGGCAGAGGGATGAATGGGACTCATTTCCATGCGCTCCCTTCGAAGCCGCCCCCCAAAAAGAGAGTAACACACACACACACACACTGACACCCAGAAAGGCCAGTCGGGAGGCGGCCTTGGCCAGCGGTGTGACACAGACATACGAGCTGACACGTCAGCCATTACCCCAAACAGCCAGAGACTCATTTCAACACACTTTCACTTTACCTTTATTGATTTGATACGTTTTGCTTTGGCTTTCTGTTTGTATCTCCTTTGTCTACTTCCTCCTGTATCAACTTTCTGTTTTCTATCTACATTTAATCAATTAGTGTCTGCTTTTCACTACTTTATATTTTTAGATCACCTTTAAGGTATAAGTACTATTTCCTATATGTTTTATAAGGAAACATTTAAACTCCCACATAAGAGTTGCAGTGAACATTTTGAAAGATGTCTTTCAGAGGGTTTACCTACAATTGTTCCTATTCATTACTCCTTTTACTTACACTTGTCCTGCAGGAGCACAAGCGCACAGTTTTGGAAAGTCCCTCCCTCCTGTCTTTGCTATCACAGATTGAAGTAGTGCAATAGGTAGTACAGCCAGGGAGTGAGGAGCAGTGATTTAGGAGCTGTTGTTGAGTTGACACGATACAAATGAGGACGGTACGAGAAGGTCAAGCAGCCTCCGCCATCGCCATGATCCTGCTAATTGGGACAATATGTGTGTGATAAATCAACCCAGCCTGCCATCGCATCCTCTAATCAATTTTGATGTTGCTTGAAAAGGCATCATTACATTTGCTACTTTTTAATTTATTTTCATTCAAAATGGGAATTTCTCTTTCTGAGCATATGTTTTTGAAGAGCATATGTTCCGTGCTAATGCAGCCGAGGGAGGGAGGAAGCTTTGAGAGGGTTTTAACCTTCCATGTGGGGGGAGTTAATACTCCAGCCACCTCTCCTCTCTGGGCCGCTGCCAAGCGTTCCTGCAGCCTCGCCTCTTGCAGGGAGGCCCGGCGAGTCCCCTCCACCTCGCAGCCAGATGCCAAGAGGACAAACGCGGGTGGCTTCAGGACCACAGCGTCAAGGTTGTGCCCAAAACTGGAGCCTGCGAAAATTAGTCATGTTCCGGAGAGGTGGTGATGTATTGTGTTCTGGCTCAGCGACATCTGAAATCACAGCAAATAACAACGTCAAATTAATAAATAATTAGGTGTAGAATGATGTAATTACCAAGAGGGAAAGTTTTACCTTAATAGCTAAAACTATTTATAAATCTATAAATGTTTTTATGTTATAAGTTAGCTTGTTTTTACTCAACTTGTTAATTAAATCAAAAAGCAGACGCAGTATTCTCTCTAAGTAAGTCGGTTTGACAACAGCAAAGCAGATATTAACATGCAATCAACACCCGCACACTGACTTCCACACACAATTTAATTTCCAAAAACACAATAACCAAAAACACATAGCGTTTAGTAAGATGTACAGTTAAAGTGTACCGATGAAACTGACACTTATGCCTGTTGTTAACCAGATGCACATCTGTCTGGATGGAGGCGTTCATTTGAGATGAATACGTGGTTTGGAGTCAGTTTGCAGGTGTTGACTCTTCTCATTCATGGCGACTTGCACCTGCTTGTCCACACACACACAAACACAACTTTGTGAAGAGAGAAGTTGGAGGCTTCCAGCTTTGTAAATGATCCTTTCGCAAAAGTCTGCCCAGAAGGTTGTTGCTGCAAGAAAAGAAAAGTCAAATTAGGACAGAGAATACAGGAAATGATGTACGGAGAAGATGCCGCCTTCCTTTTGCTGAAACCTGGCAGGTTAAACCTTTTTTCTTGTGTTGGAACTTGTAATGTGAACTTTAATGTGCGTCTCTCTTGTGTAATGTGCACATTCAACAATTAACAAGCTCTTCACATAAAATGTGGGAACCTGTATAACTCATAATTACACATGCAGATTCATTCTATCAATCGTAAATAATCTTTCTCTCTTTTGTTTTTAACGTTTTTTTATAGATGACTATGGGAATGGAGGGAGTAAGGGAGACGAGAGGGGGGAGGGAGGGGGGGAGGGCTGTGGATGATTAGCTTCTTTTTGTCCTCTTGTTTTTTCTCCGCTTTATTTTCCCTGAGAAGATTAAATATTTCTGCTTGAGAAAATCTTTTTAAATGGCCACTGACTGCTGTCCCGGCCCCCTCCGTCAGCGGCTGAGCACACGGGGTCCCCCTTCGAAAAAAAACACAGTTCTCCCCCATTTTGTCATTCCAAAATGTGGTGAAAAAATGTAATCTTCTAACAAAGAATAGAAAAGGGTGGCTATAGAGGAATTTTTTTTTTCTGCAAGTGGCCTCTTTATTGGGTGGGGGGGATGGGCTCCTTCACAGTATCCACACACAACAGGGCTCCAATCTGTCAAATAATTAGCCAGTGTGGGAGGACAAAGGTTTTTATTTGCCCGAATTTCATACATCACTGCTTGAATACATCATCACTGTATTGTGACGGGTCATGGGAACTTCAGCTCGGAGACGGAGGGGACGGAGACGCAGACAGGACCCCGAAGAGCGAGAGAGAGTTTTGTCTGACATAATCTGTGTTAAATGTTCGCACAAAAGTTATCGATGGATCGAAATAGTAAAATACTCATTCATAAAGAATGTCTCTGACAAAGGCTTAAAAGGCTTCTTCAAATTGCTTTAACTGTCCAAAGATCTCCAGCATACTCTGATATCAAACGGAGAAAAGCAGCAAATCCTCATACAAACCAAGAAAATGCTGAAAGAGAGAAATCACTTATTGAACACTCAACAAATTGCATTTGCATGTTTATTCACAACATTAAAGATAGTTTAAAAAACCCAAAGAATGTTCATGCATGATGGCTTGATACACGATTATTGTGGTCAGTAAATAAATGTAAGACCATCAAGCGACAATTGAAGATGATCAACTTTCAGCTCTTTATAATTGATATAAACTGACGTGTAAACATGATGGTTTTTAACCTGAACACGAGCAGGTACCTCAGTTGAACACTCCTTTGGCTTTGTATCATGTTAAGGGAAAGCAATGTTTTTTTTCTGAGGAGAAACAATTTGTGATTTGTGCCTTTTTAAGTGATTTTAATAATTCATGAACAGCCAAAACCACTTCAATTAGTCCAGTATTAAAAAAGGTGATGCTTGGGGTGAAGTTATATGAGAGAACCCCTGCTTCAGCTTTCAACGTGTGTGTTAATTCGAGCTGTCTGTCAAAATAACTGTAATTGCCCCTCTGCAAAAACTCCTCTTCGGCGCTCGTAGAAATGAGAAGAGAAAAAGTTATCAGGCGCCGGATTGTTGTCTGCTTCCACAAAGCTCCTTTAACCCCGGAGTCCCCGGCGAGGGGAGCAGACCTCTGCGTGACCATTGTTCAGGGTGATTGCAGCGCCCGTCGCACGGCCCTGTGGAGGATTAGATTGATCCTCTGACGGGAGGTGAAGTCCTGGTGGTGTCTGTGATGCTCCCAGCAACACAAGGAGCAGGACGGAGTTTCTGGTCCTGAAGCTGTTTTTGTCCTCTTTTTTTTGCTCGGAACTGCCATTAATTACCCGTTTTAGGCAACAGGGAGCCATTGTGTGTGTGTGTGTGTGTGTGTGTGTGAGTGTGTGTTGATGGACTTTCTGTGTTGAGTGGGTCTCTGCAGTCGTAGGCTGAATCCGTGTCCAGGATTGAAGGTGCAGCGGTGAATGAAGTAAAGTTCAGGCCAAAGGACATTTAAAGTGAAATACGGAACAAACGCTCACATTGTCTATGAAGAAAATATTAAAGTTATAAAAGTGACCAACTTTCTTGCACGGTTTACATGAAATATCATTTTATTTAGATTTAGATCATGTGTTTTTGTGTGTTTTGATGACTTCATTTTACATTGAAACAGACTTTTTTGATGGAAAATAGACACACACACACACACACTTTCAACACACAGCATTTAAAGCATACGATTTAGAGTTTGTGTGCCTACACTTTAGAATCCTTCTAAGACTATTTTTATCACATAATTCTTTTTGAAACTCTTGATACACCTGCACTTGAAAAATTATTTAAGCTTTATTGTACTTTCCCTAATTATTACGGTGTTGTATTAAAAATAATTGAATCAATTTCAATGTATTTTTTTTTTATTCTGGAAAATGTCTTTCCATTTGCTTTTATTTTTATTGTAACAGTTTCAGTGACTTTTGCGTTGTTAAAAGCATTTGTCTTTGCTGCTGTCACTGTGGGGGGGGGGGGGTCCGTTCCTCCTGACGCCTCAAGCGCTGATATATTTTGGTATTTTATTTTAACACATATGATGTGTATATATATATATATATATATATATATATATATATATATATATATATATATATATGTATATTATTTTATTTCTTCAAAAGATGTGACTCATTATTGTGTCCTATTTCTTTCCTTTCTCTTTATTTACCGCCCCCCCCCCCTTATTCTGGAATGAAGAATGAGTAGAACCCGGACAGGGAAGAGGATAAACGGCACCATTAAATCACAAAGTTAAATGCACTCCTAATCGTCATGTGTGACTGAGTGACATTCTCACATCTCGTCTCAGACTGAATGTTTAACTTTTCCCTCCGTCTCTCTCTGTCTCTCTCTCTCTCTCTCTCTCTCAGACTGATTTATACACACAACATGTTGCACAATGGGAGCCTTGTTTGCTAAATGGGATAGCCTTAATGGAGACTTATATTTCCAGGATTATATCTGTATTCAGTTGCAAATTATTTGGAGGGAGGGGGAGGGCGAGGAGGGGGGCAGGGGGGGCCCGTTTCAATACTCTTCCTCTGTCTATGAATAATAGTATCATTTGAATTAAGTGGACACCTGGTGCAGTGGGTGAGGCTCTGAGGCGCGCTGTTGACCCGCCGCCACTGCCAACTTCCCTTTTTCCCAGCCTGTCCTTATCCGCTGCTCCGAGCCTCCGATTTCATTCTCCCTCGCTCAAAATGCCGCACACTTGTAACTTTATTCTCCCTTCGGCCAAAAAAACAAAACAAAAAAAAAACCTTTGCTTTTCCTGAAAGGGCAAAGGGGCGAAGAGGAGGGAGAGAAAAAAGAAGAAGAAGAAGAAGAAGAAAAAAACTTTAAGACAGGGAGAGAAATTCTTATCAATCTCCTCTTAGATTTGAGGGCAGAGTCAGTTGAAAGCGCGGTGTAACGTTTCAGGGAAAACTTCCAATTAAATACTGTAAAGAAAAAAGAAAAGATAGAATAAGTATCCCTGTTAAAGCCCCCTTTTGTTGATTTATTGTACATTAGCCACTGAGCCGTGCGGGCAAGGGGACATTTCAGAGCCGCTTCTATTTGTATGCATCCTGCGTCGGCTGCACACACAATCAGGCCTGTATTGCGTTTTGCAAATTTATACCAGGATGTAGGTTTAGAGTGTCCCCCCCTCCCTCTCCCTCTCCCCCCCTGCTCCCCTCCCCTGAAAGAAAAAGAAAGTTTTTCAAGTAAGTGTCTGCTTTCATGAGCACAAGTGATTGAGGCTGACAAACAAAGCGTTGTTTCTGAACTCACAGATGTACGGCCCCCGCCGCCGCTTTGTCCTGCGCCCCCCCACGAGCATTCATGCATTTTCTGCTACAGCACAACATTGGATTGTTTGGAAATACCTACTCATACTCTTAAGAGTGGACATCCAATAATAACCAGAAGCTTTCCCAGGGCTGCATTCTTCACCCACGGAAAGAAGCCTTTTCAATCCGGATATCTGGATTCTACCTGCTCGTGTTTTGAGACGCTTGTTTGCACAATGTTTTGCCATCATGGTGGTGGAGAGAAAACGTCTCCTCCACACTTCACAAGTTTTTGTTCAAAAAGAAACAATCTTATATCTCCGAACTGCTTGTGACACAAATGCATCACAGGATCCTTTTTTTTCCCTCTCAGAATCAAGTCATGACCCCACCGGCCTCCATCCTGTGGCCCTTTGGAGGCCCGTGACCCTCGGGTTGGTGAATAATGGACACAAGTTAACCCGTAGTTAACATGTTTTAACCACACAGAACTACTTCAGCAGCTGTAGGCAACAGAACGTTCACCTCGGGATCTTTGTCATGTGTTATTCAGCCGCGTGATCCCAGAACGGACTTCTGATACCAGGAGACCAAATAATCCACCGCAAAACAAATACATCTCTTTTAATGTGGTTCTTAAGAGGCTGTGCAGACACACACACACACACACACTGAGGAGATAGAGGAGGAAGGTCGTGTTAGAGTAAGATGACAGAGGAACAATTATCCCTCTAATTCTCCCGTCGATGCAGTTATGTCCGGTGTGGTCGATGGACATGCAGTTGTTATCCCTGATCGATGCTGAGACACTTCATAACACATCTGAGCGGGACGGCGGCTGATGTCCCGCCCGACGCCTCCTGATCCCCATTTAGCTGTGATTGCAGGCGTTGGACTGCTGGGCGAGTTATGGATTAGCTACTTCGGCCCTGAAGTGATGATGTGATTAAATCAATGATCATCTCTCCTTTGATTCCGTCTCGTTTGGTCGCACCGCTGAACAGAGACGGATGTCTCTGTTCAGCAGGGGGACAAATGGCACAAGTTGCCCTTTAAAAGGCTTTTTCACTGACTGGATATTAAAGGGGAAAAATGGTTGACATCTTAAGTGTGGTGTAACGTCTTACCTCGTGTGAGTGTGGCAGACTTCAGCCGCACCTCATTGCATTCATCAGGAAATCGCTAAATTTCTAAAGGATTTATTTGTTTTTCTCTCTAATGATGTTTTGATGTGTTTAAAGATTTTCATAATTTTAGTTTATATTCAGATTTGAGTGAAAATAGCTTGTAAAATCTGCTGCATGGTGTCCAATATCTGTCTTATAAGGCCACTCCATATAATGTACCTTTTAAATCTACCTTCTAAAAACAAGACATTTCACACAGTCAGCACCGTAACTTCCTTCTCTTGACTAAATCTTTATCATTTTTGTGGTTTTACACTCACAAAAGCTTCTCCAGCTACCCGTGACAGTGGCTGAGCGCCGCTGCAGCGCAGCCCCGCTTGTGTCTAGACAACAGGAAATGCAAGTTTGCATTTGTTTACAGCCTCGCGGAGCCGAGCGCTTCAGTGGTCGTTTCAAAGTGCGGCGGCCGGGCGATCGGGCCGGATGTGAGAGTGAGGGTTTGTCTGCGGGCCCAGGACGCAATGTCCCGACTGCTGTGGAGCAGATTGGACTCATGACATTCGTTCTCTCTCTCTTCGCCTCCCCTTCACGCATTCGGTTGACGCACACTGATCCATTTTGTGCGTCCTCGGCTGCAGGACAGCAAGAGAGTGAGTCAGGTAGAAACCGAAACAATTCAGGCCGCAGTTGTCTCTCCTTCTCATTCCTCTGTAAACACCAGGCCCCGTCCAAACGCGCCTACGGCCGCGGGACCAGACATAATACAAACAGCACCCCGTCGACAGGTCTCGTCAGCTGTCTGGCCGTGTGTCCGTCCAGCTATTGATTACCCTTCAGCGGGAGCCCATAAATGACCCGTGAACTTCTGGCTGAAAATCATATTCTCAAAACCTGACCTGTCACTAGAGGTTAGTCAAATAAACCGCGGGAGGCTTATGGAGCATGACGTGGCAGTTACCCGTGACATGCAGCTCCCGCGACCGCATATCTGTTGCTTCATTAATACGCGGGATGCCCGGTCACCGAAAAACAAGCCATAACACACCACTTAGAGAGGGAACGCGCCAAATCCGATCTTTTAAAAGAGAACGTATCAGAGCGGAGGGTAAAAAAAGTAGTACTTGCTATTTCAATTCAAATGGCTTTGATGCCAAGAGATTTATTCACGAGGAGACGGGCAAATGCGTCAACCAGCACACATAGGTCATCCTTCTTTCTGCTGAGAAGTCTAACTATGGTAATATTAACTATTCACATGCAAAAATCGAATCTCGCTGTTGAATTTATTGTTGGTAATTTCAACTGTGGCCAGAAAACGCTGTTTTGGCTGTCGATGAGTACAAGCAGATGCTGAAGCGTTGCTGATTAAACCACCGAGAGAAATCCGCTCCTACGCGTCAGAAGTGCAACACGTCGACGTGTAAAATAGAAAACAATCTTACCTGCAACTTTGAAAATCCGATCTTGGCATTTCCGGGGTGAGCGGAAAAGAAACCAGCGTTTGAAGGGCAAGCTGTGGTAGTGGGCCTGAACCACAATGAGGAACCAGCAGCAGGCAGACTGTAACCCTGGGAACGTGTGCCATCCTGCATGATAAATATCAGTGATTTGCTCCAGGCTCCAGACTGTTACTCACAGGAAGTCACTGTTTGAGTGGGTTTACACAGATGGAGACCATTCTTAGTCAACATTCACATAAAAATCAGCCCGGGTCCTTTTAATTTCTGGTTTTTCCCCCCTTCTTCTGGTTGGCCTCCTTTTCATTGTGTGTAGACAGTGGCGGAGACTTTGCTGTTTTACTGGGCGGGAGATGAGCCCTTTATGTGTTTAAGAGCTCTAAACTTCACAAGGATCCGTAGATTCTCACAGTCACCAGTAAAGACCACCTCGTCATTCACGTTTTTCACAAAAGGCAAACCATTTTTTTTTTTTAACACGTCTGGGAGTTACAATAGTTTAAGTCCAGTATCGCATAAACAGACAACTGGTTTCACTGCTTTTTTCAGCGTGATCCCAACGAAGAAAACAACTGAACCACAAGGCTTCCCTCTGTCTGCGACGTGAATAGTTTTCTCTCCAGCCTTTAGGACATAAGGTAAAACAAATAGTTATGTTAAGCTTTCTATGGTACTTAAAGTACTTATTTGATGAAATTCCACTGTTTTTTGTTCTTCTGGGTTTTTTCCTTGCGGTTAAAAGGCACTTACTCAAAGTCGCTTTGGATAAAAGCGTCAGCTAAATGACACGTAATGTAAAGTAATGTAAAGTCTTACAGATTGTTTGACAGAGCTGACATAAAATGCTGTTCCTGTTAATGCTCCAGTTGAAACAAAGAGCGACCTGTGGCTCGACTTGCTTTGTTATTGAGACTTTCACTCTGATCCGGGAACATCTTTTCTTATTCGAGACATCTGTGCTGTGTAATTGCGTCCCGGATGAAAAAGCTGCGTCCTGCTGATACATTCAAGGTGATCTCCTCTTTGTTTTAAGAAATCTACCGCCTGAAAAATCCCATCTCTTTCAGATAAGATGCTCCGGGTCACATCAGGCCGTGGTGTTTCTTTAATGTAAAGACTGCATTTCATGTCCTTTTTTCCTCTGCAAGCCTCAGATGTTTTAATCGCTCGAAGGTTGTAATTAACTACTGTTTTATTGCAGCCGTTGTTGTAATTGGCATGCAAGTTTGTGGGAAGAAATGATTTTCCCCCTAAAATGTACAGCTTTTTTTGTTTTTCCGCCGTTAGCTTGCACAAAGTCAACAAAGCCACAAGCACAATACCGTGGAGCTCTTACGTGTAAGAGAAACAGCAGCCGCGGGTGAGTTTGGATCTGCGTCCCTGCTTGTTTCACGCTGACCTAAATGGAGACATTATGTCAACACCTTCACAACTCATTTTCTCAAAAACAAAACAAAAAGTTACCCGCAGCAAACATTCTCCTCCTTCTTGCCTGTGCAAAATATCCCGCCACGATCACGATATTGTCCCATACTTTTAGAAATATGTTTAACTTTCCTCTATTTCTTTTCACCTGAGCCCATTTCCCCCCAGATCGCAGTCCGCCGGGATCATCAGCTTCCTCATTTACGGCTCGAAGGCGATGCCAAACGTCATGTGAAACCATGAAGGACGGGAGGCAATAAGTCGGGAGAATAGCAGCAATCTTGGGGAAAGTTCTCCATTCACTCTCACTCCCGTATAGTTCTCGGTCCCCTTATCCAGCTTTGAAGATAAAGAAGAAAAAAAATCAATACAGAAACAGTGTGAGATAAAAGCGCAAAGGGGGGAGAGAGCCGAGCCGAGTTGGGTGCAGTGAATTAAAGCGATGAGAAATTTCCCGGCCGCTCGGTTCCTCCGTCTACATACGCTAGCAGGCCTGTCTCGCTGTGTCCATCACTCTCGGCGCTCTCTTCAATCCCTCTTTGTTCACTTTTGATTTCTTTTTGGTCTATTCCCAGTTGGCTTTGTGTTTTGGGATGAAGGACCGGCTCCCCATTCAGCTGCAATAACTGCTGAGTGAAGGTTTTGGATATTGGGAGGGAGCTTCCGTGTTGCCGTTGACAATGGCTGGTCGGTCCGGAGGGCCGCGAGGACGGACCGGAGCGATCGCTCTCTTGGTTTTTTTAGGCGTGTGCCTCTGAGGCGCAGTGACGAGCACGGTGACATTTTAGTGTTTAAGCAAACTGTCCTCGACACCTCCTGGGTAGATCCGGGTAGATCATTTGCAGACATGCATGGTCGCCAGAGGATGAATTCATCTCACCTTGATGATTCTCTGACTTTCACCCTCCTCATTACTTTGACTGAAAAAACCTACGGCTGTTTGGAGGATGGAGACAAAATCCAAATCCCATCGTACTGCATTTTAAAGTGAATTTGAACATGTGAAGAAACAGTCACCTCACTTTAATACTGACGCCTCCGATCTGCACATAGAAGCCATCATCATCATCATCATCATCATCATTCTGCACGAGACCATCATCCTTTAAACCCGTTCAGCTCAGACTCCAGCGGGGGCCTCCAGCAGCAACCGGCCCACCGGGGACGGACCTGAGATCCGCCTCACTGCAGCCTCCAGTCCGCCGCAGCGTCTCTCCCTCTGGTCGCCTGCTGGGCCGCCCTGCTGGAGGGGGAATGAGGCGCCGCAGCAGCTGCTTGTTGTAGGTCGTGGCCTCTTTGGTCCTTGGCCTCCTCACGTACCAGATCACACCGACACGACGAGCTGAAACAGGCGTCGGGGTCGCGTGTGATGCTCTGCAGGACGTGTTTCAAAAGGGGGTTGAGGTCATATTTCACCGTTTCAGGGGCGGAGGCCCTCATGTATTAATTAAAATCCAAATACCCTGTATTGATTGTGTTATCGGGCCAGTGCAGCCTGAGCGCGGCATATTGATCCGGTCTGTGATTTATGATCATTTTTGAGAAAACAATCCTTTTGTGTGATTACATAAGGAGACAGAGGCTGAGTGGGTGTAATTCTTTCAGATCTAGTAGGTTGCACAGACTGCCAGCCTGGAGCCCTCCAGCAGACAAAACAATTGTTATGATTCACTTGGTTTCATTTAATCGTGAATCAAACGAGGCAGCGGCTCCACGCGGTTATGTTCACTCACTTTTTACTGATGGATACTTCTAATCAGAGGATTTGTTATATTTTTCAGTTGCATTGTTATGTGTTGGACGCTGTTACGTTGTTATTGGTTAGTTTTAGGCAACACAAATAAAACAAAAGAACTGTTCCCACACAGCGTTGTGCCTTTGTGCAAGCGTGACACAGAGCTGTATCCACGAAACATGTTTCTGGGTCCGTAACGGCAGGAACTGAACGTACCTGCGGTCTGCAGAAACGTGTTACCTTATTCACCGGCGACCTGGACGGGGTTGGAGGTATTTATTTCAAAAGCTGCCACCACGGAAATACAATGGAGTTGAACAACTTCACACAGCCAGTGTGTTTTTTTACGGTACTGTAAAGTATAGGGAGTGACTGCGGTTCTGTGAAAAAGAAACCTTAGCTGGCAGATTAACGGGCCACAGACTCTGGTGCCCATCCGCCGCCGGGAGAGCCACACCCGCTCATCCTGTCACGAAACGAGCACGCCACCTCACACGGCGACACCGCTGGCATGTGGGCTGCACATTCATCCACTCATAAAGGTACAAAGGAAAGACATTTAAAGAGATTGCCACATATACAAGCACATACTGTCAAGCACATACTGTCTCTTGTCCTGTCAACAGGGATGCATCCTAGATGTCTAATGCATCATTTTCTACACGTTTGCTGTCAATTTAATTTCACACATTGTTTTTGAGCTGTTTCCACTTTTGAATTTGAATACGGTTCCCGGGCGTGTGAACCACCTTTGGCTGCACAGCATGAATTAGCAGCAGCTATTAGCTGGCTCTATCTCCAAATGAGGCCTTGTGCTGCAGATCTCACATTCCTCAGCTGGCAGCGGCTCCCAGGTCGCTCCTGCATCCAGCGGCCATTAGCAGACATTTACTGTAATCTTCATATCGACTGAACCGGCCGCAGGAGATATTTCTAATGCTGAGGAATCCAAATTGTCCAAATCCCCTTTGTTCCTGGTAACAATCTTGTGGCTTAAAAGTGACTAAATACAAGTCTCTTCACTGACTTTTACACGGTGCTTTCAACGACTTTAAATGACGGCAACTTTGTTGTACTGTCACCATTATCAACTTGTATGTGTCTTTGATTCTTGTTACAGCAGCCCTGTGAGTTGGACAAAATAACATGAACAGCCGGCTGATACATCTCCGTAATTTCACAAAGTTTTAAGTGTTTTTTCAGAGATATTGATGTCAAAGTAGCAGAAACACACTTTGAATTTCATTCGAGTTTGAAACGCAGTTTATCCATTAAAGGAACACTGAATTGGGGAGATGTGTGGATTCAAAGAAGCCTGTTTTTAGTGAAAATAATTTGATAATGATCACTTATAGCAGAAAGAAAGCTTCATTATGTCACATCCCATGACATTTGATCATATTTATTATTAGAAATGTATAATGAAATGAACATGAGACCAAAGGTATTTTCCCTTGAATATAACATATTTGAATCACTTAGTCTGGTGACTCAAACACTCATAGATTAAATAGCAAAGTTTCCGGTTAGTCATTTCCCAAAACAAACGGTGAAAACGAGCCAAAAAAAATCTAAATAATTTCCTGTAAAAGCCTCATGTAGGATTTATGACTTCAGTATTTTTCAAATCCAGGATGTGACTCAGCTTATATTGTAATCAAGGGTGACGACTCAGTTCAAACTGCCTCATCACGGCGGTAACATTTAACTAACTCCTCTGCGTCTTTTTTTATGTTGGCTGCTGTAACTCTATGTATTCATTTCCCTCCTGCAATATTGTTGTGAACTGAAAAGATATAATTTATTCTTGAATATGTCATTGAAGTGGACCCGACCCCTTGGTAGAGAAATCCGTCGCTCATCACAAATTGATACAGTTGTTCCTCCAACAGATGTAGCAGATAAATAAATTCAAGTGGTCCTCTTCTTGCCGCGTTAGCGGAGGCCAAGTTAGAATCTGAAAGAGATCATTGTCAAGTAGTTGCTGGTTTGATTTTGTGTGACGACGCCGGTTACAGAGAATCAATATCGAATCAAGAGGGAGGGTTGAGTTTCCAGATAAGGCCTCTCTTGGCCACTCTGGCTATTCATCATAAGTCTGTGGCAACCTGATAGGTCCGGGAGAAATGATATTCCAGCAGGAGCGGCGGGGCCTCCTTATCTCCCCATAGCAGGGGAACAGGAGACACGCCGATCAATACCAGGCTGTTGTGTAGCACTTGCAATTATCAACAGCTGATTCTGTCCTCCCCCAGCTGCATCTTTTAATACCACATAATTACAAGTTTTGGGACAATGCCTGGTGGAAAGGGATTAGAGTTCTGGTGAAGTAGGCTTCGTTCCTCGCTGCGCCTTTTGAAATGGCTGCAGGGATCAAACAATCGCACGTTATTTTATTTAACACCACATTTCAGGGACCGTTTTGACTGAAAACCGCCCTCTGTGGTTTTTGGCGTTTGACTGAATGATCAACAAAGAAAAACTGCAAAAATGAAGGTGTCATTAAATCTCCACTCAGCAAGATTGTTAGAGCCCCGGTTCGCCCTCCTCGCATCCCTGCTCATCACTCAAAGGATGTAGTTCTCAGACATCTTTTTTTCACTCCATTATGGCGCCAAACTTGTGGGAGGTCGTAACAAATGAAGTGAGGGCTCCAACACCTCCCGTGGAATCCTGGCAGTAGCCTATCGCAGGCGGCTGGAGGACATCTAATGATGCACCGGAGGCGGAGGCAACAAGGAGCGCGCCGGTGCCTCGGGTAAACCGGGGGAGTCTCACTTCGGACAGCCACCGGTTTCAGATCGGACCTCTCCGCCACCGTATTCCTCACGCGCAAACATTTTGACTTTACGCACGTATTTAATCCGGTCTTTCAATCAAGAATTGGATTTTACGCAACTTTTTTTGGAGATTCGGCACACCGGCTATCCGATGGCAAGCGGTTTCTCTGCTGTCCTACGTGTGTGTGCGTGTGTGTGTGTGTGTGTGTGTGTGTGTGTGTGTGTGTGTGTGTGTGTGTGTGTGTGAGGCGTCCGCTCACACCGGGACATCCGTCCATCTACAGTCAGCTCAAACCCGCGCGCCTCTTTGGGCACAAACTCATCCAAGAGCGCACAGAGGAAACCTTTGTAAACCCCAAGCGGAGCGCACTGCGATGGCAACAAAGTCAAGCCCGAGACGCACGAGCCATCCACAGTGAGCTCTCGTCGGACTGAACCATGCTGGACTGCTCGGAGAGTTGTGCGTCCAGAGAAAGAGAAAAATCAGCAGCAGTCGCTTAGCGGACAGGAAGTGGACTAATTATTGTCAAACCCCGTCCCTCATTTCCATATCTAGCGTGAGTTGGCTGGAACGCAGCCAACCCCCCCCCCCCCCCCCCCCCCTGTTCGAAGGGCAGCAGCGACAGTCGTAAAAGCGTTATCCTCTTCCTCCATCACACTGACATGCGCAATCTGCGCACGGGCATCGACAGCAGCCGCAGCCGCCGTGCGCCTCCTCCCGCGGCCCCGCTCCCTCCGAACGGTTCCACCCGCCGCTCGTAGATGAGCTGGCGGGCGGCGCGCGGCGAGTCGCACCGAGAGAGAAAGGGAGAGAGAGAGCGAGCAACATGTCCCGTCGCAAGCAAGCCAAGCCGCAGCCCCTGCGGCCAGAGGACGAGGCGACGCGCGGCGGACTCCTCGTCGCGAGCGGTAGGCTTCAAATGAAAGCACTTTGACTGTTTTACGCAGCTGGTGCACAATGTTTATCTTAATATAAGTTGGTAAATGACACAGGGGCTGGATCCAAACATTTCTGAAGTAGTATTAAGTATTTTGTAAGTATTTAATATAGAAAAGTAATACGCAAATTAACTTATTCCGGTTCTGTTACCCCCAAGTTATTTTGGGGGTAATTTTTATTATTATTATTTTGTTGTGTTTAACTTTTCAGTGTTGGAGTCTGCCAAATACCACCCAATTAGTATTTTAAAAGTATTGAGAATATGTTTAAATTACAAAAAGGGAATGAAATTGTGCATATTTGAATTTGTTCTGATCCAGATATATTGTCTGAAGATATTGACAGTATATCTGATTGCTCTATTTAATTTATTTTTATTGTTTTCGGGATGACTGTAAACAGGGCCTGTCACAAACTAATATTAAATCCACCAAAACAGTTAATAAACCCACCGGGCCAATAATAATATGTAAAGGATTATTATTTGTGCCTGTTATCTTGGCTCAGGCCTTCCTGTCAGCTTCTAAAACGTTCACATTTTAATGGGAAGAAAAGCATCTGATAAATGTAGCTTTGGTTAAAGTACTTATTGTTTACAATCCTAATATTGTATTTACATGTATTTTACTGTTAATTCTTAATTAACATAGTTCTGTATTTTATTGATAAAATAAATCTGAAAACATTCAAATATAAATACACCAGACGTCTGACACAATTTCAAATATTTTAATATTCAAATAAACAATTAAGTTCTACCCTTATCTACGTTGAAGGGAAGCCTAAATTCTCTTTGAACCTCTTAATCAACACTTAACAGCTGAGCACTAACTCACGACAGCACCAGAATATTTGTATTTAGATTAACCTTTGAACTGTCAGAAATGGGTTCATTCATAAAGTAAGACTATTTTGAATTGAGTTTGGCCTCCACCTCTTAAAACGCGGTGGAAAATCGCCTTGAGAAGGTCATGAATCGGTGTGGAAATTAAATTCAAATGTACAATGATTCATTTGATCTCATTTATTTATAACATTGTCGGCCGTGTTCAGAATCTAAGGCCAAACTCTCAAAAGCGAAAAGGCCCGAAAACGGTCATTTCCATCATCACCACTGTACTTGCTCACATGTTTTGTCGGTGGTTTATTTTTTATTATTATTATCATTTGTGGCGTTGAGACGGTGTTGAGTGTGGAAGGGGCCCTCCTCTCTCGGGGGGGGGGGGGGGGGGGCCTCCCACAGCCTTAGGGGGGAGGGGGGGATCCGCCACTCGGAGATGTGCTTTGATGGAGCCCGCTGACTTAACCTTTGTCAGCCTCATCCTGCGCGGGGCAAGTGCTCCATGTCTGGATCATAATACAATTAGTACATACGAACTGCTGACCTCTGCGGCCCGGAGGTCACACACACAGAGGCAAAGACTGAGCGGGGTCTGTTTGACCCCCTCCTGCCCCCCATTGCAAAACCACACAGCAAGACCTAAATCTGTTCTCTGCTCCTGACATTGCGAGTGGATTGAGCGAAGGGGACATTTCTGTCGGCGTTGTTGTATTTGGAAATATACTCGACGCTTTAAATCAAAGCTGATCTTTGCTTTGCTTTTTTTGGAAGTAAATGTTACAAAGCGCTGTTTTGGCTGCTGTGTTTGCTGTATCGCCATGGTGATCCTGGGACCACCCACATGGCGCGCCGGCCGCTCTGATTATTTACCTTTTGACGAATTTGACTTTCAAGTGGATTCAACCTAATCTGTGGTTACTCTCTTCTTTTTTCAACTCAAACGAACCCATTCAAAATAACAAAAATGATGGTATCAGATAAAATACAGTTGGAATGCCAGAGATGTATTAAGGGGAGACACTAAAGCAGAGCGGAGTAAGACATTTAAATGCATTAAGACAAGCCATGAAACGTCCCGATTGATTACATTTTTGTAGAAATATGCAAATGAGTCATCGTAATAATTTTGCAGAAAAGAAATCTGAACCTTTAATAAAGAGATTTCTTTCTCAGAATCTGAGAACATAAACTTAAACTTAAAAATATCTTTAAAGAAAGTTTTCTTTAAATCTCAGACCAAACTTCAGCAATAGATTTCACCTTAAACTTCCCCAGTTGGTTAAGACAACCTTATATTTGTATTACCGGTTTTCTGAGATATTATGTTAAAATATGCAATGATCTATTATCTAATGCTTACTTATGAGATCAACCTAGACGCAAAAAGTAGATGAATAAATCTTCATTTTGGATGTTTTCTTACAACAGGTTTTCAATATTTGATGGAGGCAAAGTTTCTAAAAAATCTCAAAATACACCAGAGCAGGAAAACAATATTTTTGCCTGCAGCGTATGACCCGTAGCAAACATTTCATTACTACACAATGTGTTTGAACCAGGATCGGTTGAGCGAATACTGCTGGAGTTGTAAATACACCCGACATCCCAGTCTGTGTTTAGCTTGAGCACACTGGGAGTCATTCGTTCAGGTGCTGACACGCAGTGATAACCGGAGTGTATTGACTACTTTAGAAACAGTCACGCACGCACACACACACACACACACACACACACACACACACACACACACACACACACACACACACACACACACACACACACACACACATTGTGTTCAATCCCGCACAAAGACATTTTCTTTAAGATAAGATATTAACTACATTTAATTATTTAACAGAAAAATAATTATTTTAAAATACTAAATAATAAAAAAAACCAAAATATGTTAAATGAAATATAAATCAAATTACATATTCATACAATACCTTCACAATATCTTTCCTCTTCCGGTCCTTTTTTTATTGTTAATTTTATTGAATTTGTTGAATGGAAGCCTTAGTCTATGTAACAATAATGCGCTATTGATTTTCCCAAATCTTTCCATCTGGTATTGCTGTCTGTTTCCTAATGGGGCAAAGCCTGAACAGATGAGCAGGGACTCTAAAGTGTCACATCTTAAAGATCTTTTTTCAAACAGCGCCAAGAGATTTATAGAAACGGTTACGTGTGGGAGGTGTTGTATGGAACTGTGAGGAATATTTTTCTTTCGCAAAAAACCCCCCACAAGCTTGATCGGTAATACAGCAATAATAAATAATTGACAGCATGTGTTTCAAATGCTTGGGAAATAAAATGCCTGAGATTTACTGCAATAAAAACACTTGAGTCACAGGTGTTTCCATGTAAATTAGCAATTGTCAGGTCTTCTTATCAGGTTAGACAACCTTACGTTTTTTTTAACAGAATGTGCAAGGCAACAATTTTTCTATAACATTAGTATATGTGTGAATGCACAAAAACACAAATCAATGTGCAGTATGGGATTTCATTATCTGTGTCAATCGAGAGGCCAGATGACTTTGCTGAACTTTATAGATTTTTCTGGGAGATTATTAACATCTGACACCTCGTCACGTTATTATGGGGCCTGTGGAATTTGAAAGTTTTCCTTTACATCAAATGATTCGTCCCTAGATGCATCACTGTATAAAACCCTTGTTGTCATTCAGATTTGCTGACTTTGGACACTTGGGGATCCCTCGAACATGCTTGTCCTCACAACATGAGTTGGGGAAAGATAGACGGTTAGGGATTTTTCACAACTTAATGGGCGTGTCCCTTTGGGGAAATATAAGAACTATAAATGACAAATCGTGCGTTCTTAACGTGTCTTTTTTTTCCGCTTACAGGCATCATGGCCCTCTATGATGAGAGAGATGAGACCGATAGGCGCCGCCACAGCTGCGAGGACACACACACCTGTGATAAATGCTGTGCTGAGTTCCTCACTTGGACTGAACTGAGTGAACATCAGACAGTCTGCACTGAGGATCCCTTGGTGCTGATAGTAAAGGGCGACGACGGGGTGCCGGCTCTCGAGGAGTCTCCTGTCGGAGCCTCTCCGGTTCCCAGCGTGGCGTCCAGTGACTCATCCGTGGCCGGGTCCTTGTACACAGGATTTGAACTGGGGGAGAAGCTGGCGAAAGACAATGTCAGGCTGGACAATTTAGAGGACAGCGGCGAGAGCGATGAGGCCATGGAGCTCGAGCGGGACAAAAACGCAGATTCGGCCGAGTCCACCTGCGCCCAGGTGTCGGCTGCTGGCAGCTACGGCGTGACAAGTACAAACGTGACGCTGGAGATCCTCCACGGCACCAGGGTGGCCGTCGCTCAGTTCTCCCAGGGGATCGGCAGGGCTCGCACCGGGGTGAAGGCGGCTTCAGCGACGATCCCGGCGATCCTGGAGCACCTGCTGGCTCTGCAGCAGCAACAGGTCCACCAGCTGCAGCTCATTGAGCAGATCTGCAGCCAGGTCGCAGTCATGAACCGACAACCGACACTGGCGGCGCTAAACCCGGTCACCCGATCTCTGTCCCTCGCACCGAACTCTTTCCCTCGCCAAGGCATCGCCTCCCCTCCGATCCTGCCGCTGTCGGGAACGATGCCCTCCGCCGTCAGCGGCCAAGCTGCGGTTTCTCTGTCCTCCGTGCTGGAGAAGCCATACGGTCTCCCCTCACCAACTGTATGCACCCAGTCCACCTTTAAAGATGTGGCTGGTTCCTCGGCCCCCTCGGAAAATCCAACCCCTGCTCTCCAATCCACTAATCCAACGCTACTGCCTCCTTACGCAGGCTCGCACACCGGCAGCGTGAGCTGTCCTCAGACACTGAGCTCCTCCAGGACTCTCCCCCTGGGGCCCAGCAGCTCATCCTCCAGCCTCCCATTTCTACCTCAGAGCCCCCCGAGCGGCGTCATTTTCCCCAATCCGTTGGCGAGCATCGCCGCCACAGCCAACGCACTTGACCCCCTCGCAGCCCTGATGAAGCACAGGAAGGGCAAGCTGCCCGGCGCGCCCTTGTTCGAAACCAAGCCCAGCCCGGAAGAACCCTTCTTCAAGCATAAATGCAGATTCTGTGCCAAAGTGTTTGGCAGCGACAGCGCTCTGCAGATCCACCTGCGCTCCCATACAGGAGAGCGACCCTTCAAGTGCAACATCTGCGGCAATCGCTTCTCCACAAAAGGCAACTTAAAGGTACACTTCCAGAGGCATAAAGAGAAGTATCCTCACATTCAGATGAACCCTTACCCGGTACCAGAGTATCTGGACAATGTGCCAACAAGTTCTGGGATTCCCTACGGAATGTCCTTCCCTCCAGAAAAACCCTCCTCCTCATGGCTGGAGAGCAAACCTGTTGTAGCAGCTCTGCCAGCCACCATGGGCCTTCCGCTTTCCTCCACTATTACCAGCATCGGAGGCTCAAATGACTCTGTAAGCGTAACACCATCCGTTAAATCTCCCTACCAGCCAGGCCCTGGTGAATGTGTATCTTTGTCACCCAACCACAGGGGCAATGAGGCTCATCTCTCTCCTGTTTCACCGTCTCCTCTGCCCCACTATGAAACAGACGCGTCCAATATGCTGCAAACAGAGGGGGTGCACCTGCCCCAGAATTTCTCCCTGAGACTAAAAGCCAACCCGGTAACGGAAGCAACCAGCACAGCGATGCCACCTTTGGCCACTACGCCAGAACCCGTCCCCTCGGCGTCCCCAGTCTCTCTCTCCCCGCCCCTTTCGTTCAGCCCAGACGACGCTAAATTCCAAAGCGGTGGCTTACTGGACTCTATGCAACCGTCCGAAACCTCAAAGCTCCAGCAGCTGGTGGAGAACATTGACAAAAAGATCACGGACCCCAACCAGTGTGTCCTCTGTCACCGCGTCCTCAGCTGTCAAAGTGCGCTGAAGATGCACTACCGCATTCACACCGGCGAGAGACCCTATAAATGCAAAGTGTGCGGCAGGGCTTTCACCACCAAGGGGAACCTGAAGACTCACGTCAGTGTTCACCGAGAAGATGCCCCCGTTCACGTGCAACACTCATGTCCCATTTGCCAGAAGAAGTTCACCAACGCTGTTGTCCTCCAGCAGCACATTCGTATGCACATGGTGGGGCAGATTCCGGACTCGACCCTGGTGGACGGGCTCCAAGAGATGGACGGCGAAGCATACCTCAACGAGAGAAGCTTTAACAGCCTCAGCAGCAACGACAATGACCTTGTTGATGACGTCTCAATGGAGGACGAGGACGAGGAAGAGGAGGTAGAAAACATGGAAGAGGTTGTAAATCCATCCAAACCCTTGATTTCTGAATGTAATTCTCCTCCTAAGTCCTCCAGCATTGTTTCCAGTTTAGCTGCACTGGAGAACCAAATGAGGATGATTGACTCCGCTCTAAGCGCAAACCACTCCTTCGGCATAAAACCCCTGACAAATGGCTTCGATGACAGCTGCAAAATCACTACGAAATACTCGCCATCGGAGAAGAGGCCACAGAATTGCAGCGCCAATGCGTCGGAGTCCTCCTGTTCCCCCCGTGTGTCAGTGTCCCCGGGTCAAAGCAGCTCAGAGGGCGTGACCATGAAATGCCCTTCAGTGAGCAGCAAAAGGCCGGAGCCCCAAGAGCCTTCTGCAGCCTCGGTGAAGAGGGAGCAATGCGAGTCTCCGGCACAGGAGCTGAGAGGAGTACAGGCCAGCGAGCTCTGTGTGAAAGAGGAGACTCCTTATTGTATGTCATTCCAGCTGAGCAGAGAAAGAGGTACTTTTAAACTGTTGCACTACTAAAGTATAAAATGCCACGCGCTACTGACGTTCAATGTGTTGTTTTGAAGTGTGTCGACGTATCGATGTTACACTCTAAGGGAGGAAATCTTTCATTCTCAGCTGCAGGTCACGGCATCCCCATCCAGGTCACCAGCACGCCGTCGGGCCTGGTTAAAGCCGAGGTGAACGGTCACGGTGGTCTCCCACACAACAAGTCGGAAGGGCAGCACCCGCCGTTCAGTGTCCACATCCCCCCGGCGTACGCATCAATCGGCGGCTCGGGAATGGCGTCCCTGCTCGGCCCGACGCCCTCCCGGCGAATGCCGAAGCAGCACAACTGCAACGCCTGTGGGAAGAACTTCTCGTCGGCCAGCGCCCTGCAGATCCACGAGCGCACGCACACCGGAGAGAAACCGTTCGTGTGCTCCATCTGCGGCAGAGCTTTCACCACGAAAGGCAATCTGAAGGTAGATTTATGCTGTTTGTGCTGGCCGGATTCAAGATGATAGATTTATTTTGTGGTGAATGACAGCACAGCTTCGGATAAAATAATAAATGAATTTTAGAGTTAGAATTCCACCACAGCTTAGTGGGTCTATCTCTGTGTTGTGTCTTTTATCAATCACATGTTGTCTTGAATCTTGAATGAATGTGTTCCATGTTTTTACCAGAGAAAAGTTGAGAATGAAAAGAGAAAGTGAAGCCGTTAAACTTCATGTTGAAACACAGAACAATTCCTGTTTAGCAAAAAAAAAGTAACTACATTGCAATTATTTATTTGTGCAAAATACGCATACATTTAGCAAACAAAGGTAAATTAGGAACCCCAAAATATGATAGTTTTCACTTTCAAAACACATTTCTGGGCTAAATCGGCACAAGATACAATATAAATTTATGTCCTCGATTTTATTTTAGAGCCACATCTGTCACGTAATGATTATTTTTAGGTCTTTTGCCCTCCACTCAAAGAACACAAAAAATATGTCTGAAGCAAACCCCAAAGTTATTTTCCATATTTATTTCATTTTTCATCCCCACATATTTAGTGTGTCAGTTTTTCATCACAACAATCCCTTACAATAAGACAAAGACTAGTGACTACCTGTGGATATCTTAAATTTTGAGAAGATGGGAATCAAAAAATATTTGTAATTTTTGCTCAGAAATTTGCTCAAACCGTGAATTGATTAGCAACATTTTTTAATTGATGAAATAAATGAATCGGCATTGCCAGATATTGTGAGCCAGATGCAATGAACGATCTTACCACGTCAAGTAGTTTAACACTCACTGAGACCACATGAATATATATGAATATGAAAACAAAGATACCCCCCGATCAAATGTATTTGTCTTTTTCAGGTCCACATGGGAACTCACATGTGGAATAACGCGCCGGCCAGAAGAGGTCGGCGTCTGTCGGTGGAGAATCCCATCGCCCTGCTGAGTGGGGAGGCGGGGAAGTTTGGAGAGATGTTTCAGAAGGACCTGGCAGCTCGAGCAATGAATGTAGACCCTGGATTTTGGAACCGCTACGCCACAGCCATCGCCAACAGCCTGGCCGCCAAGAACAACGAGATCTCAGTGATCCAGAACAGAGGCATCTCTCAGCTGCACCCTCTGACTGCGGGCATGAACAGAGTGAGCGCCACAGGAAGTCCAATAACCAGTCTAACCAAGACCGGCATGGACCTGGGAAATAATTGGCATTCTTCTATGCTCATCGATGACAGCAAAGAAATTGGAATCAATTGAACAGATGAATGGAGACTTGATACTTATGCAATCTATAATGGACATTAAAATATTTGTAAATCATCTCGTTTTTTCTTATGTATTATATATAGACTAAAGAAAGAACTTGTTGTGAATTGACAGAAAATTCTAGGGTATTCACATTTTGCTGTTTGACTTTGCCGTCATTTGTGAATGTTTTCTTTTGTTCGCATTAAATAAGTTGGTTAACATGTTCCTCAAAATTCCTACGGTGCTGAGACGTATAGTTGCTCTGTAGAAGGGGACATATGTTCAAATCAATAATGCAAAGAGTCCGGACAGCTGCCCAATGCTGCGGGTGCAAAGCACAAAACATGCTCATAAATATCCACAATTACCAGTTGTGAATGTTACGGTGGAATCGGTTGGGTCTGAATAAAAACTAGAACAAAGTCTGTACATTCAATTCAATTCCTTACTCTGTTTAAACACTGAAAAGAGATGTCTTGGTTATTTTTGCATACAAAGTTCTTCTGAGTAAAAAGTTACACTTTACCTCTTGGGTTTGTGCATTTAGTTAAACAGCGTTCAACAGAGATACACAAAATGTAATGTTGTTTTTGTGTATTCTGTATCGTTTATGTTCTGGTTGTAGGCTTGTAGCATTAGTATAACTACTTTTATTTACCATAATAATTTTGAGTGCAATCAGTGTTCAGTTTGCAGAAGCATGAATCAATTTTGCATAAATTTTTCAAATATTTAGTTCCAAACGTTATAATTCAAACACATGCACAGCCTGCTGTTCCTCTACAGCGTAAAAGGCAACCACAGGATTTTCTCATCCTCACGGGTCGATTTCAGTTCATTGTAGGTTTTTCAGATTAATCCGGAAATTGCTGTTGCTGTTGCTGTTTTGGGGAGACACAGACTGATGAAAAAACCCGCAATGGTCTCATTGTTTTTTCATTTAATCTGGTACTAAATGAAAATATACAAAGTAGGACAATGTGGTCTAGGCTTATAATTTAAAATAAGGGTGGGTTTTAAAAAACGCTTTCCCCGTCTAACTGCTCCCTTATTATCTTTTGAGAAGCTTTCAACCGCACCTCACGCTCATGATCAGCATTCAGCAAATAGGATATCTGCTCGTCATTAGTTTTCAATGGATAAATGCTGCATTCCCAGACTCTCGGAAAGTCAGATACTTCTAGTACAACGGGAACTTTTGGTAAGAAAACATAATGTTTTTTTCATTTTACGTGATTCAAAAATCAACTGTACTAGTGTTATGTTGCCTTGAGGTGACAGAATAACGATGATAAAAAAGTAAAATACGTTATTTATCCTTTTTAGTACTAATCTTCCCATCTCAGTATTTCTCAGTTATACTGATAGTTACGCTATTTCGGCACAGTAATCGAACGCATCTTACGTCCTAAACATTTTTTTTAACGTGACGTCAGGATGTATACTGCCCAGCCAAGATGGCTGACAGCATCCCGTTAAATCCAGTACGGAAGAACTCGAAGCGAATACCGTATTACCACACAGCCAGACTTTCAAGGTATGGAGGGGGTTAGCTGGGCTGTTTTCTTTGGTTGCCCGCTGAGGACCCTAACGTCTATCTAAAATGTTCACATTTCGCTGCCTTGCTCGCTCGCGGGCGGTTAGGCTGTTTTGTCCTCGACTCACGGCTGTTAGCTTGCAGCAACACAAGCTAACAGCCGTTGGGACCCCTCTTTTACACTGTCACGTTTGACAGGTGTCTGTCCCGCTCAGCCCGTCACCCGTAGGGCTCGACAATAGTTTAATATTTGATCCGGGTGAACACCACAAAGTCTATAACGCCTCAGTGGGCGGTAGTTAGTTTAGCGGCGTGTTTGTTGATCACAGCACTGCTCGGTCCCATCCTGTGATTTAATACAGTCACATGATCGCCTGTTTGCGTTGACCAACTTCGTCACATGCTTAAAAAAGTGTTGTTGGACACTGAAGTCGTATTTCAACGGCCTGTTCTGTTTTTACAGACTGAACGAAGGTGAACTAATGCAGCCCTCGGGGTCAGGAATGGACAGTAAGTCGGCTATTCGCATGACCTGCTACCTTCTGACCAAGTAGTTGCAGGGTGTTCCTCATTTACCTCAAAGTGGGAGCTGATTTGTTAAAATGGCAGCTCATCTCAAATGTGTTAACTTTAATTGGCTTTGAAAGTACGCAGCTGGGTTCCTTTTTATTTGCCAACCCACAGTTCGACTTGGATAATAATCCTTTCTCTTGCTCTCAGTATTAATATGTCTGTTAGATGTGATAGGGTCCAGGAGGGCACGGACCACCGTGGATGCCCTCACTACGGACTGCTGGGAGTAGTGGTCCTGATGCTGGTTAAGCCACATTATTATTGAGATTTTCCTCTGGCGCGGGAAACAATTGTTGGCAACAACGCTCATGCTTTCTTTTTTTGTTCTAACCAGCCCACGTTTTCACTGCATTTAGGGTTGTGTTATGTAAGCAGACGTGGGAGTCCTGTTGTGACACACGCTAGTGTGGCTATTTATCTTATCTTGTAGTCCCAGCAATGCTTCCACAAAGCAGTGATGGAACGTTTGTGGTTGTCTCAAGCACAGCGGTCGATTTTCGGGTTCTTTACCAAAATACACTACGTGTTTTTTTTCTCACAAGTGTTGCCTTCTTGCGATCCCTTCTCTGGCTTGTCTTTTTAAAATCATTCCACTAAATCTCTCCTCTCGTATATAGTTACAGATCTTTTTGGTTATTTTTCTTTCTAAACCTTCTCAATAACCCAGTTCTTTTGTCTTGAGGCCTGTTCAGTATTCGGTCAAAGGTTTAGCTTGAGAAAAGACAGAATTGAAGTTTTACCCTCCTTGCAGCTCACTCTCTTTACAGTGGAACACATTTAAGTTTATGTAGTGACACATTAACCCGATCCAGGGCTCCAGACTAACTTTTCTTACTAGCAGCACAGTGGCCCCTAACAATTTTTTTTTAGTTTTAATAGTTTTAATAACATCAATTATACAGCTTAAAAATATTAAAAATCATGTTGATGTTCTTGTATCAACTTTCATCAGTAATTAAGTAGGTGGCTTCCTAACAACATCCTGTTAATGCCAGATGTAGGTATCACCTTAAATACCCAAAACGAGAGCTTGTATTCTCGCTGGTTTTAAACAAACATTATATAATATTCAGTGGATGGCAACCTGTATCATCAGAAAACACATTTTTATATATAAGTTTATATATATATATATATATATATATATATATATATATATATATATAAAATTATATTCTATGTATTGATATATGCGTTTGGTTTGGGCCACCTTGCCCAGTATCATGATCCCATGTAGATTGTTCTTGTCGGGCCACAAACAGCCCTGATTTGTTTTCAGAGGGCCTCATGAATAAGATATCAGGGTCTTCTGAAGAGGGCTTCCACTGTGTCCAAGATGTGAATAGAAGTACTTAGCAGTTCTCAGGAGTGGGCTGACAATGCTAACTAGCTTTAATGCTTTTGCCAGATTGTGCACATCTTTTGCCATATGTAGCTTTCTTTCTTTCTTAAAACTTGATGTCAACTAACTACAAAATGTTGGGTCTCTCAGCCTGTCTTTGGATCACAGGTAGTTCAGCATCTATAGGTGAGGAGTTTATAGTCATGAGACAAGGTTGCAGGTTGTCTCTTAGTGTCCTTTTGGGTGATGGGTATGAAGCTGCAACAGTGCCGTCTTCATTAAAACTGTCCATCCGGACACAATCCATGTCAAGTCCAGGGTGAGCGTCTTCATGTCTGATTGCGCTCTGTCCTCGCAGATACTCCCTAGAAGATGAGCCCTCCAACCTGGACGAGATGCCTCTGATGATGTCGGAGGAAGGCTTTGAGAACGACGAGAGCGACTACCAGACGCTGCCCCGGGCCAGAGTCAACCAAAGACCGAGAGGCCTCGGCTGGTTCCTCCTGGGGGGGTGGAAAGTCCTCTGTGGCAGGTAGATTCTACGCCAGCTGATCACTTGTGTGGTTAAATAACCACACGTGACAATTCAAAGAGATGATCACGCTCCGGCCCTAAGTAGCTAGAGTCTTGTTCCCTCGCCTTAGTGTTGTATGTAGATGTTGATTGTAATTTTACTACCATTACGCTACTTTTATGGGATTTGTATTTTGCGACCTGTCCTTAACAGATCTCTGTATAGCTCTGGACACACCCCAAGTTCTATACACGAATGATGTTGATCATAATCCATGAATTGTTGCTCAGGTAGTTTCCAAGACAACTTCACACACACACACACACTAGAGCACAAATGCTGCTCTCCTGTAATAAATCCCTCTGCTGCTCCGCAAAGTCACATCATCCGTTATTGTTCCTCCGTTTGGACCTTTTTACCCGCTCTGAAAGTCGTCTGTGTTCTGTCCTTCTGTAAATGTATGCGCAGTGGGCAGAATGTCAGTCAGCGCTCGTTGGCCATCAGTGTGGCTTTCAAACGCACCGGTAGTTGTGCGTGAAGCATAGACAAAGGATAAGGCCTTTTTTTTTTTTTTTTGGTCGAGGTCCTCGATGCGCACCATCAATCCAAAAAGATTTTCAGCTCAAACACAACGGAGCGGGTTTTATCCAGCTAATGATTCATTTGACAGGTTTTGCCCTCTAAAGAGGCTCCTTCCTGAGGGGAGTGTGTTTGTTCGTGCCGGAACAATAACGTGTGACATTAATAAACAAATGTTTGCGCAGCACCGAACCCCAACAAAGCAACATTTACTGATGTAGGAATTTCATAGAATATTCCGTGTTCTGTGCCTTCCCGTCGTTAGTGGTGCGTCTCCAGTTGAAGCTGCATATTGATTCCCCCCCACCTCCCTAATGAACAAATCGGATTTTTCACAGCTGACCAGTTTGATGCTTTCCAGTAATTTTATGTGTGCTTAGTGTGGGATTATAAAACACAAATAATTCACGCTGAATAAGCCCCGACTGTTCAAATGGCATATTATTGGAATAGCATTCATTTCCTCAAATAAATTGCCCTTATGAAACTGGACCAGACGGGCACAGAGGCAGAGAGCGTCGAGGCCAACGCAAACAAGACTTTATTTTTTCTTTTTTTTTTTTTCTACCAAAGTTGATTTATTTAGCTTTGTTTTGCCAAGTTGCTTAAAAAGTGGAAAAGCCAAGTCGATCAGCATGACGGTATACAGCGACACTCTCCCCCGCCTCCCCCCGCGCTCAGGTGCCAGTTCAGGTCACGCTCACAGCCGCTCTCATTGTAATTTACACCCACTCTACAGCCCTCTCTGTTTGCGTTTGATATTAGATATGCTAGATAAGCCCCAATGTAGTCATTAGCAGGTTGTTAGAAAGTCAAATACTTTTTAAAAAAAGTGAATGTCAACCCACAATCTCTTCTCTTCTTCGGACTTTTAGAATCTAACAATAATAGTACTAGTGTTCTTTGCAGGTTCCCGTCAACATGAGGATAAATCAACAAAGCCCTCGCTTTCTTCCAAGCAGTATAATGTGTCTGAGCACGCACACGCACACAGACACACACAGCATGTGTGGTTCTAAAGGTTGTACCGGATACCTCGGCTCTCAAACTGCCTGAGCATCAGCAAGGGAATTCCCTCCTGGAGAGAAACTAACCTTTTCAGATCATTTAAAGGCATATAAGCTTCTTAATGATTGTGTGTTACAAAAAGCTTGAACTAATGCGAGTGAAAGTCACTCGCATTAGTTCTGCTGAATAGGAGGAGGGGCGGACCTCCTTGCATCTGCAGTGCATCCCGTAAGTATTCACTGCGCTTGGTATGTTACAGCTTTATTCCAAAATTAAGCTCAGGTGCATCCTGTTTCCACTGATCATGCTTGAGATGTTTCTACAACTTGATTGAGCGCCACCACGTGTGATGGCGCCTCGCGAAGGACTAGCTTGTTGTTTGGTGGACTGTC
The DNA here is from genome assembly GCF_964276395.1 of Gasterosteus aculeatus. NCBI lineage: Eukaryota > Metazoa > Chordata > Actinopteri > Perciformes > Gasterosteidae > Gasterosteus > Gasterosteus aculeatus. The sequence goes on from NC_135697.1 coordinate 4,498,664, forward strand.
GTGTGCACAAAACGAGCCTCTCAGGTGTCCCCAAGTAATGATTATTTGTCCAAGTATAACAAATAATGAGTCCACTGATGACGAAAGTAGTTGCGTGCCCGATGCATTCAGCAGCTCGTGGTCAGCGGGAGGTTTCCACTGGATAATTTTCCATGTCGTTCTCTCAGCTGCTGCGACTGCCTGGCTCGTTGCTGTCGGAGGAGGAAGGAGCTGAAGGCGAGGACGGTTTGGCTTGGCTGCCCCGAGAAATGCGAGGAGAAGTACCCCAAAAACGCCATCAAAAACCAGAAGTACAACATCTTCACCTTTGTGCCTGGGGTGAGTATTCGTTCATCCTTCATTCTGTAACGTGAGGCACTTTGAATGCTCTCCACACAGATGATGTGGCTTTTCTTTTTTGAGTCGATGTTCCAAATGTTATTAACTTTTACGGTCCCCACAGTGGCACTTTGTCCCTTCCAGCTGAAAGATGTCTCAGGAGAACAGAATGTACGGCACAGTAGCTTGTTCTCCTTCTGGTTGTTAACCGTCTTTAGGGTTATGGTTTACACTGTAGCGAACATTAGAGATCCATCACACTTACTTATTAGAAAAGCCAATGGTTCCTTGATTAAGAGGCGCCGCCTTTGGGCTGGGCCATAAAATGTCAACTGTCTGTCAGAGACGTAGATTTTTCTCATCGCCGTGAACACGGCGATGAATTATTAAATACACACAAATTAGGTTCAGCAGTGTGCATTTTCCCCCCAAAGGTCAAGGGGTTCATTAACCGCAGTGCGCCGCCAATTGATCGCGATGCGACGGATAATCTGTGACGGGACGCAAGGCTCATTATTGCAAGCATTATTCAAAATCTGACCTTAGATGAATGTAACGCTAAAGGATGCTCCGTGATCGATAGCATGTTAGCCGCGGGGGGCACTTTGGTACGTGTGATTCAAGAAATTTGGCCAGCTTTCCTTCTCCATTCGTTGTGCTGAGTTTCCATTCGGCTAATGTGACGTAAAAAGCATTGACGTGTATCCAGATCCTGCCCAGCGCTCAGGAACCCGTGCCGCCCTCGTCGTTGTCTTTGTTGGCGGCTCACTTCCCCGTCTTCTGCTCCCCCCCTCAGGTTCTCTACCAGCAGTTCAAGTTCTTCCTCAATCTCTACTTCCTGGTGGTGGCCTGCTCCCAGTTTGTGCCGTCTCTGAAAATTGGATACTTGTACACGTACTGGGCACCTCTGGTAAATGCACTTGAGATTTCACACTGTAACGGATGTTGGTAATTGATTTGGTCTCCAATTGATATCAACATGCAGCAGTGAGCCAGCTAGAGCTGGAACAATACGTTGATTAATGCCAATTATCAATTACTTATTTCAGTTTTTTTCTTAAACATTTTTGTGAGATTTTGCCCCTTTTTCCTCTTTTTTTAATGTATCTGTGTAACCCTGTTGTTGAAGCTTTCTAAGCGATGACGTGTTTGTCACCCAGGGCTTCGTGTTAGCCGTTACAATAATGCGAGAAGCCGTGGACGAGGTGCGTCGCTACCAACGGGACAAAGAGATGAACTCTCAACTCTACAGCAAGCTCACAGTGCGAGGTGAGAGAGAAATCTGTCTCCCCAAACCCCCCCACCCTCCGAGTCAGGAGACGGCCTCCACTGGATCCACCTCTCGCTGCAGTACCATCGATCCTCAAGCCTCTGAGCTCTGTCCCTTTGTTAAATGTGTGGTGAAATCCCCCCGTGTGGGATCTGTGACCGGGGCCGAGGATGTCTCATTACACTCCCTCCATGTGCATGTACATAGAAAGTTTCGTGTGCTTGTGAGCACAGAAGAAGAAGAAGAAGAAGGAGGGTTGCAGGGGATATTGAGGCAATAGAATTCTGTGTGTGATGTTTTTGTGCAGAGATGAAAACAGAGGGGTGTTACATTTTCACTCTGGAGGTAATCAATCTGTTAGAAGGGGAGGGAGAAATGGCAGAAAGTAGGTTGTGGTTTTGAGAGTCGGCATCATTTTCAAGTCTCAGAAATCAATACCAATATTTAATTTTAGAGTGATTTAGAAACTCACAGCATGTATTGTAGAGGAACAGTTTAATTCTGATGTGAAGTTGCTGTAATTCACCCTGTCTTTTCTTTTTTTTTTTTTAGGTAAAATTCAAGTGAAGAGTTCAGACATACAAGTTGGCGACCTCATCATCGTTGATAAGGTAAATGTGATGTTTCCTCAAGATATCTGTGCATGCATCAATTTCTTTCGGTGACAAATAATACTTCAAATTCTTATGTGTGAATAGCTGTTTATTTGCCTCTAGTGAAGCTTCAAATGATTCATTGGGAATTAAGTCATTCAGAATCCATTGCGCACATGTGGCTGTTCATTATAATACAGTTGTATCGGAAGAGAAGCTGTTTGCCAAGTCTATTTAAGAAAAAGCTGCTGTTTGAACGAGGCAAAGAGTTAAGTTTCCCTTCCAAATTAAGCTCCATTTGCATTGCTGATGTTCAAGTGTGATGTGACTGACTAAACTATCCCGTTCTATTGCCAGATATTCAGCACACAAAAGCAAATAAGTGCCTACATTCACAAGCTTCTCAGGTTTCATTCAATTTAAAGGGACAGTTCACCATAAACTGATACTTAGTTCCTCTCAACTGTTATGCTATTTATATATCATAAGTGGAACTTTAGGAGGGAAAATTATAAATATATATCAATCACATGTTAAGCAAGTGATTCTTTGGTTTCAGCTCAGCCAACGTGAAATGTAGCTGCTGCCTAATTTCCATTACTGTGTGTCCTTAATCCTTGTCCTAAGCCCACTGTTCAGGTTGTTGACCTTGTTTAATTATTCAGAAAGATTCATCAGGCTCTGTCACAGTGCTCAGTAACACAGCGCCATTTGCACACCTTTTTCCTTCTGTTTTTTTTTAGAACCAAAGGATTCCTGCAGACATGATATTCCTGAGAACATCGGAGAAAAATGGTGAGCAGGCCATTCGTAGCTGTAACTTCATCATTGTGAAGCAACACAACACTGAAAACCACGTTTTCCTCATCAGCACTGATCAACTCCTCCTGGTTATCAGTATTCTTCTGATTGGCTGTAACCGATCCATACACGCCCAGTTTACAGAAACAGACACGAGTACCAGAGCGGGAGCGAGGCGGTTATCTCCGCTGTCCCCCAAACCACCAGACTCCAAAAAAAATCCAAACTACCCCTTGTGGGAACATTAGTAAATCATTGCAATAAAGAATAATGCAGAAAAAAATACGATCAACGACAAAATGCCGACTGGTTGAATTTGTTCGGCCTCGTGGTACTTCAAACTGTCCAGATCATTCGGATAAGAAATTGTAACTTTCTCGTCCACATTTCCAGCCTTTGGACGGCCCGTGTTTCTGTTTAGCGTCTGCTAAATGACCTGTAATGTAATGTAATATGATCCATGTCCCATTTTTTAGTGAGTGATGATGCAAATTCCAATGACTCAATGAGCTGAGGCAGATCTAAGGGTCATCGGGAGGAGACGTTCTGAGGACATTGTTTCCATCAATCTTGATGTGTCAATATGCTTGACAGGGAGTTGTTGATGTCTTAATGCCTCTAACACACACACACACACACACACACACACACACACACAAAAACAAAGATAAACACATCTTTATCTTTCACACCTACGGTCACATGGACTTTGTCTTTCATATACTCGTAAGCGCGCGCGCGCGCACACACACACACACACTTAGTGATGGTGTGCGAGTGCCATTGCCTCAGTAGGGAGTCATGATTCATCCTCCTCGTGTTAATGTTTTCCATCATGGTTAACCCTCCGGAGATGGTTTATAGCTGCCCTTTACCCTCTCTGTCAAATAGCTGCTCTCATCCATCAGTTTCATATGTAATAATACCTCGGATCAATACGGCTCACGAGTGCTCAGCGTCCAGCGGACCTTGCGGTGTCCACAGCAGCGGCCGGTGCTCTGCGCTGTGCGACAGGCTATACGGCTCTGAGCTGTTGCTCTTTGACTTTATTACAATAACACATTTTTATAAGCCTGATGTGTTTTAATTGTTTTAAGATGTGTGCCATGTATTTATGTGATACAGGCATAAAAATACCTTAGATTTAGATTGAGACAAACTGTAAAAGATGAAAGCATTGGGTTTCTCTAACAATTCAGTTTCACTTAAACGCCCCATTTGAGGTGTGCTCATTAGATTGCCCCCTTTTGACTGCAATGGCCCCTGATGGCTGCTTATGTGATTGGCCTCCGCAGTGACGTCATGTTGCGTTTCTCCAAAAGTTCACTCTGTTTCCACTTTATTTTACATTTTAAAGACTCGCAAACCCACATTTTAATTATTGCTTTTTTGTGTTTTGTAATTCTATTTCTTGGCCAGAGACTCAAAACATCAATCTTGATTGTTTCTGTCCTCCTTTTGTCTTTTCTCAGGTTCGTGTTTCATCAGAACGGACCAGCTGGACGGAGAAACGGACTGGAAGCTGAAGGTCGCTGTGGGGTGCACGCAGCGGCTTCCTGCAGTGGGGGTACGGATACATGGCGCCGGAGTGAACCGCTGGTAACGGACAGAGCGAGTCTGAAGGAGTGTTCAGTTATCACTGAAAGCATTGCTCATCAAATGAAGTCGCCTGAGCGTGATGGAAACCTGATCACCGATGACAGACAGCAGGAACGTACTGCACCTTCCCTTTACCTGCAGGCGATACCCAATACTCCAGTCGATTGTTGTTGCTTCCTCTGACACTTAGTGGGATCAGACAATTAAAGTTTCAGCGAGTCGTTTTGATGAATGAGCCGTGGCATCTGGGTAGAGTTACAGACCACGTGAAGACGGCAAGTGCTGTCTGGAATCGTTCGGGCACTAAAGGGCTTGTTTTGCCACTCACAGACTCAGATTATTTCAAGATTTTGCTGCCTGACACAATTATGGAACAGACTTGACACAAAGATAAAACCTTTTTCCCTTTTCATCAATGTCCAAACTCGTCTCGCTGTGTCCTTTTTATCTCATCCACATTTTTAAATCATCAAAATATTCAACCATGATCCTTGAAAGTCTTAAATGACATCAAGGGGCACTTTCTGTACGCTAGCACATCAAACTCTGAAACTCCCCCGGCCACTCTCCCTTCTCCAATTCTCTCACGTTTCCACCGTTACCGACCAGCAATGAATCACCTCGAGATATTTCCAAATGAGGCTTCCCCTTGACAACAACAACAACCAATCATGCAGAACCTGTCCATAGTGTTTCCCTCAATGCTGGACCAATTAAAAAAGAAAGAAAGATAATCCCCATCAGTCGCTTAAGAATCTCACATTTCAAGTTGCCAGAACACCAACAACTTGGGAGTACCGACTACGTTCAGACCCAAAGGTCGTAGTTCCTCTGCTCTAAATCACTAAATATTTCCAATTTGTTCTTCATGATCTCTCTGAGCTTTCCTCTGTAAGATGCTGGAGCAGCACAACGCTCCATCGGGGCTTCACTAAAATAATCTCTCCTTGTCCTGTCTTAACCGCTCTGCCCATGTTGTCACCAGGAGAACATTATCTGAGCACGGCCGAGGGCCGCTGCACAGCCAGCTACCTGAATAACTTCATATTTACATTTTGGTCCTTTTTTTGATTTTTCTTTTTGATTTTTTTTTTTTTAAGGTTTGGTGCTTGCAGGCCAGAGGCTGCACTCTCACATGTTAGGAGGAAGAATGTTGGTTTAATATGTATCATTGCTTCTGTTTTGTTTAAGAATATATATATCTATATATAAATTCACGTATCTATAATTTCAGTTCAGTTGCATCCAACAATAATAGTTATTCTTTATTTCCCACCAGCAGTGAGAATTAAGAGAATCTATATTCTCAATCTGTATCTTAACTAGAGGTCCATTTGTCTCCATGACAACTTGAAGACCATAAAATTTAACAATAAGTGTGAAACAAGGTTTAGGAATGAATGTTCATGCTCATGTACATTGACATTGTAGTTTAGTTGAGACTCAACTAAAGTGAGCTTTACAAAATTAACATTGATATTTTTCATATTAATAAAAAAAATATCCCTTAATAGTAGAACTGTTTGTCAGTACGAAAGACAATCTGAATAAGCGTGGTGCTAAATGTTTGATATGAATGTGTTGATACTGCGTCCTTCATGGCCTCCCTCTGCCTCCTTGTCTCAGGATCTGTTCTCCATCAGCGCCTACGTGTACGCCCAGAGGCCTCAGCTGGACATCCACAGCTTCGAGGGGAACTTCACACGGGTACAGTCGCTCGCTGACGTTTTTACCCCCTGTCAAACACTCGCACAGTATTTCTGTAGGAGCCGGATGGACGTGGAAGACGTGCATCACTGCCGCGTGTGTGGACAATGAGAGCCTGTGTGCGCGCTCCTCAGGCCGGCTGCTATCTCAGGCAGCCGTACACGTCTTCCATCACAAGCAGGTTCTCTCTGAGCTCCATCCGTCCCGCTTGTTGCTCTGAACTTCTTTCTCCCATTTTTTTTTTCTTCTTTTTTTTTTTTTTTTTTTTCATTCTTATTTTTTATTAATAGCAGATTAGTGCAGCCCCCACAGAGAGGAGGGCTCCGGTACAATGGGAGGCTTTGTGGCCCGTCTTCACTCTTGGCCACACACCAGGCTTAGTGAGCGAGCACTTCCTCCGCTCATTCATCCTCCGCGGCTTTCCTTTGCATAGTGTGTGCTTTTAGTCCGAGCAGGATGGGGGGAGAGCAAAAAAAAAAAAAAAAAAAAGGGTTCCCACAGATTCGCAGCAAATTACCGTACCTATTTATCAGGGCTTTTCTTTCCTTTTTTTCCTCGTGAAGGATATGGTGGCTTTGTTTCTGCGCTCTTTATCCAGACCCCCTCTGCAGTTATGAGCACCGCAGTGCGACGCTCTGTCATTCATGGTTCATGCTCCTCTTCCCGCGTCTGAGTGGATTGACAGGATGTGGCTGCTTAGGTATCATAATTATCATATCGGGCAGGCAATTTGAGCCGAAACCGGAGCCCCGACTCTGCACTTTCCAGCCCTTTCCAGCGTTTGTCTTTAAGAGAGAGGAGTAAAGCAGAGTAGGGGTGGGGGGGTTGAAACAAGAGGCTCTCCTGGGCCTTTTTTATCACTGAAATCTCATCTATGTGTCCTCTCTATACTGTTTTAAAAGAAGCCTCTATCATGCCAGTTGTAGTGGAAGTATTGATAAAGGGGACCAGTGTATTGCTACAGTCTGCACAACCGTGTCAGGTGCTTTGGGAAATGAATGGCACCTTGGAGGCCGTGTGGGTTCTCAGCTGAGCTCCTTTCCCTCCGTTGCAGACACCAAAAACTTTCATTTTCTGGCAGAATTCGGTCCGCCTCGACAAAACTAAATTGGCAGAAATGACAAACTATGGGGGTCCGGTCTTTGCTTCTGTTTTAGTTTTGTTTCTAACAAAAAGATAATTCCTTTTTTATACTCAAGTTCATGGCTGCATGTTGTTTTAGCTACATGGCAAAAAAGTTATTTCCACAAGCAGGTATCTCTCACCTAGTCATTGATTGTATGCATTTGAATCATTTAACATATTTATTAACTTACAAGCCTCACTTATTGAAGCTCTGTAGACATGTGAGCGTTTAGAGAAATATTGAAATTGCAATCTTGAAATCTGTGTCTTCTCCTTTTCCAATGTTCCCCGTAGGAAGACGCAGATCCACAGGTCCACGAGAGTCTGAGTATTGAGAACACGCTTTGGGCCAGCACAGTTGTTGCATCTGGTAAGTCAAGGACAGTTTTTAGTCTTGAAATGACATTTGTGTTGTAAATCTATCCATCCATTTTGTCAAATAAGTACATACAAAGAGCGAATAACCTCCCTGCTGGTCTTATTTACTTCTGTAGGTCTTTTAGAGGTATCAGAACTACATTCAGACAGTTAAAAGTCAAAACCGTTAAAAGATGGCCACTTGTTTTTATGTGCAATTATGATCACAGAGGACACTGTTAAGAGCGCTCATGTCATTCTGGGACTGTTAAACTGGTAGAAAGATTAGGGGTGTTGGGATCATATGTCTAGACAGGGCCCCTTGTTTCATTTGACCACCCATCCCCCCTCCACCCCCCCCTGGTGTCACACAGCAGGATAAACGTGGATCACAGTAGAAACATTTAAATTCACATAAACGCAGCTGATGGCTTAAAACCCTGAAACAAAACCCATTCCAATCCCTCCTCGTCATTGTTGCTCAACGACTTAAGTGATTCCTCGAGTCCTCTCGCCACAAAGAGTCGGCGCATTAAACCTAGAAAAGAGTTTGATTTGATACCGCCACTCGCTCGTTCAAAGGATACCCGGAGCTGAGGTAATCCTCCCTCGCTACGACTTAGCGATTCCCCACAGAAGCGCCTGTGTCAGTTGAGTGTTTGCGACGCTCTCGGCGACGGCCGCGCCATTGATTTGCGGTTGTTGCTCTCCCCTCTGGCCTGACCTTGACCAGAAGAACAAACACACACACACACACCCACAGACTGGCACTAGAAAGCCTGACTCGGACCCCTTACATCATCGCTGCTCTGGAATGTCATTATCCCCCACAAGCCTCTCCTTGACAGACTCTCAGCGGCATTCTGGGCACTCGAGGCGGCCCGAGATCGCCACGCACATTCACTCTCTCACAGGCCCCCGTCCAGCTGTGACCAGAGAATTGCTTGTTTGCATATTCAAATTGAAGACCCCTCTGCACGCTGAGCCGCAAACCATTTGTCACACGGCCCCATATTTCTGGATGAAGTCAATGAGAGCAATTCGTCACCTTTCAGTCTCTCTCTGCTCTTCACTTTTTTAGTTTTCTGCCCATTTTGCCTTTTTTAATAGTTCGGGGATTTTCGGGGCTGTATTTCCTTTACTATTATTTCCTCTGCGCTCCCATTAAGCTCATTTAATATTAATGCCCCCTTAATCCTGTGTAATAAGGCCACAGTAATGAATTGGCAAATAAAGATGGCAGTGTATTGATCAGCTTTTATGAGCTTGCACAGGGCGGCTGAAGGCAGCGTATTAAACTCCTGTCTGTCGGCTTGAGTGGCGATGAGACACAGCGGCTTCAGCTCAGCCTTATTGTGTTTCCTCTCATGCAGTTCATCTTGCTTCACCAAGGTGTGTGTGTGTGTGTGGGGGGGGTGAAGTTAATGAGCAGCATTACTTTCCTTGTCCGTCTCCTTGGCAGGCACGGTGATCGGGGTGGTGATCTACACCGGCAAGGAGACCAGAAGCGTACTCAACACATCCTATGCCAAGAACAAGGTGAATACCCTTTTGGGTTGTTCCTGTAGCTTTGTGATTTGTTTGAGACTTTTTAGTTGCTGCTAGTTCAAATGTAAGGGTAGTTTTTCATTTCAATGTTGACTAGCAAATGGTTCATAGTCCAAAACCTAAAGAGCTTCTGTTTACTATCATGTTAGAACACACAAGGTAACAAATCCTCAGTTTAAAAAGTGGTACCGCATTATTCTATACCACCCCCCCCCCCCAACTCAACTGATTTGGTAATATGCACAATATGACACAATATTTGATTTGTTGTATTTTTTTAATTTTTTAATTCATTGTTTTGTACAAGCTTCAGTGGATGAGACACATTGCACAAGTAACATCTGTTCCTCTCGCTATCGCTTTTCCCCCTTCTGGACTCTAATCACTAATCAATCACAATGGGGAGGTGGTTTTTTAACCTTGACTTTCTAGATAAAGTTGGACCTGTCCATCCAAAAGGTCAACGCTGGCTGCTAATTAACCAAAAAGCAAATTAACTAACCGAGGATTTAAATGGCATTTTCAGCAGAAAGTTAATCCCGCGGAATCCCCATTGAGTGTTGTGTCCTTAGATTGGGGAGATGGATGAAAATCTGCTTCTAAATATAAGATTTTACCCGGACAGTCAAGCGAGACCGCAGCGGGTCGACTGCTGGAGGCACATACACACCTTCCCCTGCAGCAGCACAGTTTTGACACCGTTGTCTTTTATTGGGAACGCTGATGTGGCCGGTCGAACAGTGGCGGGCGGGCGGGCGGGCGGGCAGGCAGGACTGGGCGGCGGGGGGCGGGGCGAGTTTGCTCGCTCGCGGTTTTTGTGTAAACCCGACAGCTGAGAGGAATTCAATATTTCAAGGAGATGATGTCTGAAGTGCCAATACGCAGACTGGAGATCGGGGATGGAAAGTCGATGCAGTGCGGCTAAAGTCGCAGGAACGTTTTGGCCTCATATAATCTGTTGTGACACCGGGCAGGACAAAGCCTGCAGTTGATCAATCTGACAGAAGAGTCAGCCATGGATTCGCTCTTTGTCTCGGCATTGTGAGATGGACCTCCATCCGCGTAAAGAGGCCGGACAATGTCACTGGGCGAGAGGCTGCTCGTCAATAAGGAGGGTTTGTTTGAAGTAGATATCAAAGCACCCGATACTGACTGTCTGCAAAAGGCTCTCAAACTGTAAACGAAAAGTCCATTTCAATTTACTTTGTTGACTTCCATAATTTATAAACTGCCCACTCCTTCCTGAGGTCCCGATATTCTTGTGTTAGGCCGATGGATATTCATGTGGCAGAAATACAAGCCGCCCAGGCTGATTGATTCGTTCCTTTCCATTTTAATGGCTTGGAGATGAATGGAGTAAAAAAATGCAATTTTTAATTCATTGATAGCATCTTTAGGTTGAGGTAATTGAGTCTTTTCCCTCCCACCCCTTGACTGAATGAATAATGACTTCATCTGATCCCTGCCAGAGCTTGGAAAATTTCAACTGGCCATTGTTCAAGCAGAAGGGGATCCTTTGCTTTCCAGGCACCTACTGAGCTCTCCGTCTTAATTTTACTCATTTTAATCCACCCAAACCCCCTATTTTTCTCAATAGCTCAACCATGAACCATGTCGCTCTCCTTACGCTCCTCTCCTGCTCGCCCTGCTACTGGGACTTTAACAGTCACACTGGTCTCCCAGTCCTCCCAGTCCTCAGGGGAATGGGCCTGGTGGGGGTTTGGGGCGGTGGAGGAATTCCGCAGCTTTTTATACACACTTGCACCCCCCTCTCCCGCCTTCTCCCTCCCTTCCTTTTCAGAGCCAGTTCCCTTTATTTGAGGGAGGAGAGATGTTATGTTCTGCTGTTTTTGTAAGCGTGGTGCGTCAGAAGAAAGCTCTCTGTGCACAGGGCTCCGTTGTGAGCGCTGCCAGAAAAGGGGAAGGGCACTTCTTTATTTGACATCTTTTTCCCACATGCTCCATTGGCTGGGAGATGCACTCAAAAAATAAAGGCCAACTCTGACCCCCCCCCCCCTTTTTTTGTTGTATTTTCTCTTTCCAAAAAGCCATTTCAATATTGGAACTTTATCTATCTGAGACCCTTTGACCCTCATTCAAGGACAATACTTGGGCATTACAATAATGCAGCTTGTGGCCAATAAACGTGTTTAAGTCGTACACATGGTTTGCATGATAAAAGCCTGCAGCTAAGAATGTCTTTCACTGGCTTTCTGTGTTGCATATTGTCCGGCTTTGGGAGCAGATGGAGCTTTACAAAGAGTCTTCTCGAGCGTAAGCTGTCAGAAAAAGATGTTTACTCTAAATCTCCAGTCAAATGATTTGATTCCAATTGAAGAAAATCATCATTGTCCTCAAGTGAAGGAGTGTTAAAAGTGCCAAACCTAATTCCCACTCATATCACATTGTCTTTAAAAGTTCCCCCGAGGTTTACTGGCTCTGTCTACTTGACGTGACATAAATAGCACAATGCTTTTTATTGTGTTTAATGAACAAGATCTCTTAAATTACTTATTATTACTTACTTATTACTTATATTATTTCTGTTGTATCTGGCGCTCTATAAAAAATCTAATCAAACAAAATGAACTGTACCTTCAAGAGGGGGAGAGTAATATGATGGAAGGGGAAACACTGAGCCTGCTTGGAGGAAATGAATGGGCCTTGATGTGGTTGCATCTTGTGACCTCTTGTACCCACAGGTGGGCTTACTGGACCTGGAGCTGAACCGGCTCACCAAGGCCCTGTTTCTGGCCCAAGTGGTTCTGTCTGTTGTCATGGTGGCAGTGCAAGGGTTTGTGGGTCCTTGGTTCCGCAACCTCTTCAGATTTGTTGTGCTTTTCTCCTACATCATCCCCATAAGGTACCGAAACCTTAATTCAGTTTCTGTCCCAGTTTTTGTTTTAATTGGTGGTAGTTCTGTGATACATTCCAGCTTTGTTTTTCCAATGTGAAGTTTGCGTGTAAACCTGGACATGGGGAAGTCGGCCTACGGCTGGATGATCATGAAGGACGAAAACATCCCCGGGACTGTGGTGAGGACCAGCACCATCCCAGAAGAACTTGGCCGGCTGGTCTACCTGCTGACCGACAAGACCGGTAAGTTTCCAGGCTTACGGAAAAAATCCCACCTCTACAGTAGCTTTTAAGTCGGTGCCTAATTATTTTGGTTTAGTCAAGTTAGTCTTTTGTAATGTTTTTGCACAGCGTCTATGGTGCCACACGTTCAGTCCCTGATCCCGGCGATCAATCATTCACAACGTGTTACCAGACATGAAGGAATACTTTGGACAATTAGAACAAAATAACACTCAAATGAGTTGTAACGGGATAATAGTTGGTGGGTGGAACCTAATCTAACAGTGACACCCAATTTTCCACTATAACCATTAAAAAGAAGCAGATAAAAAGACATCATGCAATAATCCCAATAAAATCTACATCAAATGCTTACAAATTGGACTAAAAAATCCACAAAAAAAAGATACTTTGATCATTAAGTTCAAAGATCTAGTGTATTGAAACATCATTAATCCCCATGAAAACAAATCTACTTAATGCAGTTGAACAAGAAGCCTCGAATCTGATCTGATGCAAAACATGTCAATGAATTAAAAAAAAGACTTCACCAAATCATCTTGAGTTGGTGTTGTTTATCCTCCGTCTACTTCAATTCACAATCACGGCCTGATTTTCTGGTAACAAATGGCTGCTCTTTGCTGATGTTAGCCGGTGTGCCAGAGTGATGAGCTCCTGCGGCGGCCCGAACATGCTGCTTTGTCTTACCCCGCTGATCTAGGTAGGGAAAGATTAGCCGTAGAGCCTATTTATCCAGGTTGATGGTTAAAGTGCATGGAAAGAAGAACAAACAATCAATCCAATAGAATTGGTTAACCCCGGTGCTCTAATGTTTTTGGGAGGTAGATGCCCTCTAATCAGCTTTATGCTCTATCAGCACCCATTCTGGCAACAGACATCCATTAAAGGCCATTGCCCTCGTTTTCAAAGTTTGTTTTTCATCCGCTCAGTCTTTTTGTATGCAACGGTGCATCTTGTCTGTTAGTCAGCGAGGGCATGCACTCCATATTGGTAATGAGATTAGGTCAATGAGAAGGCAGTCACACCAGCCTGCAGGTCCCATGATGCATTGTAGGCAGTCCTCTGAGGACAAATGGTGCACCTTCTGTGCATGTGTGTGCGCGCTTTCAGAGAAGCTTTGAGAATGTTCCATTTTTGCTCTGATGTTGTGCCGGTGTGATTTAGACACCTGTGATGTATTTTTTCAGTTGCATAAAACCAAGTTGCTCTTACATTTTTTGAATAGTGCATGAATTCATAAAATGGATTTTCTTTAGATTTTGCCCGTGACTACTTGCTTGAAGGTGCTCCGTTACCATTATCCTTTGTTACAGGGTCCTTGAAACGTTTCTTTCTCCTACATGGTCTGTTACATTGTGACTAAAAACTCTGCAGCACCCTGTAAGCCAAGTATTTCTGGCATTTGGTGGATATCCAGGCAAAATGTTTGTGTGTGTTGGGCCTTGTTGACACTCCTTAGCAGCTTGATATGTTTGACTGGAGTCTGGGTTAAGAGACAAACGTGTAGGTATGGATTGTTTTTACATTGTTCAAACCATTACAAGGTAAAGTCGTTGAGACGATAGTCTCGCCAACGCGTTACACTTTCCCACCCAAAGCCTCGTGGAGCGTGATTGGATGGTACCATCCAGACTGCAAACGGAAACCTGAACCCGTCTTATTACCAAATCTTTTCCCTTCACCTACAAATTACACATATGAATGCTTACTCTGTTGATTCAAGCCAAGAACAGCAACAGAAACGGTAACTGCGGGGTATTTGGAGTATTGGATGTCATTGCTTCATTAACCTCTAAACTGGCACTTTGAACATGCAGGCACTCTGACACAGAACGAAATGGTCTTCAAGCGGCTGCACCTGGGGACGGTGTCCTACGGCACCGACACCATGGATGAGATCCAGAACCACATAGTCCAGTCATATGCACAGGTAATATTACAGTTATTACAGTATTATCAGTTTTTACTTCCGTTGTTTCATATCTAATTTCATTTTAATTTTTCCGCTAACCATTAACACTACCTCCACGCAGGACATTGTAGCGTAGCGTGAAGAGAGACCTGAATAGTCTCCTTTTTTATTGATTTTAGCAGTATAAAGTAATTGCCAGGAAATAAACTCAAATTTAAATGATGTACATGTAACGCTGGACAGAACCGACGACAAACAGACCAAACCTGTCACTTAGTATTAAAGGGAAAGGATGAATTGAAATGCATAGTTTGTTCCTGCTTATTCATGCCTCTCCCCGTAGGTCAGGTAAATACATTTTTATATTTCGCTAAGGATGCGTTTTCGAGGAAAGAATCCCGCGTTGCTCATGCATCACCCGAGCGACGCCACATACTGTAAGCAAGTGTTTTCCTCGCCGCGCGGCTCAGATCTGGCCGCAGCCTCGACAGGGTGATATTGTTTCGCTGTCAGCCAGCTCCGAGCAGCTGGTCGACACTGAAACCATCTGCCCCGCACCCTTATGTGTAATCTCCGCTAATGAAAAATGACTAGTTCTTTTTGGAGCGGCACAGCTGAGGCAGTGCAGAGCGGCAGAGCCTCGGCCCCTTCTTGTTGTCATGTCGCTGTTTATTTACTATCACAGCTTTATGATTACAGGACACTTCTCTTGAATAGTAGTCCATCCATTCAGATTAGGGCCGCAACAAGAAAGTTGTTTAAATCTCTAAAGTATTTTTTATATACAGATAATAATTCATACGGTATTTAAAACGTTGAGAAAACATGCTCTCCTTGAAGAGTAATAATAGTAGTAAACATTAGTTGCTGTTCTTCTGGTGTATGCACACTTTTCGAATGTTGTTGGACTGGTTGACTAATCTATAATTACCTAATGCAGCTCTTCTCACTAGGAAAGCTTCATTTGCTGTGCGTTCACAAACGTCTCGTACGTGTATCTCAGGCACTAAACCCGTCCGCTGTCACCCCCCCAATGAATGATCTCTTATTGATCTTCCTGTCACTCCTGATGAAGCTTGTCATCCCTACTGTACCCTCCATCGGCCCTCCCTCCCTCTCTGGCAGGATCGAAGGTTAATAATCAGCTGAAATCAAATGCTTCGATAGAGCGCGTCCCCTCCTGTCAAACGCAGCTGGGCTGTCTGCCTGCTCGCAACTCACCACCCACTCAAACTGATGGCTGATGTCAAAACAGGGGAACACACAAAAGGTCCCCAAATCAGATATGACGCATCGTAGTCGGTGAGACATCGTCGCTGTGTCGAGGGGGTCCGTTCACACTCGTGGTATAAATTGGCTGCGAGCGCGAGATTAGATCTGTGGAAGCACAACAACCAACAACTTGTTGGTCTGAACAACATATTTCATTTGCATTTGAGTTTTTTTATTTTATTTTCTTAAGCGGTGTATACTAGACTATACTCGTCACCTATTTCATTAAATGGAAATGAGCCATTTGCCTACAAATGCATGTAATGGTGATGGTGTGAAAGCATATTTAGGCTATGATGGCGTGCTAAAGCCATCGCTCAGACATATCACCTGATTCTATTAACAGCGAGGCATCATTTACGTCTGTTGCTCTATCAGGTGACCTCCCAGCCCTCCAACAGCGGCCCCAGTGGCTCTACTCCGCCGCGGAAGCCCCAGACGTCGGGCCCGAAAGTCCGCAAAAGTGTCAGCAGTCGCATCCACGAGGCGGTGAAGGCCATCGCCTTGTGCCACAACGTCACGCCCGTCTACGAGTCGCACGCCGCCGTCAACGGTGAGACTGAGTCCGCCGAAGCCGACCAGGACTTCAGCGATGACAACCGCACCTACCAGGCCTCCAGTCCCGACGAGGTAAACACGAGACGTGGTTTTCAGCCCGTCCAGCTTGAATCCAAAACCGGAGTCAAAGGTTATTTTTAAGAAATTTAAATTAAAATGCATGATTGGTGATGTTGGTTTTCAGAGGTTGCTTCCAAAGATTAGTTCCTTATTCTACTTGCAACTCATGATCAGCATGTCGAAAGGTGTCCAAGGGGTCCAGTGTCCTTTATTTAACCAGATTAATGTTAAAACACCTCTGGGGGAGTATCTGCAGCGCAACATGTCACAAGCCGTCAACATCTTTCAAGTGTCAGCGCCTCGTTAGAAAACGCCAAATAGACACCGTTTAAAACTTAAAAAAGGTCCTCAAAACCCCAAAAATACGTTTTCCCGCTCATTTAAGTTTTTAAAATCGCGGTCGTGAAAGATTTGATGTGGCAAACAGATAATGGAAAGCATTTAGTTAAGGTGACTGATCAGCTGCTTCCATTGTTGGAGAATCCCTGGATATTTGCATTGTGTTCCTCTCGGGACACCATGGTCAACAACAGTCAAATCTTCCTACTTGAAATAGTTTTAGGAAGACGTCTTTCCATTTGTGCCTCGTAGCTGGTTGGATGTTTTGTTTCCTGTTCACAGCTTTTATTTCTTTCACTCCGTTTGCTGGCTGATTCCAGCCTAGCGTGTAACTTCTGACCACGATACTCTCAAGAAGCGTTTGTTTGCTGGAAATGTGCCTATCACACTTGGTGTGTAACAATTTTAAGGTTAGCTTGACAATTGCAATGTAAACGCGACTACTGTCTAAACATCTTTTTTTCATACTAAATGCTCATTCCTCATTGTTCTAAATCATTGACTTGGATTTGAGGGTTATTGCAACATTTTAGCCATTGTTTTTTTTTAACCTTTGCGAGATTTAGCCTTTTTTTTATGTCTCACGTCTATGATTTCATACACGTTTTCCCTTCTGGGGAGAATAACCACAGGAGATTATCACGGAAAAACATCTGTCCCTCTGTGGTTTCCTGGCTCCACTCAGCGTTTTATTGGTCGTCCTGAATGACCTTCGTTTCTCATAATAGTCACTTCATGAACCCAAAGTCGGAGGTCACAAACTCCTCTGTGAGGTTAAGCCACTTCATCGCTGCCACTTTGCTGCCTCTCTGGTGAATGAAGGATGCAGCACAGAAACAATCCCCAAAGGCTTCCTTTTCTCTGTGTAACCCACATCTCTAATCATACTGGAGAATTTATCAATAGAGAAGTAGAACGCGAATGATAATTGATTAGCGGGAAGACGGGCAACGATATTTGATCAGGAGTGACTGTCAGTAGTTGCAGAAAGAGAAGTTTAAAGCGCATCGATGGGTCGTTCGTCTTCACGTACGCACCCGTTTTTAGGACAGTTGGCATGTTTATCGCCTTGCGACACAGAGCCTCTGTGAAGCCTCTGTGAGACTTGCAGATCCAGTCTATAAGTCTATTAATCAAAATGTAGATAACGAAAAGGTGTAAAAAGATAAATCTCAGCTTTTTCATTTTGCACGTCTGTCCTCCCCCCCTCTGAGTTGATGTATATATTTATTTATACCTCCGCCCACTCTGCTCCATCTCTCCTCTCTCCTTTGTCTCTCACTTGAATTGATCAATATTTAATTTCCTCCCGGAGACGATGAGAGGTGGAGGTCTGTGATTGTCGGCGCGGCGCTCCCTTCCCCTTGTACTCCGCTCTTTGTGCCCTCTCCTGTCCTTTCTTATTTGCAGCCCTCTCCCCTCCCTTGTCTCCCCGCTCTGGTCGACGGCAGCATCAGATCCCTGTCAGCGCCGGTTGGTTTGGCCCCCGGCTCTCCGCCCGGCCTCCTCTTTATGTGACGAGCCGTCGTTAAGGAGATGAAGTGGGCCGGCCGCTGAGGTCAGCACGGGGGGTCATCTGACCTGCTGGTCAGCCGCGCTGTGAACAGCCGCCCCCCCGCCCCCTCCCCCGTGACCTTTCAACCCTTGTGAGATCAGTTTAATGAGCTTACTGCAGGAAGTCGGGTGCTTAATCGTGCAATTGGATGGAAGTGGCGATTCCAGTGGGAAGAGGGTTCCTTAAATACGCAGATAATATCAGGTCTTTATACTTGGACACTTGTATGGTTATTTTTAAAAGTGGTTGCCAGGCAAATGGCAGGTGCCATGTTTTTAATTAAAGTAGAACACCAGGTAAAAAACAGATTCTTATTACTATACTGTGCCTCTGATAATAAGTAATTGTTCAGATATTTCAACCTACGTCTGTCCTGTGTATGAATGCCAAATATTCATACATTTTCAATGATTGTAAACGTCAGTGTTTTACATAATGCCACTATTGTCATTTTAGGGGGTAAATCAATTTGATTAACCATATTGTAAGATATGTAAATGTTTAGCATCAGCACTGATGTAGTTGTGTGCAATAAACCTGGGAGATGGCATTTATTTGGGTAAACATGAGAAACATGTTTTAAAACGGTAATACCTACAGTAAAGAAATTTAAAAAGAAACACACAAACATTTTGCTTTCCAAAATGTTTGCCATACATGTTAAAACAACCAAAACATTAAAAACCAACCAAATGAAAAGCCGAAATGTCCCGAGTGAGGCTCAAGACTCGTGTAGGTTATGACGTTAATCACTTCAAAGCAGAATAAATTCATGGAGATTCTGCATCATGTTCTCTTTCTGTAGTTCGTGTGGTACAGCGCTGCTATTCAGCAGCAGTGTGACGTCGCAGGAAGAGCATTAAACTGTTGATGCTCCTGACACGCTTGAGCTGCTGTTGAGCTTAAAGGCAGCGCTGCAGATTTGCATGATCGCTGCAGGACAGTTGAAACGATTGATCGGGTAGCTTAAGCCGTCAAAGTATTCCTTTCTGTTACCGTGGTAACACATGACTCGCGTGCCGCTCGTGTCAAAGTTGACTACGCTTTAAATAGTTCCTGTACAGCTGAAAGGGTAGATGGAAGAGCGGGGTTTAGGATCCTGTGTGTGTGTCTGTGTGTGTGTTACGTACACACACCAGGATAATGACACACAGATGTGTGTTAAGTAAATATAGGCAGCTCCTTTTTTACGGAGCTCAAAGGGGGGCGGGTGGAAACGGAGGGGTATTAACAGGAAGTTCCAATTTGTAGGTCAGAGTATAATAACAACCTTTGAGTGAGCAAATTGAAAATGAACCCATTGAGGATTGAGTCGTGTGCAGCTGATCGCTCACTCAGGGGGGCCGCAGTTCCTGCTGAGGAGGAAAAGAGGAAAGAGAAACAGAAAATCACTTATCTGGAGCTGAATGAGAGCTCGGCGGCTCTGGAGAGGCCGTAACTCTCTGGTGCCTTGTCTTTCAGACGCCAGCGCAGTGAGACCGGAGGCTTTAGGATGTTTCTTGACCAAGTCATTTCCCTGTTTTAACCTTTAACCTGTTTTATCTTTATTCTAAGATGTGCCCTTATTCATCAAGGTTTCTTTCTCATAGTTGATGTTTATTCATCAATCATATTCTTAAGTAAACTCCCAATGATGGGTGGGATATATTTGACCTGCATCCTATATCTGTGTTGTTGGAGTCGTGCCTTTACGATTCACTGGCTCCTTGTTCATCTTCAATGGGGTCAGTTAAAAATGTTTTTTATTCGTTCCTCAGGTGGAGCTGGTGCGCTGGACGCAGAGCGTCGGTCTCACCCTGGTGAACAGAGACCTGGCCTCCCTGCAGCTGAGGACTCCCTCGGGACAGATTCTCTCCTTCCTCATCCTGCAGATCTTCCCCTTCACCTCCGAGAGCAAAAGGATGGGCATCATCGTCAGGGTGTGGAAACTTGTATAAAACCATCATGATGTGTGGACGCGCCTTCCCGTGTGGCGTCTCAGCGCCTTCATGCGTTTAATACGTTTTCCCCCCAAATACATGATGAAACTCATGCATTTATATTGCAGCAGTTTTGGAGTCGAACCCCTGCATCACTGCAATGCTCTGTGCCATCTTCTTCTCAAAGTTAACGTTCTGTACTCGGAGTGAAATATAAGAAAGGGAATATATCATTTTCCATTTTGGCATTAAGGGAAACATGCTGATTGTTTATAATTTGGTTCAGGAGGAGTCGACGGGAGAAATTACTTTCTACATGAAGGGCGCTGACGTTGCCATGGCGAGCATCGTCCAGTACAACGACTGGTTGGAAGAAGAGGTAAAAGCTGTGTTGCTAATAAATAGTACATACTGAGGGTGCATTCTTACAACATAAACAAAATGTGAAGCACGGGAACACTTCTGGTGGTTCTGACTCGAAACATATTTACACTTAACACAATGCAAAACATTTAGGAGGTTTTACCATCTTCTTACTTGAGGCCCTCTGGATGAGACCGTTTAGAAGAATGCTTCCTTTTCAGTCATCATGGCAGCAGAGCAGAGATCTAGTTCTGTGCATTATTTTAGTGGATCATAACTTAAGTAATCAAGTGGGTAATTCATTACAATTAACAATCCCTTACAGCCGGACGGGTAGAGTGACTCTATGTAACCGGTTTCTCTGTGGATCACCAGAGATCCTTGAGCATACAGTCACTAATGTACACAAAAAGTGATCTGGCCGATGAGTCCACTAGTATGCCAGATTACCCAAAGACACAGACAGACAGACAGCCTCTCCCTGCTGGCTGACGGCCGACAAACGTGTAAATTGTTATGAAATGTGGATGTACAACCAATAGACAAGCGTATACGTTGTTGTTGCCCGTGGTGATCGTACCCTCCTGCGTTCAGGACATTCATGGAGAGACTCGTGGAGTCTGGTGCTCAAAGGTCTTGTGTGCAAATGTTCATAATTATATTGGCATTATTGAGTCATCCAGCACTGGGGGGCAGAGTTTAATTTAATTAGTGACCTACATCGAGTTGAAGTAATTACCGTATGTCATATTCCTGAACTATGGCGTTCTAGATGTGGCAGTAATATCCCCCTTTGTCAGATCATCTGGCGCTACGGTTACTCTGCCTGTCAATAACCAATCAGCGCCCCATCGTTGTTTCATATTAAAAATAAACCGCCATCCAGCCCGTTGTTTTACTGTGCCCTCTGAATCTCACCACAGGCCATATTATTCCATATTGATTCCTTTGGGGTTGCTAAGTATATGCCACTACTGACACCACTGTGCATGGTGTCTTTATGCAGCAACCGCTCAAACAGGACTGATGAGCCGCACAAAGTTAGGATTCATTTTCACCCTTCGTTAAAGACGTAACGTTTATTTGAGATGAATAAAATCAACCTTAATCTCAAGAAATTAAGTTTTGGAAAATAAGTTGATATAAAATATACAACATAATAAACCGTGTGTGTGTGTGTGCGCGCGCGCTCAATAACATTTACTAACCTCATCCCCTCCTGTGCGTCAGTGTGGGAACATGGCCCGAGAAGGCCTGAGGACGCTGGTGGTGGCGAAGAAGTCTCTGTCCGAGGAGCAGTATCAGGACTTTGAGGTGAGAGTGGAGGCTGCTGGTTGGGAGCCTGAGGTCATAACACAGCGTACCGACGTTGGCAACGTGATACCTCTTGGATTTAGGTTTATGATCGTAGGTTAGTGTCTCATTTTCTCCTTTCCACCTCCACTCTACGTGCAGAACCGCTACAACCAGGCGAAGCTGAGCATCCACGACCGAGGGCTGAAGGTCGCGGCCGTGGTGGAGAGCCTGGAGAGGGAGATGGAGCTACTGTGTCTGACCGGTGTGGAGGACCAGCTGCAAGCAGACGTTAGGCCCACGCTGGAGCTGCTGAGGAACGCCGGGATCAAGGTTAGCGCGGGAGATGAGCAGCAAATAAATGACAAATATAATGTCCACAGTGATTCAGGGCTGATCAGATGCCCAACACGGAGGAAGATGCTACTCCATGAACGCTAATTAGTTGTGTTTAAGCATCCACTAAACCCTTTGCATGCCACATCGTCAGTCAACTGGCTTCTTGCTTCCTGCTCAGATCTGGATGCTGACGGGGGACAAGCTGGAGACGGCTACGTGCATCGCCAAAAGCTCCCACTTGGTGTCCAGAAACCAGGACATCCACGTCTTCAAACCGGTACGCTTGCTTGACTGTCCCTCTTTCCCGGCGCTTCGCTGTGATCATGATGCGCCTACGATAAATACAAAAAGCCTAAGTTCTGGTGTGGCTGTTGAGCAGATCTCGAGCAGAGGAGAGGCCCATCTGGAGCTCAACGCCTTCAGAAGGAAACATGACTGTGCTCTGGTCATCTCTGGAGACTCCTTGGAGGTACTGCAACACAACACAGCACACGGGGACATTTCTTTGGAGATGATGCAGCCAAACCCGCCATGGGAGGGATAGAAAATACTTCCCAGCCAAAAACAATGAACAAAACAACCAAGGACTTGAGGAGCAAAACAAATCACTGCAAGATGCTGGTTTGTCGGTTGTCGTATTTATAGGCAAGACAACCAAAACTTTTCAGCAATAATATTTTTTTATTTATTTAATATTAATATTTTTTATTTATAGGTGACAAAATCTAAATCCTGGTGATGCATTTTAAAGAATAATTCCAGTCTAGACTGATTGCTCTCTATCTGGTGTTTATGAATTAAGAACTTTTTTTTTCAACCTGTGAAAAGAAGTAGAAAAACGGTTACCGCACTTTTAGTCAGAATAATCGTTTATTAAAATCTGTTTACAAGGACAATATTTTAAAGAAAGTCAAACACAAGTGAGAAAAAAAGATCACACATTTTTTTTTTTTTTTCCATTTGCCTTCCTTTAGTTGGGAAATAGACATCTACATGTTCTACAAGCTTTGCCAGTGGCCTACGAGTCCAACTGATTGCCGCACTGGGATAAATTACAATGGACACCAAGCTGAGCTCTGCCTCCCCGTCTCTCTGTAGGTGTGCCTGCGGTATTACGAGCACGAGTTCGTGGAGCTGGCGTGTCAGTGTCCGGCGGTGGTCTGCTGTCGCTGCTCTCCCACTCAGAAGGCCCAGATCGTCACGCTCCTCCAGCAGCACACAGCCAACAGAACCTGCGCCATAGGCAAGTGTTGACAGACATTACTTTCTATCACAGCATATTGTTTTAACACACAAAAATATATATAACTGGGTTTAACCACAAGATGGCAGTCAAAGATCAGCAGTAGACGCACCCAGCAAGGTCCTTGAGCATGTTAAATGAATGATTGTTCTTATTTTGTTGCAGGAGATGGAGGAAATGATGTCAGTATGATCCAGGCTGCAGACTGTGGTATTGGAATTGAAGGAAAGGTAAACGTTTCACTAGACAAAATAATTAGTTAATCCAGAGATTTTCCCTGAACTGTGAAGGACGGCGACTCCAACCGTGAAACATCTTGAATATGGCTTCTAACTGACCGCACATTTACTTTGAAACTCAAGTTACACATCCGGCCTCTACCTTTTTATTTACAATTTTGAGGTTAATTGGTGTATTTATTTATCTAGGAGCAGGTGGTACTGAAGAGGCTCAATGCTTTACAACCCAGCTTTGTGTGTGTGTGTGTGTGTGTGTGTGTGTGTGTGTGTGTGTGTACACAGGAAGGGAAGCAGGCTTCTCTGGCTGCAGACTTCTCCATCACTCAGTTCAAGCACATCGGCCGCCTGCTCATGGTTCACGGCAGGAACAGCTACAAGCGCTCTGCGGCGCTGGGTCAGTTCGTCATGCACAGAGGAATGATCATCTCCGCCATGCAGGTACAGCAGTCGGTAACAACCAATACACGTTTGCAACTTTTAAATATTTTTAGGTTTTCTTTTCATTGACCTTCACAGTGGTGTTTTTTGTCTGATTTCAAAGAATGTCCTTGGTTTTAATTTGAGATTGGTGCTGAAGCAATGACACTGTTTGTCTTCCATCCTCAGGCTGTCTTCTCTTCAGTATTTTACTTTGCCTCTGTGCCGTTGTACCAGGGTTTCCTCATGGTCGGGTACGTACATCTCCAAATAAGTGCTTGTTTAAGTGCCTGTCGTTCTCTACGGTGCCTGTTTGGCATTACTTACATTAGTATTACGGCACTTCCACATTGTTTGTAATGTAACAACAGTTTGCTTATATATTTTGTTGTGTTTTATACATTATCCCAAATGTTTCTAGTACTTTCCCAAACCAAATTCTCAATGTTGTTACTGGTTTTAATCAGCCGGTGGAGGGGAGACCTCTATGCATAATAAACCATCCCATCAAATCACGCTTCTTAACAACCAAACCATGTATTTTGTAATTGTTTTGATTATTTGGCCCGTGGCGTGAGAATATCGCACATTATGCTTTTTAAATACAGCAACGTTTGGAAAGCCAAGATATAAAAAGGCCGGCACAGATGTGTGGATTTCGATGATGTAATCTGCATCTAAAGAGCGCGGTGTTCTGTGCAGGTATGCCACCATGTACACCATGTTCCCTGTGTTCTCCTTGGTTCTGGACCAGGACGTGAAGCCAGAGATGGCGCTTCTCTACCCAGAGCTTTATAAGGACCTCACCAAGGTAAAGAACCTCTTTTTCACAATACGCACTCGTATACGACTAATACATTTCCGTTTTTCGCATGTTTAACTCCTGCGTTTCTCTCTTTCAGGGGCGCTCGTTATCTTTCAAGACTTTCCTCATTTGGGTTCTGATAAGTGTGTATCAAGGTACGGCACGCTGGCACATCCTACAGGTCGTTATATTTTATAGGTATGCGTACGCCCCTGAAGCTAATTCTGATCAATAAAAACAGTCCTACACACATGCACACAAAGATACCACCAGCCGCCTTCCGATGTCTGAGAGACTGCTCTGCTTTTGAACCGTCCTCCTCTAGTTGGACTAATGGAGGTTATTGTGTGGGAGACTGCTGGACAGAATGACCGCTCTGCTACTGTAGACTGTCAAAGCAACTCCTCAACCACCATTTCATCATGAATGCTGTGCCTTAATACCACGTCTCCGGGCCCCTTCCAACCCTCACACAGTCAGTTTCTCAGTATCTTGGGTTTCCAACCGCCATCCGTCCCTACATGCAACCTTTTGTCTGTCCAGTAAATCGATATTTCTGTAATCGCTAAGCCATGCAGCGTGCGAGAAAGATCCATGTTCCTGCTGGAGCGTGACTTCCTGACAGCTCGATGCTTTTTAATTAAAGGGCCCATGCCAGGTCCGTGGGGGGAATGGAGGGGGGGTGCAAGAAAAAAAAGAACCATGAAGACGATACTAGAGGAATGACGGGAAAGGGAAGAAAATATTAAGCGCCTATCTAGCTTTAATTCCAGCAGTTTGACCTGCTGGAATGCGTCGCATGAAGACTATGAAAAAGCAATTATGTCATCAGCTACAGGCTGTCAGGCTCAATTTGTGTTGTGTTATGACGATAAAAAGGGCTATCGGGATACATGAGGGGCCCACAGATGAGTGACTGTCTGGATTATTAAAGATGTTAATCGGACCCTCCAGAGCACCTCAGCAAGAAAACTCCCTTTGGGGATTAATAAAGTAACCAGTTATCCATCTTTTATATTTTACGCTCTCAAATAAGGTTATTGAATCATTCCTCGTCTCCAGACACATTAATCCTTAACTCAACGTCTTAGACCCCCCCCACACTCAGCCTGCCCCCCCCTCCCGTAACGACGCGTCCTCTCCACCAGGCGGCATCCTCATGTACGGCGCGCTGCTGCTGTTTGAGTCTGAGTTCGTGCACGTGGTCGCCATCTCCTTCACGGCGCTGATCCTCACCGAGCTGCTGATGGTGGCGCTGACCGTCCGCACCTGGCACTGGCTCATGGTGGTGGCCGAGTTCTTCAGCCTGGGCTGCTACCTGGCCTCGCTCGCCTTCCTCAACGAGTACTTTGGTAAGCACGCTTTTTGCATTTTTTATTGATAAATAAACATATATATATATATATATATATATCTTACTATTAAATGATCTAACTTCCCAAAACATGGGCGCTTCTGCTCCCTCAGTCGGTTAGTTTGTGTTGTTGCGTTTCCTTAGATTCACTTTAGACTTTAGGTTTGTTCAGATTGACCAAAGTTGCTCAGTAACCAATCAGGATCAGCGTTATCGGCCGTGCGTGCGTCTGACGGTGTCTGATGTCGAGGTAAAGCTGTGAAGATATTCTTTCTGTAGGGAACACATCAAATGGTAGTTTCTTTTTTCTCTTTGGTAGTACAACGTCACACACTTGTTGTGCCTGTGCAGCTGTTCGGCCCTCGGCTCTGTACTTTTATGTCCCCCCTCCCTTCTCTCTGCTCACTGGTAACCTCTGTGCCGTCCTCACTCTGTCCCTGCTGGTGTGTGTGGCAGGCATAGGCAGGGTGTCCTTTGGAGCCTTCCTTGGTAGGTGTGCTGCCTGTCAACGCGTCTGCTCGTCCGTGTGCCCTGACGATGCTTTAACTTTGTCAGCATGTTCTGTCTCTTCCGCTCGCGTCATTCCACTGTTCCGTTTTCGTATTCAGTGCTGTGACAAAGTGATTGGATTCGATGCGTCGTCCGATTTTGAATGTCGAGTGTTGGTGTTGCTTTTTCGCCGCTTGCGTTTCTTTCGTTGCTCCATTGACTTGCCTCCGTCCCGTGGAATCATTCACACGATGCACTGGTGCGTGTACCTGAACCCTCTCCTCTTCTCTTTGCTCCCCCCAGACCTGTCCTTCATCACCACCTGGCCTTTCCTGTGGAAGGTGTCCGCCATCACGTTGGTCAGCTGTCTTCCTCTCTATATTATCAAATACCTGAAGCGCAAGTTCTCCCCTCCGAGCTACTCCAAACTGTCCTCCTGAGCCCCGCTCGGATCACTGGGATTACGTCGCTTTTGTAGTTTTGCGGTGCTTCTTTGAGCTTTCAGCACTTTCTACTTTTTTTTTTTTTTTTTTTCCCCCACTCACTGATTGTGAGTGATGGAAAGGTGAGGAACCACTGGAACAATCGCACATGGAGAGAAATGAAATGTTCTTTGGATTATGTCACTGAGACTTGGAATTACTTGAAAAACACACGACATCAATGACCCTGAAGGGCGGAAGGGCGGCGCGGTGCGAGAGGCGGCGCTTCTAACGTGACCCCGGTTTGTCGGTGAAAAAAGGGTCAATCTGCCTTCTTTTGGTTTTTGAAACGAATCAGCTTCAAATGTAATTTTATACACTGCGTTGCTTTCATTGTTTCGATTTTTATACGTGAGGTTCGGAATGCTTTTAAAGTGTTATTTTTTTTTATTCCAGGTATTATAATAAATAGATTTGCTGTCCTGCGTCTTTGAGCAGAGGTAAGTTGCTGTAAGGGATAAAAGAGAAAATAAAAAGTCATTCATCTGAATGTTTTCCTGCCTCTCTGTAAGTAAATAAATCCTTAAATACATGAATCACTCCTGCTGTCAACGTAAGAGCTCACTGCGCCTCTTAAAACGAGAACGTATACGATGAGATCCGCGCCTCGTCAGCGCGCCGGCCTTCATCACACGGGCACGTCGCACGCGTCCTCCTCGCTTTGTGCCTCATCATTGCTGTTAATGTGACTTCAGCCAGATCTCAACTTCCAGGAGCACCAAAACGTTTTTGGAAAGGACCGAAGTACTTAAATAAGTGAGAATGATGTTTTTTCGGCCTTAATTGTCAATGAGACTCTTTTGGGTTTCCGTAGCAGACGTGGACATTCAGCTCTTGGTTTTGTTTTTCGGGGGGGAATGAGTATTGTAACTGGCTTCATGTACTAACAAGATGCAGTCATGTTGTATTTCTGTGGGAATCCTATTTGAGTCCAACTCAGGTCGATCATTCCTAAACAGCTGTTATTCGGTCCAAATCGAGAAGAAAACCCTTCTGTGTGATCTGTCTTCACTAAGAGGAAGAATACAAGATGTGATTATGTGGGTTGAGAGCAACTTCGACACTTTAAAGCAATTCCACTTGTTTTAACATTTCTGATTTACGGTCTTATGAGGAGCAACTGTTGATTCCTGTTTTTTTCTGTTGCGGTCTGTGATGTTGTATAAACTTTTCTTTCTCGTCAAGTTGCTTTTCCTGTAACGATGTCTGTTATTTATATGTTAGTATCTGATAAATAATAAAAAGAGACAACAGATACCAAGAAGTTCCTCTTTTCTGGTCGTAAAAGGAGCAGAGGAGTGATGTTCATCCTGTGGCCACTAGATGGAGACAGAGACTGAGGAGGATATTAAGGAGCATTAATAGGCACAGAATTATTGACCGTTTAGAGCTATTGATCCAAACATAGTTTAAGAAAAAGAACTACTGATCTGATGAGATTAATCTCACCTGTAAAATTGTCGACGGACTCTTATCTGATTAATAATACAATGAATCCCTCTTCAGTTCAGTAATATGATGTAAGACGTGCTTTTTATTACTGTGGAGACACACATTCCTGTCTCTAACTGACAGCATTCTGACAGTTTTCTGGTATATGAAGCTGAAGGTAACGAGTAAGTTAACTGTATTTTGTAATGTTTTGTGGCCCTGAGTATTACTTCATTTTCAGAACCTAACCTTTGGTTTACAAACTTAACTTGTGACTCCTGATATAAAAGCAGTGATTTTGATTGGTTTACATTGATGCGGTTTAACCAGATATCTCCCCTTTAAGCTTCTAAGATTATTTCATTTCAACAATAGTGTGAGCCTCAAACAGGAAACATGGATCTAGTATCCCTTAAACGATCGACCCATCGGCTGCTTTTCTGCCTCCGACTCCCGCTGTTGGTTCAAGGGTGAAGCCTCAGTCTGCCAACTCACTGCTGGCGCCAACAAAGTGCACACTGGACCTCTTTAAGAATGTGAGCACACCGCTCATTAATACCTGACGGGGGACGTCTCATGCTTAATGAAATGAGACCACCCAGTCAGCCTGCAGCACAGACCATCCGACTCAACACGCCCATCTGATTTGGCTCTTCTTGTGTCACAAGCAGGTTCATGAGATCATGTTCCCGTGTCTCCTTTAAAGTCCACTTAAGATTGTTGCACTTTCCTCCTGCTGGATGTGCAGAATGATCGGTGTGCAGAGAAACAGACCTTTTTGATCGGAGATGAACACCTGGTCTTGTCAATAACCAATTTGTAATCGACACAAGTACGACAACTTGAAAGCTCGATTGCTCGCGCACTGAGAACGGGCTCCTCGGTAACGAGACATCTTGTGTAGCTGGAGGGGATCTTTCCATAATAGCGACTCTGTGCAGAGAGCCCTGATGGTTAGAAATAACACTTTTTGGTAATTACAGGCTGGGCTTGTTGGATGTGAACGCTGCAGAGGAAGCTTTACAGTACACAGAAGAAGAGGAGATATGATTTACTGCGTAATCTGAGGCGCTCGTGGAGCAAACTGACAATGTGTTATCAATTTGTCCTCTCGGAGGGGGAAGCACTTTGCGGGCTGGAGGAGAGACCCGAGATGAATGTGATGGTCCGCTGGCTCAAACATGTTAGGAGGTTCTTTCATCTCCTCGTCCCCACTCTTCTTTCTGGGGGAAAGAAGTGCTGCAGCTCCTATTTGACCCGCACTGCACCATGAAGACCAACGCGGTGTGTTCCACTAAAGCAGCTGCGGTCTTTGTGGTGCACGAGGAGCTCTGATGGGCCGGATAATTGGATAGATCTCAATCTCGATCTATCTAGCTGTAGATAAGAGTCTGTGCTAATTAAAGCCTTGGTAACCTTCCTCCCAAGGGTTGACCAAAGTTCACAGGGGTTGATGTTAATGGCCGTGTACTACAATTTGCCCTTTTAAACAAAAAACGAAAGACAATGGAAGTGGCGTTGTGAAATAGTGTCACCTAAATGCACTAAAATTGTACTGAAAGCAGATAAACTGTGAAGCTCTAGCTCCTCACATTCATCCTGAGGAAGAGGAGAAGGTGGAGAAGATGACAAAGTACTTCTCTGACAAAGACGACGACATTGTTCGCAATTTGCAAATCACAGTTGGCGACATTTGCAACGGTGATCTAGTTTGTGTCGCGTCAATAATTCACTAGTCGTCCTCGAGACGTCGCAACTCTTCTTTCCATAATTGCAGTAACTTTATCTCTACTGGTTGTTTCTTAATACAAACACGGTGCTTTGGAATGTTCAAACTACCTCAGTCAGATGGAATATGGCTGCAGACCCACTTAGTCGCTTAGTAACCAGATAGCATAATGGCAGGTCTCCCTCCGGCGTATTACTCAAAAAAGCAGCAGAAATACGAAGGAATACACTCATTGTACAAATGTTCCGTTCTTCTGAGAATCAGGCTGCGCAAGCGTCTTCATCCCACTTATGGGTTGGAGAAGTTCTACGTCAGACAGAAGTATTTTCCATCAACCGTCCCGTGCTGGTGGGCTTCCATTAATGTACGGAGGACGATTCCTCATCCAAGAGATGAAACACTAGATCATGAAGGTCCACTTTGACTCCGTCAGCGCTCCGCTGTTGTGTTTCTGCACTTACACCATTAAATATGAGCAGGGAGCTTTTTGTTCTGTGGGAAATAAAGGCTGAGGATGGTTGGCGGTCCGGGCTTGGACTCTCATCTTTGGAGGTTTTACATAAGCATGCAGCAATAAATGTAAACACATTTGACGGCCAAAGTGCTGCAGGGACTGAATGTGTCTGAAGAAACACCACTTAATATCTGCGCTCTGGTGGAGAAGTTATGATTAAACCGGAAAAGGCGACGGGTGCAAATAGGAACGCAATAAATGATCCTTTATGAGAACGAGCCGTGATTTCTGTGAGATCACAGATTTACGCATAAGATCCTGATATTCTGGCTATTGGGCTGTGCGCTGTATTTAATAGTTACCAAGTACTGAAATCAATTAAACTACATTACAGAAAAATAATAAAAAATAATGATATACAGTATATATATATATATATATATATTTTTTTTTTTGTCATGGATGACAGTCCCCAGGAATGGTGGTCCACACATGAAGGGGCACACAGCAAAATGGCATCTTGCACGCAAGTACTTAGCAGCACCGGCAACATCAGGACCTCATGAAAGGTTGTTTTCAGTGTCTGGCCGTGTTGTGCAAGAAGCGAGCTTCACTGTTGCAAATGTCAAGAGGCTTCTTTGTTTGAGTAGCTGGCTGACAGCAAAGAAGTAGTAGGCTCAGGTGATTCATTTTGAGTTAACTGACATATTTGTAAATAAATCGTAATAAAATATTTGAATCGTGTGACTGCACATACATGAGATCATGATTTAATGTGCAAGCACATGAGAAACTTGCTGATGCCTCCAGTCGCTGAGCTGTGAGTCCAGACTGTAATAACTGACTTAGATTCAAAAGGCCTGAGATATTAGTCTTTGGGTTGACCTTGTGATTGTTGGTCATACACATAAGGAGTCACGGGCCAAACAAGCGCGGAAGTGTATTTTCAACCAGTTACACTGTGAAAATCCATGAAACACCCATTCTGTCCCAGAAAATACATGTTGTGTCAAAATAATGACACAACACCACTAAACGGCGTATTGTTGTGGCCTCATGTTCAATCTCCTGCTCTGTAATGTAGTTCAAGTGATTTCAGTACTTGGTAACTATTAAATACAGCGCACGGCCCAATAGCCAGAAAATCAGGATCTTGTGCGTAAATCTGTAAACTGACAGAAATCACCTGCATTAGTGTCTTTTCGTGGCAAGTCTAATATTAAAATGGGCAGGAATGGTAGAATAAACGAATCCGCGTCAAGGCATTAAGACGGAGATAGTTTCACTAACGTTGTTCATTCAGGGTCGTATCAATATTTCAAGATCATCTCACGTGATCACGGCTCGCTCTCATAAAGGATCATTTATTGCGTTCCTATTTGCACCCGTCGCCTTTTCCGGTTTAATCATAACTTCTCCACCAGAGCGCAGATATTAAGTGGTGTTTCTTCAGACACATTCAGTCCCTGCAGCACTTTGGCCGTCAAATGTGTTTACATTTATTGCTGCATGCTTATGTAAAACCTCCAAAGATGAGAGTCCAAGCCCGGACCGCCAACCATCCTCAGCCTTTATTTCCCACAGAACAAAAAGCTCCCTGCTCATATTTAATGGTGTAAGTGCAGAAACACAACAGCGGAGCTCTGACGGAGTCAAAGTGGACCTTCATGATCTAGTGTTTCATCTCTTGGATGAGGAATCGTCCTCCGTACATTAATGGAAGCCCACCAGCACGGGACGGTTGATGGAAAATACTTCTGTCTGACGTAGAACTTCTCCAACCCATAAGTGGGATGAAGACGCTTGCGCAGCCTGATTCTCAGAAGAACGGAACATTTGTACAATGAGTGTATTCCTTCGTATTTCTGCTGCTTTTTTGAGTAATACGCCGGAGGGAGACCTGCCATTATGCTATCTGGTTACTAAGCGACTAAGTGGGTCTGCAGCCATATTCCATCTGACTGAGGTAGTTTGAACATTCCAAAGCACCGTGTTTGTATTAAGAAACAACCAGTAGAGATAAAGTTACTGCAATTATGGAAAGAAGAGTTGCGACGTCTCGAGGACGACTAGTGAATTATTGACGCGACACAAACTAGATCACCGTTGCAAATGTCGCCAACTGTGATTTGCAAATTGCTGTCGTCGTCTTTGTCGGAGAAGTACTTTGTCGTCTTCTCCACCTTCTCCTCTTCCTCAGGATGAATGTGAGGAGCTCGGTGGTGACCACACCGCCGCTCGGTTTCTTGACCGTCCAGGAGAAATGAGGCTTTCCTCTCGTACTCTTCAACTGACTCTTTATTGTCAACCAGGTCTTTGATTTCCGCTGACACTTGCACGCTGCAGGCCTCTCCCACACTGTAAACGCAACTTTCATTTCCCCTCGTGGTTCTTTGTCTTCCTTCACAGTTCATCTGCTTTCAGTACAATTTCAGTGCATTTAGGTGGCACTTCATTTACTTTTTCAGTACTCAAGAAGCTTTGCAACTACTACAGTTGAATGCTATTAATTCACCTTCTGTTAACTCTTTCACACTTTCATTTCAAACATTCTTTTTTTTTGTCTTTCTTCCCACGGATTAAAGGCATCAACCAATCATTTGCTGCGCAGCGGCTCGAGTAGCACTTATCTTTATGAAACACCAACACAGCGGCTCCGTAGTCCAAACCGAAAGGGCAAACTTCATCATTGTGTTCATGAAAACATTTGAACGGCCTTCAGGTTTCAAACTCAACACTTTTTTTATTTAAATGCTTCCATGAATACGCATCTCACTGCTTTTGGCTCTCGCACTTTACCTGCTCTTTAAACCCGCTTTAGTGCTTCGGCTGACGCTTTAACTGCTACTTAAACATTTCCCATAAAACATCTCATATTTAAACAAATAACACGAAGGATTGTCTCAGATCTCCTGTTTCAAGCTCTGTTTATTGTTTAACTGAAACATGAAGTGCTTTAATCACTTGCTGCTGAAGGTACAGTTCATTTGCTTTCATCACCAACTCTCAATTCTACTAAGCTGCTGTCAACAAAAAAAAACATACGATACAATTGTGTGAATGACTTGTACTTTAAACGGCTTTATTACGTTTACTCAGCGCAGCGGCTTTGAGTGCTTCAGCGTAACGTCAACGTAGACTATTTAATGTTTTTTTTTTACAACCTTCCATTTTCTTTAGTTTATTTGTTTAATAGTGCACATTTTTGTACGTGCCCATTAACATCAACCCCTGTGAACTTTGTGCTAATTAAAGGCTCGGTAACCTTCCTCCCAAGGCTTGTGTTGTCTTCCAAAGATGAGGAAATTCCGGACGGACAGAAGACATCTTTTATTGAAGAGTTAAAGTCCGAGTATTTAATAACAGAAAAGGTGTTAAAAGGAACGTCTCAGCTGAGGCCACGGGCCCATTGACCCCCACAGTGACCGTCTGGTGCCTCCACCAGCGAACTCTAGAACAATGGCTGCCTGCAGGTGTTTATACGGATCAGTAAAGGTGTGAAGTTAGTGGCCACGCCCCTGGGCGTGGTCTCTTGGTGAGTTCAATGTCACTCGGATTTTGAATGTGTCTCAGTCAATACCAGTTGTGGTGCTATCAAGTATTACATGCATGCATTTCGGTTGATTACATTAAATACAATCATAACTTGGTATTATTCTGTTGATTACAGTTAAAATTACAATGGTGTTACACTATTCTCATTTCTTTATTGATTACACAGTACTCATGAAGAATCATGGCTGTATCCTGGTGAACACTAAATGCATTTTATTAGTTTATGAACCGGGTCATCAGTTTATTTCTTATACTCTACAGTTCTGACAGGAAGCAGCACGTGAAGCTGGGGAAACATGTCTCAGCCTCTTGGACCATCAGTACCGGTTCCCCCCAAGGATGCGTTCTTTCCCCTCTGCTCTTCTCCCTGTACACCAACGGCTGCACCTCCAGCCACCAGTCCGTCAAGCTCCTGAAGTTTGCGGATGACACCACCCTCATTGGACTGATCTCTGGTGGGGACGAGTCCGCCTACAGGTGGAGTCTGACCATCTGGTGTCGTGGTGCAGTCAGAACAACCTGGAGC
Source organism: Gasterosteus aculeatus (assembly GCF_964276395.1). Taxonomy (NCBI): domain Eukaryota; kingdom Metazoa; phylum Chordata; class Actinopteri; order Perciformes; family Gasterosteidae; genus Gasterosteus; species Gasterosteus aculeatus. The sequence continues at coordinate 4,533,415 of NC_135697.1, forward strand.
TCAACGCCCTAAAGACAGTGGAGATGGTTGTGGATTTCCGGAGGAACAGAGCCCCACCCTCTCCCATCACCCCGTGTGACTCCCCCGTCACTATTGTGGATTCCTTCCGTTTCCTGGGCTCCATCATCACCCAGGACCTCAAGTGGGAGCTGAACATCAGCTCCATCACCAAGAAGGCTCAGCGGAGGTTGTTCTTCCTGAGGCAGCTGAAGAAATTCAACCTGCCAAAGACGATGATGGTCCACTTCTACACGGCCATCATGGAGTCCATCCTCTGCTCCTCCATCACCGTCTGGTACGCTGCAGCCACAGCCAAGGACAAGGGCAGGCTGCAGCAAGTCATCCGCTCTGCAGAGAGGCTGATCGGCTGCAATCTGCCGTCCCTGCAGGACTTGTTCGCTTCCAGGTCTCTGAAGCGAGCTAAAAAGATCGTGGCCGACCCCTCTCACCCCGGACAAAACCTGTTTGTGCCCCTTCCATCTGGCAGGAGGCTGAGGTCCATCAGGACTAAGACCTCCCGCCACACCAACAGTTTCTTCCTGTCGGCAGTCGGGCTCATCAACAGAGCCCGGTCCCCCACTGACTGACTATAACACTCCACCGGTCACTTCTTTCATTCCGCACATGTCACTTTAAATGTCATTTTTCACTTTGTCGTCACTTGTCACTTGTTCGCTAGTGCACTTTATCCTTATGCTCTTAACTTTATTCCCATGTTTTTTACTAACCCATTGCATTAGCATTTCATTTTACTTTATTTTTACTTGTGCACTGCTGTCTTGTTGTCTATTGTTACACTGTCTAATGTCGCGCAACAACCGCCAAGACAAATTCCTTGTATGTTTGACATATTTTGACAATAGATGTTTCCTGATTCCTGACCGGACCGGTGTGTACTGATCCGAGTGAAGAAGTAATGTTCGTAAAGATAAATCCACGGGCCTCTTCACTGCTCCCACGTGCCTGAGAGGATACGAACTTCCCCGTGCGGACGGACGGCTTCACAGACGCCGCTGTGTGCAGCGCAGCAACAAGCCGCTCCATGCTGACCGCACTTCCCTGCAGCCACAGTAGCTCCATTCTTGGTGTATGTGGAAACGGCCGTGGGCACGTGGAGCCTGTGCAGCCGTGACCAACAGCTGAGAGATGGTAAAGGGCTGTGTGCCGGGGGGAGACGGGGGGGGAGGCGTTGCTCAGTGTCGTGCGTGAGTTAAAACCAGCTTCAGGGCGTTGGGGAGAGAAAAGGAACCTCCCGGCCTTCTGCGAACGCTCCCCCGGCTATAAAAACTCCTCCCTCGGCCGTAACCGAGCAACGGGCCTTCACAACAGGAAACAGAGCAGGGGATTCCGTCACGGCGGCGGAGGGGGGGGGGGGGGGGGACATTGATGGGAGACAGGAAGTCTGACTGTGGGAAGGAGCGGGGATGGCGGTGTGGTGAGGGGTCACCGCTCCTCTGACAGGTCAAATAACCCTAATAGAAGAAAAAAAACACTTTTCAAGGTGCTGGAAGAAAGATATTTACTCCCTAATAGCTCAGACTGACTAATATAACTACAAGGTTGATTTAATAGCAGTGAGTCAATGATTCGATCCCCAGGTGGTAGATGTCTGCCCTCCGAATCTCGACATAACACCTTCCACCTTTGTTTGATCTCGGCTGTACGCACCTGATTTCTTCCCCTCCCGTGTCTTTTCAGGTCACTGGACGTTGTGCCAAAGACCTTTTTTGAAGTTTGAGCAAACAGTTTTGTTCACAAATTACTTAATGTCCCCTGAAACCATTTTTCTGGGCACAGCCTGCACTCGACCCGCGGTGACAGAGAATATTTATGGCGTTTTATTACTGTACATCAAGAAACACTTTATAAAATATCCGTTATGAGTGCACATATGGTGAAAGAGGTGTGCGACCGTGGGCTCTAAACACAAAGACGCACAGTAATATTTTTTTTTTCATCTGCCCTTCATTTTGTTTTTCCAAAACAAACAGGTGATTCAGCAGTGGGAAGGCAGCATTTTTGGGGTTGTTTCCTCGTTTATGAATACCTTCGAATGCCGTCCAATGTTCCACCGTGTTTTTTGGTCGGGACACAAATAAAGCCAGGCGCTGGATTTTCAGAGTAAGAACTGTGGAAAGAAAGGCGAGTTGAGGTCTTTTCCACGTCGCCGCAGCCAAACCACGTCACACCGGGCAGAGAAGGTCGATGACAAAAACGTGTGTTTGTGACAACAACCGATTCACAATTGTACGTAAATGTATTTTTGTAAATGTTTCCCTGACACAAGATGATCTACAGTCTGTTTAAATCAGCAGCAGATTGGGCCACTCATTGGCCAAAAGGATTGCACCACAAGAGGGGGGGGGGGGGGGGGGGGGTAAAGTACATGTGCTCACTATCTCACCGTCGGCACAGCTTGAATTCAGGGATTGAAACTGTTAAACGTCTATTGTCACATTGTCACCACGTAATCAATTTAGTTCATCGATACACTGGGGCAACGCTGACCAACTGAAAGTGTTCACATGGTCAGAAAATGTTCCCGTGGGATTGAAGTGGCGGCTCGGAGCCAGTTCATCGCTGCTCATCCAAGTTGCCAAACACTTGCTCTTTGTGTCACTGCCTTTAACCCTCATTACTGGGTGGGAAAGTCAGTTTTTGGATTAAAGAAATCTATTTTTTTGTGTGCTGGTGGACCACTTAGCTTCAGCGATGTAGCAACAGCACAGTTGGACACAACGTGTAGTAGTTTGTCCATTTTTTGCTGAAAGCGATTCCAGCTCTGACTTTGGTCTCCACCAACCTCTGAGAATAATGACTGTCTCTTGAGCTGCTAAATACTCCAGTGTCTCAACTGCCCGGAGACTTGATCTCCACTTGAAATGTGAGAATAACGCAACAACTCCCCAGTGTGTACAGTTGTGTCTCCGGACCCGTCCGGTAGTGGCCTGTTACCGATGTGTCTACTAATCTGGGCCAGGCATGGCTGGAAAGAGCCCCCGCGCCGCCCTGACGTAGACGGGACCACGAGTCACTCAGCAGCGGAGCTATTTATTAACTGCAGCCGGGTGGAAGTGTTTACTGCCTCAGCTACACATAGCTGTAGAGTGGCAATCTCTCCCCCCTTACCTCCCCCGCCCCCCCACTCCCCCCACCTAGGCCCATGACTGATTTCCATGAGGTCAAAGAAACGTTTGAGGTTCCTAAAACTTTCATCATGGGTACTCGCCAGGGGTGTAACGATTCATTTTAACAACGATTCGATTCGAATCACGATTCATGGATGATCTGGGTTCATTTAGAACGATTCGATTCAGTGACTTTACTGGACAGTGCAGGCAAAGTTTCTGAGATCCCTGTTGTTTCTTGTAAGGAAATCAGGTTTAAATTAATTATGGATATTATAAACAAGCAAACAACAATTAATGGCAAATGTATTAACCTTTTATTTGAATCAAGTGCCATTTTCAATGTAAACATTACACAATAATTACACAATGTTTGGATCAATTCACAGAACCCCGGGTTTTCAACCACTTTGTAGGGTCGCAAGTTTTTACAGATAAACTTGTTACTGTGATGTTGAGTTTGGTGCTGGCGAGGCCTGAGGTGTCTGCAGAGCTGCAGTTACCTGCTGCTGCTGCTGCAGCGGTGACGCTGCTGCTGCAGCGGTGACGCTGCTAGAGGTCCTGACTGTCGCCGTTGTTTAATCCCACGGCGCCTTAGTAGATGTCCGGAAAGATTCGTCGTGTTTCTGTGGTTTTTTATTTGGCTTCTACATATTCTACAAACAGGAATATAAATCGATTAATCGATTCAGTGAATGAATCGTCACACCCCTAGTACTCACCCACGATGAAAGAGACGGAGAGATCCGCACAATGGAGACAAATGATGAAGAACTGATGACCATGAAATGATGACCTTACACGTCTTGGCACCAGCCAGCTAAGAACCCCCCCCGTACACCACCTCTAAGGGTCGACCAACCAGGCCCAGCTGATAAGATTCTGCAGTGACTCAGCGTGTGGCTTAGCGCCTCCAAAAGGGTGGAAAGACTCTTGGAGAGCCGCCGTGTGACCGTTGTCATCCCAGGAACCACGCGGGCAGCTGCTGAGCGGGCCGGACCTGACAAAGATAGCAGCGGCCCGGCTTGCAAAAAGAAGCAGCCTGATGAGTGCGCGCCGAACCCGCAGAGGGCGGCTCATGGAAAGACTTTGAAGATTCTCAGTTCACCTTGTCAAATGACTGGGTATACTGCTAGATTTTTATATAGCACTTCCATGAAAGTATGGATAATTATGTGTTGTGGGCCGCCGCAGACTGTGCACTATGTCAGGGAGCGCCTTTGCTACAGAATCAGAAACGCCGCCCATATAGAACATCTGAAGGAAGCGTCGTGTTTGTGTTGCGTTGCAGCATTTCGAGCTGTGCGTTCTGGCGTGTTTCCACCTGTCCTTGCAATCTGAAAAAAAAAGTCCCAGCGGCCTTCAACCGAGCATCGTCTGCTACATGCTCGTGAGGACTAGTTTGCGCATACATCTTGATTTGGGAGATGCAGTAGACAAGAGGTTGGACAAATTAGTCGTGGACAATAGGGACACATTTTAAGTTTACCTTTTGAACATGATGTCACCCAACACATCCTGTTGGTTGTCACTGTGCGTATGTTGGCTCACTAGCTGGGTTTAAGACGTCTACTCCAAACACTGGCGGTTCGCTCTGTCCATCCTCAGCTTTATCTTACTGACTATTACTTCAGGGGATCTGCTTCACCTCATTTTTGAGCTCTCCGCCTGTCCTGTTTTAATTGTCTTTTAATTCCTGCATTTCATTTCACTTTATTGTATGAAATGTTATAATGTGAAGCACTTTGAGTCTGCCTTGTGTATGAAAAGTGCTATACAAATAAAATTGCCTTGCCTTGTCCTCTGCGCGCTGGTCGGCTGTGTGCGGACGCGTCACGGCGCGGAGGGAGGGGCCAGCGCGTCAGACGGACAGCCGAGGTGATCCCCAAGTTTAAAAAGCGCACAAGTCCTCAGTGCGCCGGAGAAGTGCGTCACGGCGACCCAGCAGAGCCAGGATAACCCCCCACCCCCCCGCACCCCCGATCCAGACTCCGACCGAGGGACGAAAATCCGCGCCCGCATCAGAAATTATCTTGTTTTGAATTTTCTCACTTTTACGCATCTCTTTTGGATTTTCCCATTCTGGATGCGACTTTTCTACTTTTTAGATCGCTATTTTTTTTTTTTAAGTGGCAACGGCCTTTTTTGTTGTTGTCAGTTGTCCTTTTTGTTGTTGTGTGTTCGCGGCGATTGAGCGCGAGGGGAACCCAAAGCAACAGCTGAGGACTGTATCCAAACCCCGCTGCATGGATTAGGACGCGCCCCCGGCTGTGCTCACGGACGTTCCTCTCTGCGCAAACACCAAGATGAAATCTGCCGAGGAGGGTGAGTCTGACTTTTATTCCCTTCAGCTGCGTTTCCCTCCGTGTTATCGCGCTGTTTATGCGGCATTTCTTCAGCCTCTCTCCACTGTCCTGCGCCACTTTGGAGCCGTGCTGTTCTGTTGGAACGGGGTGGAAGCAGTGGTGGAGATGTTCAATGTGTGCCGCTCCCTGTGGTTTGGCCCGTGGTGGGCGTGGTTCACGTCTCCTAAGTGCTCCCAGAAATCGTTATGGCACCGGCAAGGCATTGTGGGTAAAGTGTCCAGCCCCCCCCCCCCCCTTAGGCTACCTGTTGTGTTAAATCACACCACAGCGTTTTATTGCAAGGAGTCCCACGATGCCACCGGTGATGTCATCGTCTTTCATGGCGGGGCCCCTAAATGTTCTTTAATTTAGTGCAGACGGGAGCTGTGGTGACTGCAGGCGGTCTGTCCGCAGCCGAGGTCTCCACACGCATCAGTGCGCCTCCGCTGTGGTCACATCTCCCCAGTTCCCATGTCCCTCCCCTGCCCCACCGGTTGTGACCTCAGCTTTCGCCAAAGACTTTGATGTGACCCAGCGGGAGGTTTCGGCAACAGGACAACGAGTTCCCCCACGCCACCTTAACAGCACGCCAATAAAACGATCAGGTCCCGCCTGTGTTTATTTTCGATGGCCGTAGGAGCTCGAACCCGGCCAGTAAAAGCATCAAGCGTGTGTTTTCGTCCTGTTACTCTTTATGGGCCGCGGCGTGTTCATTAAGTGGCATATATCTGCCCATGTCGAGTGGAAAAAAACACCTGGTTTGGCCGTTGCTTATTTTTAGACCGAGGTTATTTCTGGCACCTTTTATTTGCAACGCCCCCCCCCCTCTTTTTATAAATTGAGCCACTGTTTTTTGTGTCTGACCTCTTTGCCTTCAAGATCCCCAATAGATGAGGTGTTAAGTTTTAACTCGCCAGCATCTGGGAAATAGCTTGGGCAACATCTGCGCATGGAGCCTCCACTCTAAACGCCGCGGTGGCTCCCAAGAGACTCAACTTGGCAACGGCGTCCCCCTCTGTAAAAGGCAACGTGTGTTTGATCATCGTGGTAACAAACTATGTTTGTATTCCAGAGGCATACGGCTATACGCCAAACGTCAGTCTCTCCATCCCATTGGGCAACCCCTGCCTTCCCTCCCAGTACCACAGCCTCCAATCCAGCCCCATCATATCCGTCGCCGAGCCGCACGGCTACAACGCCCAGGACGACATGAGAGCGGCCGGCTACTATTCGGCGTCCCGTCCGAGCGGGGCCCCGGCGCTGGAGAGCCCTCGCATTGAGATTACCGCCTACGGCCAGTTTCCCGAGGAGGAGGTGGAGGAGAGCCACCTACCCGTTGCCAAGCGACTGAACTCCATAGTGACGTTGACCCTCCCCGGCGGCGACAGCTACCGCGACCCCAGCTGCCTCAGCCCGGCCAGCAGCGTCTCGTCCCGCAGCTGCCACTCCGACGCCTCCTCCTACGAATCCAGCTTCTCCTACAACTACGACAACTCGCCCCAGAACTCACCCTGGCAGTCGCCTTCGGTGTCGCCCAAGGGCTCCGCTCTCACTCTGCCGGGCGACGGCTGCGTCTCCGGCTGCTCCCCGCGCCACTCCCCCTCCAGCTCCCCGCGCGCCAGCGTGACGGATGACACCTGGATGGGCCAGCGGGGCTCCAGGCCCAACTCCCCGTGCGGGGCGAAGAGGAAGTACAGCTTCAACGGCAGCGGGGCCTCGCACAAGCACTACCCGTACTCCCCCAACATCTCCCCGGGACGCTCCCCGCATGCCTCCCCCCGCCTCAGTATCACGGAGGAGACCTGGCTGCCAAACACCAACCAGTACACCAATTCGGCCATCCTGGCGGCCATCAACGCGCTGACCACAGACGGGGTGGTTGACCTGGTGGAGGGGATCCCCCTTAAAGCCCGCAAGACCAGCTCGGAGCACAGCGCCACGGTCGGCATGAAGGTGGAGCCGGAGGGTGAGGAGCGGCGGGGGGAGCCGTGTCAGGAAGATCACCCCTCCAACCGCCCGCCGTTAAAGAAGGAGGGCTGCAGCGGCGTGTTTCTGGATGTGCCACAGCACCCGTACTCCTGGTCCAAGCCAAAGCAGCATGTCAGGTAATAAAGCAGTGAGGTGCAGATGAGTCTGTGGTTCTATTTTATTAACCTGAGGGGGATTATTTGTGTTCTTGAGATTTATTCATCTTTTTTTTTTGTCGCTGATAAATTTATATTAAAAGTTCTACTTTGACTAAACATTTAAACCTAAACAGGTTTGCAACCTCTGGCACGTTGTCTTGACATTCTGCACATTCTACCTTGATAAGCGCATCTAAAATAAGCCCTCCTCACTAACTTGTTGGACATGTTCTGTCCTCCCAACAGCCCGTCCCTGCCGGCTCTCGACTGGCAGCTCCCGTCCAGCTCGGGGCCGTACAGCCTGCAGATCGACGTGCAGCCTAAGTCCCACCACCGAGCGCACTACGAGACGGAGGGCAGCAGGGGAGCTGTGAAGGCCCTGGCAGGGGGACACCCAGTCGTTCAGGTCTGCCAAACCGGCGTTTCCTAAATTCTTCGTTTTGTGATGTCTTTAAACAAACCAGCGTCTCCATCCCGGCGCCTTACCGCAACTCGCACACTGGGATCTTCTATTATTTGGGCAAAATACCCTTTAAAACAACAACATCATTTTCACACATCAACATCTTGGAGTTCCTCAGAGTAATATCACGACCCCCTCAGGGGCCCAAACCCCATGTTGAGAACCAGTTAACTCGGCTGTTTGGTTTCCG